>NC_064867.1:39209572-39537072 GCF_024139225.1 Suncus etruscus | reverse complement strand
CTCTACCATGAGAATATATATCTGAAAGTCACATCTGTTAAGAATAACGTTTATGCTGAGTGGCTTTTTTTGCCTGGTGCCTTTATCTTCAAAGGTTTTTGGTTTGTTCTATTTCACTCTGAAAACATAAAACAATTTCAGTCTCAGCCCTTTAGCTTATTCAAAGGTGAAAAACGCTTTTGATAACAATACTTAGATGATAATGCTTATTGGGGCAAAATATTTCTGAAGGTAAGAGGATGTGCTTACTTGCTTCCAATAATAACTTCTTGTGGCTTTAGCACTAGAAGACACACATTTGCCATCCAACTTTTGGACACAAAACGCATGTTTTAAATCATCTGATGTATGTTGCATGAATTTAGGCATCTCCTAAATAGAAGACTGGGCAGTACAGGTCAAATCACTTCTCTCACCTAATAAACCAGAGGTGGAGAGGATAAGGTGGATAAATACATTCTTTTGTGAGTTTAAAGATCTATACATTTGTGACAGATTTAAATGGCAGGAGGAGAGATTGAATAAGAGGCAAGCAGACATTTCTTTAAACACTGGACTCAACAATGAAATTACTTCCCTTTGTGTAGAATGCCATTTGCCATGAGAAAGCCAGCTCAGACCTAGCTGCAAGGGAAACTTGTTTCCAACTATGGTCAGGAGAGACAATATTACTTAGCATTATTTATTTTAGCAGGTCTTGTATCTCAAGGAGTCACTTCCATTCTGGCATGACTGTCCTGGAAAGGGGAGTGATGGTGAACTTCATAAGTCAGAGGCCCTAGTTGTTAGTTTTCCCAGCCTCTGTGATCTCTGTCACAATAACCCTTTCCTGATGCTGCCATGTGGAACTGTTATATATACTGGAGAAACTTTAGAACTTCAAACAAAGATCATAGAAATGGAACATAGTAATTCATCACCCAACTAGAAGCATGTTCTCAGCTAAGGCAGAAATACTAAGTACTACCTGTGCTTACTTGTATATGTACATGTATATGCATGGCTGTAGATACCACTTATAATTTCACAATGGTTATAAATGAATGATATCATCACCCCTAATCTTTCTTACTGTAATACCCAAAGAACACTCTCTTATTAGTAGATAGGGCCCAGGAAATTATTCCATTTCCAATGTGAGTAACTGGCATCTGGCAAAATTTCCTTAATCAACTCAACCACCAAGTAATTCTGGGAGGACAAAAAAGAATAAAAGCCCTCAATATAATTTCTTCTAAACTGGAAGTGAAAGTTCATTATAATTGACAGATTATTGATTTATGTCTTATTTCCTGACTATAGCAGCAGACCTGCCTAGTCACATGAGGAAAATTTAGTGATCCCATGGCCAAACTCTGGCTCATTTTAAACGTGGTCTGTCTTATACATTTTTGTAATTGAAGAAAATAGAGCAGAGACATGTTGAAAAAGGACCTAAATGTTTGAGTTCATTAATGGTTTCAGACAGAAATATATTAGGAAAGATTCCCTAATATGTTTGCTTCTTTGATTTTGTTCTGAAGAAAGCACCAATTGAAAATAATAGTGACTTGCAAGCCTTTGAATTTAACTGTTGTTCTGTTTCCTACCCCTGGTTTCTCAAATTGGCTTCATCAAACTCAACACTTGCAGCATTACAAAAGAAATAAAATGCCATTTACAATTCTTTACAGTTCGAAATAGCATACTTATCTCAATACTTTAAAAGTAAGTTAAAGCATACTGTCTGTTCTTGAGATTTCTATCCCAAATTTTCATTGAGTGAAATAAAGCTTAATTTTTTTTCTTGTCCATTTTTAACACATGCATACACCATGTGTCAACACACAGAGAGAAACAAATACATATATTAATAGCCTTTCCATACTCTAGAAGAAGAAAAATTGTGTTTATTTCTGGTTCTGAAAGACGTGTCTGTTTTCTGTCTGATTTTTTTGGTGTTTTTTTTTTCCAACCTGAGATATAAAACAGAAACCATTTAAGCTTTTGGACCATACAAACTAATAAATAGCTCAGTGCTTTGAGCCAGAAAGTTCATGCAGGGAGCTAGCATGAGCCCTTTAAGAATAGAGAGCTCTTTACTACCATGAATAGCACCACCATTTTCTATTGCTTCCACCAAGATAATGTACTAAATCCCTGGGAGGAGCTAAAATCACTTCTGTTGGCAGTGAGAAGGCTCTGCCCTCAAAAGCATACCAGGTCTCTGCTATCCAAGCCAAGTGGAAATTGAGAGTGAAAATAAACTTTCTGCTCCAAGCTCCATGAATAATGATTTTTACCCAAGATTTCTATCAATGTAAGAAGTAAGATTTTATGGAAAATTTATTGGACAAGAGACTAAAAACAAGGCTTTCTATCTAAGTGGATGGTAGACTCTGATGGGGAGGACTTCCAGCCTTTCTGGAGGAAAGAAAACATTACATTGCCCTTCATAGACTCATCAAGAAAATAAAAGGAAGAATAATGAATTCGAGCTGAATGGCAAAAACAATATGGCTAGCTAAAAGTTGGGGGCTATATATACAATAGTGACATAATATGACATAATATGAATGGTCTACAAGCTGCAAACCCACACCCAATTTCTAGGACTACATATGGACCCCTGAGAAGACCAGGAGTATTCCCTGAACTCTACTTGCTGTTGTCCAAAACCTAAAAAATAAATAGAAGAGGTTAAAATTCAGGGCCATGGTGATGGTGGTGGTGGTGGTGGTGGTGATGGTGGAAACATTTTGGGGTCCCCTCTTTGCTGTGCTCAGGGTTTATTCCTGGTTTTGTTCTCAGGGATAACTCCTAGTGGGTCTGGGGGACCATATGGAGTACTTATACAATCCATGTCAGCTGTGTTCATGGTAAGTCATTGTACTGTCCCTCCTGCCTAATGCTATATTTTTAAAGAAACTGAACAAAGTCTAGATATGAACAAAGCCTAGATATGATTTAGGTGTAAGATTGCAAAGTGATTTTTTTTAAGTTGGAAGCTTAACTATATTTTCTAAGTTTCCATAGGAGAATGTTTCTGTAATAAAAATACAATACACTCTGTTATTGAAAAAGAGATTAACCTATGTTGTAGAGCAAAACAATTGCTATTAAAATACTAATTTACTTGCTATTCTTGTCATCCTCACTATATACTTCATAAACCCCAAATTGGAAAATGGTCTAAGATATACATTCACAAACACATTTTCCTCTAAATTTTATTTAGAAAGCTCTTCAGTTATTATAAAAATAGTCCTCTCAGTTTGTTAAAGAATTTTGATATGTTGCATCAGATGGTAGTTTTGGTCCTAAAAATTCTGGTACAAGATGATAATTATAGAAGCTCTAACTTGCTCTAGGTAACTAATTTTAATGACTATGTAATTTATGGTCCAATAATACTGAAAACATGTCGTAGACATTTAAAAATTATGGAGGTCAACATTGGTGGCCCCTGATTCAATGTCTCTATGTACCTAAAATATGGCTGTGAATGATTTCTAATCCAATTTTGTCAAAATAAAAATTATTAATTAAACATAAAAATACTATATGAGAATGGTATCACGCAGAAATACAGGGAGAGGTTATAAAATGCCTATTTCAAAGTGAGTTAATAAGACACAGGAGTAACTTTCTTCTTCCTTCCTTCTTCCTCTGTTCTTCTTTCCTTCCTCCCTCCATCCCTCCCTCTTTCTTTCTTTCTTTCTTTCTTTCTTTCTTTCTTTCTTTCTTTCTTTCTTTCTTTCTTTCTTTCTTTCTTTCTTTCTTTCTTTCTTTCTTTCTTTCTTTCTTTCTCTCTTTCTCTCTCTTTCTCTCTCTCTTTTTCTTTCTTTCTTTCTTTCTTTCTTTCTTTCTTTCTTTCTTTCTTTCTTTCTTTCTTTCTTTCTTTCTTTCTTTCTTTCTTTCTTTCTTTCTTTCTTTCTTTCTTTCTTTCTTTCTTTCTTTCTTTCTTTCTTTCTTTCTTTCTTTCTTCCTTTCTCTTTCTTTCTTCTTTCTTTCTGTATTTTATTTAAACACCTTAATTACATACATAATTGTGTTGTTTGGTTTCAGTCATGTAAAGAACACCACCCATCACCAGTGCAATATTCCCATCAACAATGTCCCAAGTCTCCCTCCTCCCCACCTGACCCCCGCCTGTACTCTAGACAGGCTTTCCATTTCCCTCATACATTCTCATTATTAGGACAGTTCAAAATGTAGTTATTTCTCTAACTAAACTCATCACTCTTTGTGGTGAGCTTCCTGGGGTGAGCTGGAACTTCCAGCTCTTTTCTATTTTGTGTCTGAAAATTATTATTGCAAAAATGTCTTTCATTTCTCTTAAAACCCATAGATGAGTGAGACCATTCTGCGTTTTTCTCTCTCTCTCCCTCTCTGACTTATTTCACTCAGCATAATAGATTCCGTGTACATCCATGTATAGGAAAATTTCATGACTTCATCTCTCCTGACAGCTGCATAATATTCCATTGTGTTTATGTACCACAGTTTCTTTAGCCATTCGTCTGTTGAAGGGCATCTTGGTTGTTTCCAGAGTCTTGCTATGGTAAATAGTGCTGCAATGAATATAGGTGTAAGGAAGGGTTGTTTTTTTTTTTATTTATTATATTTTTGTGTGGTATAGTGGTGGTATAGCTGGATCATATGGGAGCTCGATTTCCAGTTTTTGGAGGAATCTCCATATCGCTTTCCATAAAGGTTGAACTAGACGGCATTCCCACCAGCAGTGGATAAGAGTTCCTTTCTCTCCACATCCCCGCCAACCCTGTTTATTCTCATTCTTTGTGATGTGTGCCATTCTCTGTGGTGTGAGGTGGCATCTCATCGTTTTGATTTGCATCTCCCTGATGATTAGTGATGTGGAGCATTTTTCATGTGTCTTTTGGCCATTTGTATTTCTTCTTTGTCAAAGTGTCTGTCCATTTCTTCTCACCATTTTTGATGGAATTAGATGTTCTTTCTTTCTTTCTTTCTTTCTTTCTTTCTTTCTTTCTTTCTTTCTTTCTTTCTTTCTTTCTTTCTTTCTTTCTTTCTTTCTTTCTTTCTTTCTTTCTTTCTTTCTTTCTTTCTTTCTTTCTTTCTTTCTTTCTTTCTTTCTTTCTTTCTTTCTTTCTTTCTTTCTTTCTTTCTTTCTTTCTTTCTTTCTTTCTTTCTTTCTTTCTTTCTTTCTTTCTTTTTCTTTCTTATTTTCTTTTCTTTTCTCTTTCGTCACACCTGATTGTGCTCAGATCTTACTTCTAGCTCTGTGATAATGCATTAAGAGCATAGCATCATCTGGGGTGCTGAGAGCTATTTTAGGTTGGACATTTGCAAGTCAAGCACTCTACCCTCTGTACTACCTCTTGGGCCTCATAATAGTAATTTTTTTTACCTTGGTAGTGATTGTTGTATAGTAAGATAAGATATATATATAGTTATTTTTAATGTTGCAATTTCTTTCATTATAATCAAATCTTGCTCACCCTGAGATAATTTTTCTTCCTTGTTGCTTTTCATCTTTTTCTCTTTATTTTGTTTTGTTAGTCTTTTTTCTCTCTGAAAAGTACCCTGTGTTTTTAGTGTATAGATTTTATAGACTGTATATGATAGTATAGAGTGTACAACTATAAAGATAGACTTCAAAATCTCCTGTTTTATATTTAACCAATTTTAATAAATTCTGTTTAAAGGATTTCATAGATATTTTTAATATTCAGTTTTATTGGACAAATATCAAAGTCATTAATATTTTTGAAGAGGCATGAAATATAACTTTTAAAATATCTACAGTTGTGCAAAATAATGTTAAACCTAAAATTTGTTAAGTAACATAATGTATTATTATTTCTTCTTCAATGATACTTTAATTTTTTAGTGATAAAATGTGCTTTTTAGATAAAAAAAATTCACAGCTTTTATTTTAGGGAGGGCCACACCCATTGACTCTCAGGGGTTACTCCTGGCTATGAGCTCAGAAATCTGACCCAGGTTAGTGCGTAGCAACACAAATGCCCTACTGCTTGCGCCACCGCTCCGGCCCCAAAATTTATAGCTTTTTAAAATGAAAATTACAGGAATGAAATGGCTTTAAAATAAGTGACTCTTAAATGAAACAATTTATAGAAAATTCTGTTTAAATTTACATATACAAATTAACCATATGAGGTATATATAAGGCAATGTTCACACATTTTAAATGTTTTATTTCTACTGGACTTTATATACATTAAAGTATTTGCTGTCAATTATTTCTTTAGAATAAAAATAATTAGTTTTACTCATGGTTTTTAATTTCTTTGCATAAAATTCATTCTCCAAGGTTCCATTCACTATACTGCATTGTAAAATAATACAATTAAATCATCATGAGATATCTTAATCTTTCAATCTCTTAGGGAAATTGAACATTCACTTAAATAAAAAATTAAAGATATCTGTATTATAACTAATGCTCAAACTTTGTGATTATGCAAATGCTTTGGCACTGATCCGTGCTTATCTCTCTTTCTCCCAATAAACAATCATAAAATTAACAAATACAGAAACACATATATGCACTTACAAAAATCTATTCTTCACTTCCTTTTATCATCATTAATTTTTAGCATTCTTACCATGATGTTCTAAATATATTTCCTATAAATATAAGTATATTGACAATTAAAAGTCCTCCTTTAATATGATTTAAAAAGTCTATAATAATAAATGTAAAAGAGAATGGTTTTACTTTAAAACTTTGAAATTTCTCCAAATATCAATTAGATAATCATTAATTTTCTCTATATTTGTTTTAATTTACCAAAGTAAAAGCTAAAATATGTATTTAAGAACAGCTCATCACTGGTAAAGATTCTCTTTAAAAGGATAGCATGTTTTTTTAATATATCGAATTATTTATATATACCACAACCATTTAAATAATAGAAAAATTAAAACAGTATATTATTTTTAGATAGTCAGTGCATTCTTGCCTAGAGTGTTGGTATAATTTGGTCTGTATCAATGACTAATACAGTTTAAAGTACTGTATTTATTTACCCCAATGACCATAGAAACCTCAAGAGAATGTTTGCCTGCTTGTCATACATCTGTTGGTTTGGATTTACGTATCCAGACTCAGGGAAGAAGGGGTGAGGCAAAGTGAATTTATGCAAAAACAAAACAAAACAAAAAAAAAAAAACAAAAACAAAACAACAGTGGGCTAGGAAGATAGCTCAAAGGTGGGACTTAAATCCTGATCTTTAGCACTAAATGGTTCCCAATAACCACCAGGAGTGACCCTGAGTACTGTTAAATATGGACTCTACCCTACTACAAAAAATTAAAATAAAAGACAGAGAGCAGAAATATCAGATTTACATAAGGCTTTACCTTAGGTAAAATGTCCTAATATACGAGTATTGTTGGTTGTCCTAGTATAGTTGATTGTAATAAATATGAACCTGGCAGGCCAAGCTCTAATTTACTTCTCTAAGGACCAATTTACTTGTCAACGTAAAATTAAAATATCCCTATTGTATCAAAGAAGACATTTTTGTCTCTTAAAATTATTCACTACACTGTTTCTTTCTATTTCTTTCATTTTGAAATGGGAGAAACTAAAAGTTTTCTCCTATTTTGGTATTTCACAATATTTACTATTGTAAGAATTATCACATATTTATACATTACAGGCAAAAATAATCTAGTTCAAAGATAATCTACCTAATTTCTAGCTTATAAAACTCTGCAGTTTTCTCATTTTTTTTAACTGTATGAGTTAATAAATATTTTGCCAATTTTAAACTTGTTCAACAATTCACAGGCGCATTTCATAGGTACACTTAAAGAAACCTCACACATACAGTTAATATTTTACCAGCTAACACTGAATGGTACTGAACATAACAACCATATCTTCCATTTATTTATTTTTGTCATATTCCTGATTGTTCATCAGAAAGAGAATTGACTTCTTTCTGGATAATATCTAAATTGTTTCCAGTGCCTTTTATATGCTTTGCCTTGAGTCATTCATTTGTCTGTTTTCCCAGGTATTAAAATGATGTTTTAGAAAGAAAAAAAGAAAGCTATTTTTATGAAGTAGAATAAAACTATCATTTTTATGATAAATCTACTGCATATATTTTTTCCTGTGTTTAATTTTTGAGATGACAAACTTTTGTATATGACATTGACCCTCTATTTTGTTTTTTTGGGGGGGTTTCTTTTTTATAAAATCTTTATTTAAACACCATAATTACAAGCATGATGTAGTTGGGTTGCAGTCATAAACAGAACACCACCCTTCACCAGTGCAACATTCCCACCACCAATGTATTTTGGAGATATATTGAAACTTTTGCATGTAGACTGACATTACAAATGCTTCTCTTTTTCTCTCTCCCATTGCAGTTTAAAACCTTGGTTCAGTGTCTAGAAACAGTAATAATATGGGAATACAGAAACCAATTTACCATACTTCATAATGGTAGGTAAGTATGGGATTGTCAGGTAAAAATATTTTGCTTATTTTTTGAAAGAGCAAATTTTTGCAAAAAGAAAAACTGTTAAACACGTTTTATAAATTTTCTCCACCAACGCTTTCCAATCGTTATAGTTTTCAGTGAGTTGTGTTGGGCTTTGTTATCCCATAAATTTTAGGATATGTCTTGACTCTGATCCATTAAATGGTTCTGAGCTGGAAGTGACCACTGTCCACAGTCTGGATATCTTTTGACTTCACAAAACTTAGTCTTGGTGATGCCATAATAGGTTAATTTTTTTGAGAAATTCTGTTTTAAATATGGTTTCTTATATAATAAAACTGTGAAAAGTTACTGTCTCCAAGAAATAACAGTTTCTTAGACTGAATACAAAAACATCTTTGCACACATCTTTGATGTTTTCATGCAGTTCTTTCAAGGAGAACTAATGTTGATAACTTCCAGTATTTTAGCATCTGACTGCTTCTGTATTTTTGTAGCAGTACCCAATTTTTAATCTTCAAAAAAAAAAAAAAAAAAAAAAAAAAAGCAAAGGTTGTTGGTCTCTACTTCTACCAATTCAATGTGCTTTTTCCCTGTAATTTATAAGGTTGTAGTCATGAAATAGTGCGACATATTGGTAAGAAGACTCTTTTGATGCTTATTTGCCTCGGTGACAATTCTAACTATATGGTTTAGTTTTTTTGTTATTGTTGTCCTCATGTTTGCTAAAATGTATTTATTAGTAAATTGCTGCAGATGTGTTAGCGTCCCTAAGTAAAAACTTAGTGGGTTGGATAAATCTCACTAGGAATAAGCGGGTACACAATGTGGACAAATATGAAATATGAAAATGAAATAAATGAGACCACACAAAATGAATTGTATGGGGACCCACGTCCAAGGGACAAGAGACAAATTTTATTTTTCAGCTGATGACATATTTAAGCACAGTCTTTGGAATGCAGGGTGTCGTCAGAGAAAACAAAGAGTAGGAGATCTTCCAGAGAAAGTACAATGGGGGACCAGGCCTAGAATCTACATATCAAAATGACTATCCTATAGGTGAGAAAGACCCCTGTTGGAGGTTGATGGTGGAAGTGTTTTTGGGTAAGCAGAAAAACAGGTTTAACAAGGAAACAGGAGGAGAGAAATAGAAATATTTATGATGTTTATCTAGTTGCCGGAAAATAGATTTTTGGGAGGACAAAAATAATTGTTTACCATCATAGAGCTAGACTCAGAAAAACAAGCTGCTGGCTCCAGGTTATACTAGAAACACGATTCACAAATAGACTAGCCAGTGGGGAGCTTTTGGTGGGCTTTGGAACTGACATTTCTTTGTAGGAAAGCTGAGGCTGGATTTCTATAGTGACCAAATAAAGAGAAAATGTAATGTCACAGCCATGTTGGAATTACAGCCAATAATCCACGTAAAGGGTCAAATGATTGACTTCTCTGAATGGGCCTTTTGGCAAATAATTCTTTGGGAGGAAGGCACTGCACCAGGAAGGCAAAAAGCCACATCTGGTGCATGTTTTCTTTAAGTGGGGGGTAACAGTAAATGCTAGCCAAAGTGAGTCATGAAAATATTGTAGAATAGAATTCTTTTCCTAAAAGAAATACACAATTCAGTTGAGAAAATAAAGTATCATTTGGCAAAAAAAAAAAAAAAAAAAGCAAACCTTCTTTTTCTTGCCACACCTTAAATCCCATCTGTCCCCTTTCCTGAGTCAGTGAGTCAATAAAGTTTACTAAACTTTAACAAGATTTAGTAAAACACTCAATGAGTAAAATGTATGCTCTATTGGTGAAATTACTTTTTTTTAATTTAAGATTCTACGTTTGCTATTTAAAAATAGGAATTGTTCCCACTTTAACTTGAAGTGTCAAATAGTATACAAAATTGACTTGTTTAAGTGTAAATATTAATTGCGTTGTAAATTTGACTGGGCCTTGGAGTATACAAACATTTGACTGAGTATATTTTTGAGGCAGTTTCTAGATGAAATTAGTGTTTGTATTGGTAAACACATATATCTGAATGACCTCCTCACTGTGTCTAGACATCAGTCTACTAAAGAAAGCAAGAGAACAAAAATGTAGAAGAACCATCTCTACATCTCTACTTGGTTCTTGCTTTGACCATCTTTCTCCTGTCCCCATAATGTAACTTGCACTGTTGGATCTCCTAGTTCTTAGCCTAAAATTGCACCCCCAAGTTCTACTGGGTCTCTCAGACTAGGGAACTCTCAGATCAGTCTCCACAATTGGGTGAGTCAACTCCAATTAATCACTTTAAATAAATAGGTGTCCTCCTAGTTTTGCCTTTATAAAGAACCAAATGTAACTGAGTAGAAATACAAAATGTATCCTTTTTAATAAAAATATTATCTTTTATGCATAAAAGTTACATTTATATCATTTCTCAAGTCTTTATGTGCATGTTATGTATACAGAAATTTCTAGTTTTTGTTAAAGCTTATATGGCATTCTGCCATAGTATATACAATAATATATAGAATAAGCAACTTATATTATTCTTGTTCTGCAGCTCCATACCACTCATGTCATTTTTTTAATCACAATTATTTTAAAGTCAACTAAATTTAATTATTTGTTTGATTTGGGGGGCCACACTCAGCATTGTTAAAGGCTTACTACTAACTCTGGTGAAATTTGGGGACTATATGTTGTGCCAAGCATTAAATCAGATAGGTCACAATTCAAGACGAGTACCCTAAGTTCAATTTTACCACTTAGAATAGAATAAATAATTAAAAATAAGGTCAATAATTTTAAATTTATTTTTACATTTTTGGAAAATATAGAATTAAAAGTAAAAGTACACTATCAAATTTACCCCACCTCTTTTATTTTTTGCATGTTTATTTCATTTCATTTTTAATATATAAAATATTTATTTAAGCACCATGATTACAAACATGATTGTAGTTGGGTTTCAGTCATAAACAGAACATGTTTATTTTAAAGCTAAAAATTAGACACAGTATTTTTTTAATTTCATTTTATATATTACTGTTTGCAATTCTGTTAAAGAGTTTTATGTTTCAGATATTTATCCACCATACTCTAATGAGAGTAATGGTTTCCATGCTGCTGCATTTTTCAGCCCCAATATATTCAGTCTGTCCCCTTGGTAAACTTTATACTTAAGATCATTCTCAATTTTCATTGCCTTTGACTATTTGTAATACCTCTACTTAGTTTATTTATATCCTACTTATGCAAGAGATTATTCTTTGCCTGCCCATTTTCTGCTTCTCAAAATTGGGTTTTTTCAAAGATAAGATTTATTTAAAACAATACCAGCACATGATCAAGATTCTATTCCAGTTACATTTATTTTATTTGAGAAATAAGGAGTCAACTACATTTCCTGGGCATTTCTTGAATCAATTTTCTTTCTAGTTCTAATTTAAACTTTTATTTGGAAACTTAGAGAAAAAATTAGTTGCTTTGTGTATGTTCTATGCCTTTGAACAGAGACCATAATCAAAAGCAAACTCATTGTCTTTCCCCATAAAACTGACTTAAATGGAACATTTATTAATGTTATTTTTTTTTTTTTTTTTTTGGTTTTTGGGCCACACCCGTTTGATGCTCAGGGGTTACTCCTGGCTATGTGCTCAGAAATCGCCCCTGGCTTGGGGGGACCATATGGGACGCCGGGGGATCGAACCGCGGTCCGTTCCTTGGTAGCGCTTACAAGGCAGACACCTTATCTCTAGCGCCACCTTCCCGGCCCCTATTAATGTTATTAATAATATTAATATTAATGTTAATATTAATATTAATTATAATAATACATACTATAATTATAAATTGTAATATAATATAATATAATATAATATAATATAATATTATATTATAATTATAAATTATAATATATAATAATATAAATCATAATAATATAATAATAATTAATATTAATATTAATATATTAATAATATTAATATTATTCTTCTGGATTTGCCCCATCTTCTCAGAATGGGGGTCCATGATCTTTGTCTTAGTTTTGTGTTGGAGTTCTTGTCTCTTCTTAGTCATCTCTGTGTCACACATAGAGCACAACCCCTAAATTTCCTATTCTTACTCCTGACCTTTCCACAGTTGCTTTTCAATTTTTTCAGTGCCTCCATGTGTCCTGGGCTATAACGGTCTTGCAGTCTATGACTTGCGGTGTTTTTCTCTCTTGTATTTTTATTTGAATTTAGAACCAACTGTCCAGCAGAAATTTTCTAGTCATCTTTTATTTTCTCATTTACTTTCCTGACAGCCCACACTGAGAGCCCTCTGTGAGAAATACTGTCCTTTCTCTTCTCTTAAACAGTTTCTTTTTTGCCTTACTTAAATAATATTCACGTACATAATAAACCATATGTTATTTAAAAAAACACAGAAAGGAGAAGGCTATTTTGTGAGTAGCTTTGAGACATAATTGTAGAGGCATAATGGAAGTCCAAAGAACATACAAGGAGATATGGATCGGGACATGAAATTACTAAAAGAGAATAAAGTAATTTGATTGTACTTTATTTCTTTTACTGTATTCATATATTTCTATGTTCATAAAGCTTTAACATACACTGTGTATAGCTTTTCAGAGGAAGAAGTATTATGAAAGTATCTCATAGTGGAGAAGGAGTCAAGTGCTACCCTTTTGCTCACTTGCACTTCTTATATGGAATCATTTTGTGTCTATGAAGAGGTCCCCAGTTTGAAAGAAGCCAATGCAACATTTTTCAAAAGGCTTTTAGGCTTTTATGATCAGCTTCTAACCACTCATAATTCCTCAACCCCTCTCCATTTTAGCCTATTTAAGAAATCTACTGAAATTTCGTAGTGACCTCGGTACTTTGAGTTACTTAACTCCTTATCCACAAACCTGACATTAGAACAAAATTGATACGAGAGCCCAGCTCTGAAATAAGAAACTTCTGTGCAATAAAAAGCCATAACTATTGGTATGGTGTGATTCTTGCAAATTAATCCCAGTTTTTAGTTTACTCATTTTCATTCTATTTTTTTTTTACT
The DNA here is from genome assembly GCF_024139225.1 of Suncus etruscus. NCBI lineage: Eukaryota > Metazoa > Chordata > Mammalia > Eulipotyphla > Soricidae > Suncus > Suncus etruscus. The sequence continues at coordinate 39,523,572 of NC_064867.1, read as the reverse complement.
CAGAAATAGGAAGAATAATAGTACTTAGGTTTCATAAAATGCATATTCCCTATATTTTATTTAATGTATAGTCGAGATGATGAGAAGTTTTATTCTAAAATAGAATTTTTGGAGCAGGAGCAATAGAGCAGTGGTAGGGTGTTTGCCTTGCACGCGGCTGACCCAGGAAGGACTTTGGTTCAATCCCCTTTGTTCCATATGGTCCCCCAAGTCAGTAGCACTTTCTGAACTCATAGTCAGGAGTAACCCCTGAGCATCACCGGGTGTGGCCCAAAACCAAATAAAAAATATAGGCTTTATATTTTCTCAGAATATATATACATATGTTAATATGATGTATCCAGCCATATATATGATTGCATGCTATATGTATGTATAATTCACTTGCACAGAGTTGAATATGTGTCAATATAAGTGTTTATATGTATATTTCATGTGGCATGCATGGAAATTAAATATGTATGTGGCCATATGGAAGGAATATATATACATGATGTGTTTATGCATATATCATACATTATAAGTATAAGTATATTTTTGCATTATATGTTATATACTCATCAGTTAGTATATATGTATACAAATATAAGTATATGACTGAACAAATTTATATGCATATACACACATGTAGCTGTATGTATTTCTTTGTTTGCTACTGTCGTCTCTGGCAAAGGTCTTGATTGCTGATTATGTGTCTGGGGCTTTTGTGATATTGTTTGTGGAAGAGATTAGTTCTGTTTCTTGTTTTCCCATTGGTCCACCTTGTAAAGCTTTGCTGATTTCTCCAATAAAGGAAGCTGTCTCTATTATGTTGTTGTCACACTTAATTTGTATCTTCAAAGTAAAACATGATGTTTTAACAGGGAGTGAAAAAAATTACTACCCTTAGAAAGAAATTCAAGGAATAGAAATGGCATGTAGAAACCAAGTGGGGGAATATTTCTATTGTTCGGTGTGTTTGTTTTTAAAAAGACAGTGTTACCCGAAACACCTCTTGCTTTAGGACCCTGATACTCAAATGTGGATATTTAAGTTTTTTCTAAGCTGCTCCAGTCATCTTTATGTGAGAAATTTTATTGGGCTTGAAGCTTTTTCCATCATACTTCTTCAGGCTTTCGCTATTTTCTGTCTTCAAATGGCCTGCCAATATGAAATGCCTGATCAACACCACAAACTATGTCAGTGGGTGGAGAGCATATTGGCCTCAGTGGTTTTGACTTATCTTCACAGTCTATCATTTTTCCTTTCTTTAAGAGGGCATGCTTTAATGTTTTCACTATTTCTACTCACTGAAAGGAATTTCATAGTGGTTTCAAAGTGCAATTAATAGAGAGATGAAATTAAGTAGCCTCCTTGTAATCAAAATCTTATACTAATTGCTTGTTGAAATAGGAAATGAGTTCTAGTCTTTTGTCAGAAATCAATAAAACCTCTTCTAACCAAAGCCCATTTCTACAATAGGTATTGTATATACCTATAACTATGGAGACAGAATTGAAACCCAAATGAAATTGAACCAGAGATATTCAAAGCTTTATGGCTTTATGTGAAAGCAATGTATACAAAATCACCAAGTGTTAAATCATTAGACTTGGTAATGCTATGACATGCGGTATCATTTTAGAGAAAAAAATAACTGTGTGCCTTGAAATAATACGTTAAATAAAATATGCCTTTCTTGCACTGGACAATATTGTTCCTTTCTAATTTGCTTAAAATTATGAATATATTAGTATATTAATAGATGCATCTATTGTTTATTAGAGGTTCAAATACACAGATGAAAGGTATCTATGCAAAATCTTTATGCCCATCAGTTTGAGAGACCAAGAGTTTTTCAAAACAACTTGCTGCTATGGCCACTTGTAATATTGCTCTGAATTTCTTAGTAGAAAAGATAGTGAGAATGGCATAATGAAGGCAAAGGCAGCTGTGTTCTTGTGTCTACTGTCCTCTCTCCAACTCCCTCTGCAACCTTCCCTCTCTTTTTTTCTGTAGCTTTTTCTAGGGCTAACAAAACAAAATTTCCCCAACAGGGGACTTAAAATAACATTTATTCTCTTATCATCCTGAAGAAGGCTCTTTGAGTTGGAATTCAAAACTTTGGACCATGTTTTCCTCTCAATACTCTGGAGAAGTGTCTTCCTTGGTTCCTTCTAGGCTCTCAGGGTTCCCTGGTGTTCCCGGCATCCCCCCTGGGTACCTCCATTACCCATCTCTGCCTTCATCATCAGAGATTCTCTGGAGGTGTCTGATTCTATTTGACATGACCTTATTGGAATTAGTTTATCAGAAGACACCCTATTTATGAATAAAATCACATTTGCATGTATGGGGAGAAGGCTTTTACATATTTCTCTACTTGATGTGTGTTCATGTATATGTACAAATGTGTAGACTTCATACAACTAAACCCACTCTGATCACTTTCTCCCAAACTTTTCCTTCAATTACCCCCACCATTGTCTTTTTCCTCCACCACTGTGTTTGTGTGTGTGTGTGTGTGTGTGTGTGTGTGTCTTACACCATCGAAGTTTCTGTTTTTCTGGGCATTCTCCATATGCAGGATCCCTGATATGGCACTGTGGAAGGACATGAGTCTCTGCTTGCCTACACAGTTGGTATATTTTGACTTGAAAAGGTTATAAGCATGATTTGGAGACCATAACCTTAATCCTTTACATTTCTCTGTGCTCTAGAGCCCAAGTGACAGCAATATGTTCTTTTTTATCTTGCTTCACTGCAACTGTTCTCAGAGTATCAGAAATTGGCCCATTACACAGAAAACCAACTAGAATAGAGATGTAAAATTTAGCCTGAGGGAGACTCATCAGTCTTTCTTGTTATGTGCATAAGAAAATGGGGTCACATCAGCCATATCAAAGTCAACCATTGATTCTGGAGAAATTGTGATTCCCACATCTATCTCTGTCTGATAAATGCAAAAAAATATTTTCACTCTCCCTGTTACTCCAATCTCATTTTTTAATTTCAGTTCAGTGACATGTCCAAAATGCTTATGATGTAATCACAGATGTAGACTGGATATAAAAACCAGAGAAAAGTATACCTGAATTGTGTTGTTTAAGTTGATGAGTTTTATTTCTCACCTGCTATAGTGATTGTGCTATTGTCTTCATTTTGTGTCACTCACTCATGTGTTGATCTCTCAGGCAATATTCTGATCTGTCACCTCAATTGATTAGAAGCTGTTGCCCTCATTTTGTATTTTATCTCTCAAGTTCATTTCTTTTTTTCCTTGGGGATATGTTTAGCCTTGTTACCATTGTAAGTTTTTCTCATTGACTATCTCATCTTCATTGCTATCTTTTTACCCACACCTCCTTTTATTTCATGTTCTCTGCTTTGTTTTAGTAGCTCTAGAGGGTGCATATTTCAGTAATGCCAAATTCACTTCAGATTATCTTTGCTGAGTGGACTCAGGGGAAATAGCTTCTTTGTCCTCCTTATCTGTAAAACGAACTCAGTATTAATGATTCTTTTAATAACTGAGCTAACTGGCCCAAAGAGATAATTTGAGAACCAATAGGTGGCAGACATTGGCTTTAATGAAAGACAGAAATTGTTTTCCCCAGGAGGACATAGAGTTCTTGCAGTGGAAGAATAGGAGGCAATTTCACTTTTCAACTGCTCAGGGCATGTCTGTTATTTAGACCAATTGAAGTTCAAGCTGTGACAGAGTCTGCCTCCTACATTAGGATGCTAGTTGAGTTTTCACACTGTTCTTGTTCGTTAACACAATTTCTCCTGTGAATTCCTCAATTCATATGTATTCACATGCACATAAACACAACTGATTGTAAGCATATACAAAATCGTCATTGTACTTACATATATTTAAGTATAAATAGCTTAGACAAATTTCTATAGTGTTCTCTCTATTTAACCATTTGAATCAGAGGCACAAAATTATAACTAATTTTGGATAGGAGAAGTTCTTCCAATTGTTCTGAGGAGGTGAAGTGTGGGTAGCGGGGAAGAAGCCCTACTACTGATTTTTAGTCAACCATGCCAGAAATCCAAAACAAAAATGGAAAGTGGAAGCTGTTTGAGGTTCTTGTGGTGCTAGGACCACCCAGTTTTCTTGGAGAATTACAAGGCCACATCCAGAGTTGTCCTGGGTACCATGGTAGGGATGAAACCAAGGTCAACCAATGAGTATGACTTCTTTTGTAGGCTTCTGCCTGCTTAACTTTTGCTCTCTTGCTCCAGGAAATGTTTCTGATAGCCTCTCCCCTCTTAAAGTCTTGCCTTCCTTGAAGGAAATTTGGTTGTTGATATACTTCACCTTGCAGCTGTTTTCATCTTCTCAAGTGGCTTATTGCTGGTAGCCCTCTGCTGCTCCCTTCATTTTCCTCTAGAATCTTTCTGCTTTTCCTGTCACTGCTTGCTTATTTAGTTTCTTTGGATCTTATTTGGTTTCTGAACCATTGCTGTATTGGCCACATGCAGCTATTCTTTTTTTTTTTAATTTATTTAAACACCTTAATTACATACATGATTGTGTTTGGGTTTCAGTCATGTAAAGAACACCACCCATCACCAGTGCAACATTCCCATCACCAATGTCCCAAGTCTCCCTTCGCCCCACCCGACCCCCGCCTGTACTCTAGACAGACTCTCCATTTTCCTCATACATTCTCATTATTAGGACAGTTCAAAATGTAGTTATTTCCCTAACTAAACTCATCACTCTTTGTGGTGAGCTTCCTGAGGTGAGCTGGAACTTCCAGCTCTTTTCTCTTTTGTGTCTGAAAATTATTATTACAAGGGTGTCTTTCATTTTTCTTAGAACCCATAGATGAGTGAGACCATTCTGCGTTTTTCTCTCTCTCTCTGACTTATTTCACTCAGCATAATAGATTCCGTGTACATTCATGTATAGGAAAATTTCATGACATCATCTCTCCTGACAGCAGCATAATATTCCATTGTGTATATGTACCACAGTTTCTTTAGCCATTCGTCTGTTGAAGGGCATCTTGGTTGTTTCCAGAGTCTTGCTATGGTAAATAGTGCTGCAATGAATATAGGTGTAAGGAAGGGGTTTTTGTATTGTATTTTTGTGTTCCTAGGGTATATTCCTAGGAGTGGTATAGCTGGATCGTATGGGAGCTCGATTTCCAGTTTTTGGAGGAATCTCCATATCGCTTTCCATAAAGGTTGAACTAGACGGCATTCCCACCAGCAGTGGAATAAGAGTTCCTTTCTCTCCACAGCCCCGCCAACACTGTTGATTCTCATTCTTTGTGATGTGTGCCATTCTCTGTGGTGTGAGGTGGTATCTCATAGTTGTTTTGATTTGCATCTCCCTGATGATTAGTGATGTGGAACATTTTTTCATGTGTCTTTTGGCCATATGTATTTCTTCTTTGTCAAAGTGTCTGTTCATTTCTTCTCCCCATTTTTTGATGGGGTTAGATGTTTTTTTCTTGTAAAGTTCTGTCAGTGCCTTGTATATTTTGGAGATTAGCCCCTCATCTGATGGGTATTGGGTGAATAGTTTCTCCCACTCAGTGGATGGCTCTTGTATCCTGGGCACTATTTCCTTTGAGGTGCAGAAGCTTCTCAGCTTAATATATTCCCATCTGTTAATCTCTGCTTTCACTTGTTTGGAGAGTGCAGTTTCCTCCTTGAAGATGCTTGTAATGTCCTGGAGTGTTTTGCCTATGTGCTGTTCTATATATCTTATGGTTTTGGGGCTGATATCGAGGTCTTTAATCCATTTGGATTTTACCTTCGTACATGATGTTAGCTGGGGGTCTAAGTTCAATTTTTTGCAAGTGGCTATCCAATTGTGCCAACACCACTTGTTGAAGAGGCTTTCCTTGCTCCATTTAGGATTTCCTGCTCCTTTATCAAAAATTAGGTGGTTGTATGTCTGGGGAACATGCAGCTATTCTTGTGACTTTAATTTTACATAATTCTGAAAACTATAGTCTAATGTTTGTTTTTCAAGGCCTGATTTTTCCCCAGGCCACTCAATCTAGAAGCCCCTGGGGTGAGGGTGGAGGATAGGGGAGGCAAGATGGGAATGGAGGTGGAGGGAAGACAATTCGGTGATGGGAATTCCCCTGATTCAATGTTAACATGTACCTGGAATATTACTGTGAACTATATGTAAGCCACTATGATTAAAATAAAAATTATATTAAAAAAACACAAAAAAAATCCTATCTTCAAACTAACCTACTATAAATTTACTGCCACACTATAAAAAATATTTAAGGATAGCTCAAAATACATTGTTTGTTTGTTGTTTTGATGGTCGTATCTTGCCTTGAAATCTTTATTACATGTTTTCTCTTCTCCCAACAGGTATTTCAGAGCTTTGTATTTTGGTAATTTCCAACAATCAGTAAGACCATAATGTGTAAGGCATAGAGGTTTACAGAGTTTGGTGTATCTGGGGTGATCCTAAATGTGGGGGCTGATTGGTAAGTTAATGAAATCATAGCCTAGAAAGTCTTTCCCAAGGATGTGGAACTTTAGACGGTCTCAGTCATAGGTTTAGTTGGATTTCATTTCATGTAACTGTGATACAAGACTTGAATGATTAATGGTAGTCATTATTACAGACAAATGTGTTCTGTACACATTCCTTAATTGGATGTCCCAATCAATTTATATATGTATAGAATCTTAATCAAGTATGTATAGAACATGCTACATTAATAATATATGTAAATTTCTATGTCAGCTTCTTGTGTGTGTATGTAACTGTGGCATGTCTTTGTGAATGTCTGCACACTACATGGACTTCTAATTTTGCCAAAATTTAGATTTCTGTGAATTTTCCTACAACTGTACTATTACTCCAATGTCATCTCCTCAATTATGACATATTCCGAAATAGCTATATGAATCTGACCACATGTTTTTCTATAATCATGAGTATTTAATATTTATGCCCACACTTTTAGTTTTTTAAGTATATCTCTAGTCCTTTATGTGAATAATTAATGCCTATTCCTAAGTCAAGTTTCTCTTTTTTGTTACTTCCTATTGCTGCTATTTTTCTATAGGCCTTAGATAAGGTATTACAGGAAATAAAATTAATCATTCAAGACTTGTACAATTCACATAAAATTTCTAAGACTTTTTCATTATTTTCAATAATACCTAGTGCCTGCACCCATGTTGTCGGTAAAACCATCCCAACATAGAAAATAAAGCATTGCAGATCACTAGGACTTAGTTTCTCCCATCCTTTCTGAACTCTACTCCCTAGAGCAATGCATCCTATGCTAAATCATGGCTCGATTTTTCTTCCCACAATCTATGGGGATATTGTTACACCAACTTTTTTATTACTTGTGCACTATTATATTGAAAACTTCATTCTTTCAGTGTTCAGAGTTTTTCCTGTTCTTCTCTTTGTTCTCCAAATTTCATTTCTATATATGTTGTCTGAAAAATAAGTGTTTGCCCCATTTATTGTATCAATGACTTGCCTGTCTTTGTCACATTTTGTCTGGAATATTAGACCCTTTGCTTGTTCTGTGTTAGGTTATTGCTTACATGTTGGACAGTCCAGTGTAGGTCAGAGACTGATCCAGTGTCTCATCAGCCAGATCTTGAATGTATGTATGTATATATACATATACATATTCATATATATATATACATATATATATATATATACAAATATACTATTTGACTATAAGAAACAATGCAATCATGCTGCTCCATGGATGGAGCTTAAGAGTATCATGTTGAGTGAAGTTAGTCAGAAGGAGAATGACAAATACAGAATGATCTCTATGTGGGACATGAATAAACATAGTTAAATAATATCAAATAGCCAAAGGAAACAGCGTGAAAGGAGGGAAAGTTGGGGGAAGGACACTGGTGAAGGATGTAGCATTGAAACATGACGTGTGTGAATCCTTATCATTAATCATATGGTAAATCACTGAAACTAAAATTAGAAGAATGTTTTTTAAAGATAAACTGGTTTTATACCCAGTAGAGTTAGATGGACCTAATAGTCTACACCGACTTGGAAACTGTTTGGGAAAATTCATGCATATTTATGAGGAGAAACTGTAGGCATGTACAGTTGAAGAATATTCATGATCACATGTACAGAAGGTGATGGAGAAATGGTATCAATGTGTGGCTTAGTCAAGCGATGAAGAGAAAACCACTGTGGGTTGAGAAGGGCTTTTCATGGTGTCCAAGGCATAGAGTCCATAGTATCATGTCCATTAAGCCAGTCTACTCTTGCTTCCTTAACCCCAATAAGTCTTTCTAAAGTTTGGGGTTAGAAATAGAGCTGCAAAATAGTTTTATTGTTTAAATGGTACATTTCATAGTCTTTATTAAATTCAATTTTTATTGTCTTTAAAGTACCAAATGTCACACTCAATGTTGTACATCATCAATACTGTCAAATTGGACTTCCATACAACAATGGTTATCACATTCCCACTTCTGGAGAGGCAGAAGAAAACTTATGGAGGGCACTAGAAGAACCAAATTTTTGATTCCAAACTTGTGCTTCTATTCCTAGTCACTATAATCTATAGCCTTTGGTCTCTCTTAATGATTTGGGGGTGTGTGTGTTCCAAGCAATGCCCAGGAGTTTAAGGGGTCACACTGGGTGGTCTTCTGGGCACTGTGCATTACCTGAAATTAAACTGATAGCCTGAGTATACCACTTTATTTTTATCCAATCTTTGACTTATCTCCCTGTCCCCCACAAAATCTATTTTAGTAAAGGACTTGGAGAAAAGTTAAAGAAGAAAATAAAAAGTAAGAATAAAATGAATCCATGGCTTGAATCTCCTCTGATGCCAAAATATTGTTTCTACAATTTTCTTACTTGCCCTCAGAATATAGATTTGTTTTCTTTGCTCCATTACTCTATATTAGTAAACAATATAAGAACTTCTGAATTTATTAACAATATAAATTGCATTTCTGTTTTGGGAGAAGTTATGCTATTTTATTTAGAAACATTTAAATGAAATAAAAAGTTGTTTCTCAAATCTTTATTTCTAAATTTTCTTAGTTTTTTTTCTTCTAGGAAAAAAAAAAACACATGATTTTGAATTGGAATATGTGATCCTTCCTATTTTTCATGGGCATCAATGGACCTACTCTTTTGTGTTTTGTTTTATTTTGGGGCCACACTGGGTTAAATCCTTAACACCAAATATGATCCTCCAAACACCATCAGGAGTTATCCCAGAGCACAGTCAGAAGAAAACCTTGATAACTATCAGGCATGAACTAAAATCAGGACCGACCAAACCAGCCCTGAAAAATGCAGAAAGATAAATAAATAAATTTTGCTTCTAAAGGTAGAATTTATAGATTTAAAATGAATCTAATGTAGTCATGTGTCCTTAGGTTTTTCTAAGTTCTTTAAATGAAAACTTAAAAATTTTAAAGTTTTCTCAATAAATTCAAAAATTAAATATTTAAAGTTGAATCATATGTAATTAAAAAATCTCATGTATAATCTCATCACCAACAAATTTCATTGGGAGAAACTGAGTTTCCATTTATCCAACAAATGTATTTTTACTTAAAATTTCTAATTCATTGATTCTGTATAGGTGTCCATCCTTCCCACTGGTATAATGAATGCAAATATTCATCATTATAATAATTATAATAATGCGTTATATTCAGTTTCTCAGTTCTTTGCAGTTGTTTCTTATAAGTGTTTCTTATGTATTCAAAGTTTTTTGCTGAAGGAAATTGCTAAAGTTTATTGTATGTTTTTACAGTCAATCTGGTCTGCATAATCCAAATTAGATGCTGAAAAGCTTTCTCACCCCAAATTGGCAGTTACTTAAGGACAGAAAAGAGGAGTAGGAGAGTTTGATCACCTATAATGTGTCATCTCCTCTGAGGTTTTTTTTTTTTTTTTTTTTCCTTGATCGTATTAGTTTTCTTTTTTGTTAAAATTTTTATTTAAATTTTTTTATAAATATACTTTTAAATATTACCTTTTATAAATTTTTTTTTAACACCACCCATCACCAGTGCAACATTCCCATCACCAATGTCCCAAGTCTCCCTCCTCCCCACCCGACCCCCGCCTGTACTCTAAACAGGTTCTCAATTTCCCTCATACATTCTCATTATTAGGACAGTTCAAAATGTAGTTATTTATCCAACTAAACTCATCACTCTTTGTGATGAGCTTCCTGAGGTGAGCTGGAACTTCCAGCTCTTTTCTCTTTTGTGTCTGAAAGTTATTATTGCAAGAATGTCTTTCATTTTTCTTAAAACCCATAAATGTGTGAGACCATTCTGCGTTTTTCTCTCTCTCTCTCTGACTTATTTCACTCAGCATAATAGATTCCGTGTACATCCATGTATAGGAAAATTTCATGACTTCATCTCTCCTGACAGCTGCATAATATTCCATTGTGTATATGTACCACAGTTTCTTTAGCCATTCGTCTGTTGAAGGGCATCTTGGTTGTTTCCAGAGTCTTGCTATGGTAAATAGTGCTGCAATGAATATAGGTGTAAGGAAGGGGTTTTTGTATTGTATTTTTGTGTTCCTAGGGTATATTCCTAGGAGTGGTATAGTTGGATCGTATGGGAGCTCGATTTCCGGTTTTTGGAGAAATCTCCATATCGCTTTCCATAAAGGTTGAACTAGACGGCATTCCCACCAGCAGTGGATAAGAGTTCCTTTCTCCCCACATCCCCGCCAACACTGTTTATTCTCATTCTTTGTGATGTGTGCCATTCTCTGTGGTGTGAGGTGGTATCTCATAGTTGTTTTGATTTGCATCTCCCTGATGATTAGTGATGTGGAGCACTTTTTCATGTGTCTTTTGGCCATATGTATTTCTTCTTTGTCAAAGTGTCTGTTCATTTCTTCTCCCCATTTTTTGATGGGATTAGATGTTTTTTTCTTGTAAATTTCTGTCAGTGCCTTGTATATTTTGGAGATTAGCCCCTTATCTGATGGATATTGGGTGAATAGTTTCTCCCACTCAGTGGGTGGCTCTTGTATCCTGGGCACTATTTCCTTTGAGGTGCAGAAGCTTCTCAGCTTAATATATTCCCATCTGTTAATTTCTGCTTTCACTTGCTTGGAGAGTGCAGTTTCTTCCTTGAAGATGCCTTTAGCCACAATGTCCTGGAGTGTTTTACCTACGTATTGTTCTATATATCTTACGGTTTTGGGGCTGATATCGAGGTCTTTAATCCATTTGGATTTTACCTTCGTACATGATGTTAGCTGGGGGTCTAAGTTCAATTTTTTGCAAGTGGCTACCCAGTTTTGCCAACACCACTTGTTGAAGAGGCTTTCTTTGTTCCATTTAGGATTTTTTGCTCCTTTATCAAAAATTAGATGATTGTATGTCTGGGGAACATTCTCTGAGTATTCAAGCTTATTCCACTGATCTGAGGGCCTGTCTTTATTCCAATACCATGCTGTTTTGATAACTATTGCTTTGTAGTAAAGTTTAAAGTTGGGGAAAGTAATTCCTCCCATATTCTTTTTCCCAATGATTGCTTTAGCTATTCGAGGGTGTTTATTGTTCCAAATAAATTTCAAAAATGCCTGATCCACTTTGAAGAATGTCATGGGTATCTTTAGGGGGATCGCATTAAATCTGTAGTGCTTTGGGGAGTATTGCCATTTTAATGATGTTAATCCTGCCAATCCATGAGCAGGGTATATGCTTCCATTTCCACGTGTCCTCTCTTATTTCTTGGAGCAGAGTTTTATAGTTTTCCTTGTATAGGTCCTTCATATTTTTAGTCAAGTTGATTCCAAGATATTTGAGTTTGTGTGACACTATAGTGAATGGAGTTGTTTTCTTAATGTCCATTTCTTCCTTATTAGTATTGGTGTATAGGAAGGCCATTGATTTTTGTGTGTTAATTTTGTAGCCTGCCACCTTGCTATATGAGTCTATTGTTTCTAGAAGCTTTTTGATAGAGTCTTTGGGGTTTTCTAAGTAGAGTATCATGTCATCTGCAAACAGTGAGAGCTTGACTTCTTCCTTTCCTATCTGGATTCCCTTGATATCCTTTTCTTGCCTAATCGCTATAGCAAGTACTTCCAGTGCTATGTTGAATAGGAGTGGTGAGAGAGGACAGCCTTGTCTTGTGCCAGAATTTAGAGGAAAATCATCCAAGCAAACAACACCCAAAAAAAAGCAGGAGTGGCCATATTAATATCAGATGATGCAAACTTTATACTTGGAGGAAAATCATCCAAGCAAACAACACCCAAAAAAAAAAGCAGGAGTGGCCATATTAATATCAGATGATGCAAACTTTATACTTAGGAAAGTTGTAAGGGACAAAGATGGACATTTTGTATTAATTAAGGGATATGTACAGCAGGAAGAAATCACCCTCCTAAACATATATGCACCGAATGAGGGGCCAGCAAAATATTTAATACAACTGTTGACAAATCTGAAAAATAATATCAATAACAACACAATAATTGTGGGAGACCTCAACACGGCATTGTCAACACTAGACAGGTCAACCAGACTGAAACCCAACAAGAATATACTAGACCTGAGGAGAGAAATGGAAGTAAGAGGCCTAGTAGATATATACAGGACACTCCACCATCAGAAGCCTGGATACACATTTTTCTCTAATGTACATGGGACATTCTCTAGGATAGACTACATGTTAGCACACAAAACATATCTCCATAATATCAAGAGGATAGAAATTTTGCAGGCTGCCTTTGCTGACCACAAAGCCCTGAAATTATATATAAACTACAAAGGGACACAGAAGAAAAAATTTAACACCTGGAAGTTAAATAGCCTCATACTGAATAATCAGTGGGTCCGAGATGAAATCAAAGAGGAAATCAAAACCTTCCTGAAAACAAATGACAATGGAGACACAAATTATCAGAACCTATGGGACACAGCAAAAGCAGTACTGAGAGGAAAATTTATAGCTTTACAAGCACACATCAGGAAAGAAGAAGGGACATACCTGAATAGCTTAATGACGCAGCTCATAGAATTAGAAAGTGCTCAACAAAAGGATCCAAAAATAGGGAGGCAGAAGGAAATAACAAAGCTGAGAGCAGAAATCAATGAAGTGGAAACCAGAAAAACCATCCAAAAGATCAACGAAAGCAGAAGTTGGTTCTTTGAAAAAATAAACAAGATTGATAGACCACTGGCAAAACTAACAAAGAAAGAAAGAGAGAGAAATTTGATAACTCGTATTAGGAATGAAAAAGGAGAGATCACTACTGATATGGTAGAGATTCAAAGGATAATCAGAAACTACTTTGAGAAACTCTATGCCACTAAAAATGAAAACCTGGAAGAAATGGATAAATTTTTGGAATCTTATAATCTTCCACGATTGAATGAAGAGGATGTAGCATATCTAAACACACCCATTACTATTGAGGAAATTAAGAAAGTAATCAAATGTCTGCCCAAAAACAAAAGCCCAGGCCCAGATGGATTTACTAATGAATTCTTTCAAACCTTTCAAGAGGAACTACTACCAATCCTGGCAAGACTCTTTCATAAAATTGAAAAAACAGGAAAACTTCCAAATAGCTTTTATGAAGCCAACATTACCTTGATACCTAAACCAGACAGAGATGCTACGAAAAAAGAAAATTACAGACCAATATCGCTGATGAATGCAGATGCAAAGATCTTCAACAAAATCCTGGCAAATAGGATTCAATGCCTCATTAAGAAGATCATCCACTACGATCAAGTAGGTTTCATTCCAGGAATGCAAGGCTGGTTTAACATCCGTAAATCTATCAACATAATACACAACATCAATAGCAAGAAAAATAAAAATCACATGATCATATCAATCGATGCAGAGAAAGCATTTGACAAGGTCCAACACCCATTCTTGATCAAAACTCTCAGCAAGATGGGAATGGAAGGAACCTTTCTCAATATAGTTAAGGCCATCTACTACAAACCAGAGGCAAATATTGTCCTCAATGGAGAAAAACTGAAATCCTCTGAGGTTTTATAACACTTTTATAGCTCTCATTTAATTTATACCTATAGATAATTTTGAGAATAATGCCTTGTATCTGCAATATCTCTTCATAGTACAACAGAGATTGCTTCAATCATGATAATGCATTTTTACTGCTCTGAGATTTTACACTCATTTTACTTTCAAAGGACAGTTTAAAGATATGTTAGAGCTATTTGGGTGAATGTAGATGAACCAATATTTTTAAAATAGCATAAAATTGAATAATCATAGAAAAGTTTGTGATAAGCACAAATGTTTAGAAACAAGTGGGACTTCAGGGTTATTTTCTTGAACACTACGAATGACTTAGAACATATTTCATTTGGCAGGATTTTGCAAATCACTTTACATTTTTCAACAAAATTCTCTAGTAAACTTAATTTTTATGTTTCTATTTAAAAGGGTTAATAAATTCATTTTTTTGTCTTGAATTTTAGACTCAGTCATTTAGACTGTCTCACCACTCTCTTCAATTCTAGATAATGCTATAACTGCAGGGTTTAGTAAGCCTACAAACTAACAGGAAAATTGGGGTACCATTCTACCTCAGGGAAGGGAAGTGAAACTTAGAGTTAAATACATTCATTATTCAATACAACTTAGTGGAACTAAGAGTTAAATGGAACTTAGAGTTAAATACATTCATTATTCAATAACAACTATTCCATGAAAAATTTAGTTACAGAAGACAATATCAATAATTTTTATATAATAATTGGGAGCTAACATCATGTACGAAGGTAAAATCCAAATGGATCAAAGACCTCGATATCAGCCCCAAAACCATAAGATATATAGAACAGCACATAGGCAAGACACTCTAGGACATTACAGGCATCTTCAAGGAGAAAACTGCACTCTCCAAACAAGTGAAAGCAGAGAGTAACAGATGGGAATATATTAAGCTGAGAAGCTTCTGCACCTCAAAGGAAATAGTGCCCAGGATACAAGAGCCACCCACTGAGTGGGAGAAACTATTCACCCAATACCCATCAGATAAGGGGCTAATCTCCAAAATATACAAGGCACTGACAGAACTTTACAAGAAAAAAACATCTAATCCCATCAAAAAATGGGGAGAAGAAATGAACAGACACTTTGACAAAGAAGAAATACAAATGGCTAAAAGACACATGAAAAAGTGCTCTACATCACTAATCATCAGGGAGATGCAAATCAAAACAACGATGAGATACCACCTCACACCACAGAGAATGGCACACATCACAAAGAATGAGAATCAACAGTGTTGGCGGGGATGTGGAGAGAAAGGAACTCTTATCCACTGCTGGCGGGAATGCCGTCTAGTTCAACCTTTATGGAAAGCGATATGGAGATTCCTCCAAAAACTTGAAATCGAGCTCCCATATGATCCAGCTATACCACTCCTAGGAATATACCCTAGGAACACAAAAATACAATACAAAAACCCGTCCTTACACCTATATTCATTGCAGCACTATTTACCATAGCAAGACTCTGGAAACAACCAAGATGCCCTTCAACAGACGAATGGCTAAAGAAACTGTGGTACATATACACAATGGAATATTATGCAGCTGTCAGGAGAGATGAAGTAATGAAATTTTCCTATACATGGATGTACACGAAATCTACTATGCTGAGTGAAATAAGTCAGAGAGAGAGAGAAAAACGCAGAATGGTCTCACTCATCTATGGGTTCTAAGAAAAATGAAAGACACCCTTGTAATAATAATTTTCAGACACAAAAGAGAAAAGAGCTGGAAGTTCCAGCTCACCACAGGAAGCTCACCACAAAGAGTGATGAGTTTAGTCAGAGAAATAACTACATTTTGAACTGTCCTAATAATGAGAATGTATGAGGAAAATGGAGAGCCTGTTTAGAGTACAGGCGGGGGTTGGGTGGGGAGGAGGGAGACTTGGGACATTGGTGATGGGAATGTTGCACTGGTGATGGGTGGTGTTCTTTACATGACTGAAACCCAAACACAATCATGTATGTAATCAAGGTGTTTAAATAAAAAAAATAATTGGGAGCTTTTAAAATAACAGTCCACTACAATCTACATTTTTTTTTGAGTCACACCCAGCTGCACTCAGGGGTGACTCCTGGGTCTATGCTCAGAAATAGTTCCTGGCAGGCCTGGGGGACAACATGGGATGCTGGGATTTGAACCACCATCCTTCTGCATGCAAGGCAAATGCTCTTCCTCCATGCTATCTTTTCGGCCTCTACAATCTACATTTTTTTGTTTTGTTTTGTTTTTTTTTTTGGTTTTTGGGCCACACCCTGTGACGCTCAGGGGTTACTCCTGGCTATGTGCTCAGAAGTTGCTCCTGGCTTCTTGGGGGACCATATGGGACGCTGGGGGATCGAACCGCGGTCCGTCCTAGGCTAGCGCAGGCAAGGCAGGCACCTTACCTCCAGCGCCACCACCCGGCCCCTACAATCTACATTTTTAATGGGCTCTTACATACATTTTATCTTTTGTTTGTAAGTTCCTTACAAGACCTAAATTCTGATTTATAAATATTTCCTTTGTCTTCTCTTCTATGAACTATGATAAGAGCCAATATATGTTTTCTGGGATGTTCACACTATCAGACAATATATTACCTATTGTTTCATAACCTATCACTTTTAAGGATATTCCAATTATTTCCTTAGAGTATGAAATATATGTGCATCACCTAAAATAACCTGATGCCTATTAAGTAGAGAACAAAAAAGTCTTCTGGAAGATATTACTCTAATATAAAATGTCAATGTGACATTCTGCATATTTTTCTTTGCACATCAACCCTAAGTGCCATAAAACATCATTTTATTTTTTTCTGCCAGCCTGGCATGAAATAAAAAAAATTCTCAAATGTCTCTCTCTTCTTCCCTTATTCCCTTCCCACCACCACACATATGAAATTACATTTACATACACACATATTTACCTTTTTTAATTAAATTATTTTTTTATTTTGACCAAAGTGGATTAAAAATCTTTCACAATAATATTTTAGCTACATAGTGACATTGAATCAGGGACATTCCCAGCACCAGCATTGTCCTTCCTCCACCTCTGTTCCCAGAATGTGTTCTATATCTTCTCCTTTGACCCCCAGGCTGCTAATATAAGTGGTCCCCTCCATGTTACTTTTTATAATTATTTTACTTTTTCTCTATAAAACATAATTTACTTTCTATTGGTTTTACAGTAGCTAATAAGTTGTTTCTTATGTGCTACAGTTAAGCTTCTAATTCAGAGAAATAAAGCATTGTAACATTCTAGTTCTCAGTTTCCCATTCCAATATATTACTAATATATTTGAAAGGAAATCATTTCTTCTTGTTCTGTGGCTTATATAATATTCTTTATGGACTTTTGCCTGGAAAACTCTTTAGAATCTATTTGAATTACCATGGAGACACAATTTTCACATTACCATTATACTTGTGTTACATCTTGGGACACTGAAGCCTACACTATAAATTTTCTTCAGCTGTAGATAACAGATATCCCCCAAAGCCATGTCATGTTTTGGGGGCCAGTCTTCAACTAATGACCCGTCCATCTATGAGAACAAAACAATCCTCCCTCTGTGACATGTATCCTCTTTGGGACTCAGTTCTCTCAGGAATCAACTGAGGACTTTGCAATAATCCTAACTCTTTGCTTTATGTAAGTCCTTTTGTTTTTCTACTGTATTGTTCCCTCCCATTAATCTCTACAATGGTCTTTCATCTTTATCTATATCGTAGACAACTTCTTTTTATTTTTTAATTAATATCTTTATTTAAACCCCTTGATTACAAATACGGTTGTAGTTGGGTTTCAGTCCCTTCTAAAGGTATTCAACTTCAACTTGGATCAGTCATCCTATCTTGATTAGATTTCGCCTCTTGGGTTCTCAGAAATGACTTAGTCCAAATAAAGAGGAAGCATTTTATCCAGCTGTGATCTTGAACTTTCTATAGTCATAACTAAAATTGAGTTCTTTTTTAATTGCTTTGAAATTAGACTGGTTCTCATAACAAGTGGTAGAAGAAAATCTAACAGAAAATCTAAAGAGAAATGTCACTATAAAATATGAATATTTTGTTATCTTAAACATCAGTGTTTCAGTGAAATACGAAATGGATTAGTGTAGTTGATGAAGAAGAGACATAAAGTGAAAGCACTGTTCCTAAATTATATTATTTTTAATGATATTCATGATTGTTACCAAGTTTTATTCTTTTAAAATCAATGTCAAGTTAATAAGCTTTAAATAAATTTTAAATTAATGTCCTTGGTCATAAAATAATTGTAAAATTATTGAAATTTATAATAATTCCAACTAGATGATTATGATAGTTTAAAATCTTATTTTATATAAATAATAGCCAGTTATAAACTAAAATGCCAAAGTTCTTAGCCAAAGTAAGATTAAACTTTAAGTCTCTAAAACTAATGATAAAAGTACATAAGGCTTAACACTGTAAAGTTGAATTGAGTTACATTAAAAAAATTGAAGATGTAAAGAGACAATAATAGTAATGTGGATGATTCCGCTTTATAAAGAAATAAATGTCCTCTGTAATTAACCTAGTCTGTATATTCAGCAGATAGCTGTTAAAATTTCATACATATTTTGACAATTTTCAGGTAGATTAATACTGTGCAATGACACTCAAAAAGGAAGAATTATGTATATTTTTAGAATATATTTAAAATGTTTAAATCAATTAATAAACAGAGCATTAAAACTAGAAACATTATGATATCCAGATCCACTCTATAGTATGGTTGAATATCTCTATATGGTTGAACATCTCCTATTAGACATCCAACATCCAACTCTTATTCTTCCTGCCTCAGTTGCTTAAAGATAATTATTTTCCTAAACTTAGAATACAAAGACATTTCTCTAATGATATTTCACTCTTGGGAGCACCCAGGATTTTGAATTTTGTCTTATGACTTCTTAGTCATTTATTATTATTAGTCATACAATATTATTTTACTTAGTCCTATACTGTTTACTTATTTATAGGTAATAGTCATATATTATTATTCATTACCTATTTATTTACTAAGCCATGCACCTTTACTTTGAACAACTATTCGTCAGTACTGTTATTGTAGTTAGAAATGTAGATGCAGAGATCGTCTCTGCTTCCGTTAACAATATTAATTAACTCAACGTGAGTATGTAACTAAAGTACAATGTAAAGTCTGACATATCTGAAATATTAGTATAGAATTCTCTAAGGTAAGAGCAGATAAATATCTAGTGGCTAACTGGATTGACTACCATTAGATTCTGCAGAGGAGATCTCTCTTATTCAAAGAAAAACAGAATGGAATGGGTTCTGTTAGAGTGACATCTTCCCATCTCTACTTGGGCCACATCATTTTTTATCAAGAAGCCAAGAAAATAGACCTGGGGAAATGTGCTAGTCTGGGTAAAGACAAGACTTTGGCCTCAAAAATATGGTTATTTAAGCAGCAATTCTAATGTCATTCTTAGCAACTCTTATTTATGCTTACACTTTTGAAGGTAGTATATTGTGTGGCTCTGCAGTAGCAATATGGGAAATAAATGATACCTTTTTGTATTTATTTATAAAATGTTTTTAAGCTCATAACATTTTCTTACATTGCCTTGAAAAGAAATAGAACGTAAAGTTCCTCTACTTAGAAAAGCCCATTCTTATTCAGAAACATCAGTCAGAAAGTGATTTTCTTAAGTCAAACATTCCATATAAAAATTTGACTTGGAAAGTCAAGTCTCAAAGCAGAGTAAGGAAGGACCTTGAGCAAATTTCATCTTATGTCAGAATCATACTTCTTTCCTGGTGAATGCCCATCATTGGCGACCATCAGTCTTGATTAAAAAACAAACCAACAGGAGGTTTATGAACCATTTTTTTAAAATATAACTTTAAATCCAGATTTCCCAGTTAGGTGAGCTTAAACAAATTATGAACTCTTCCTATGCCTTGAACTTGTCTATCTATCAGATGAAATCAGAACCATATATGCTCAGAGAAAAATAGAACTAAGTAAAATTAAATCGGATTAGATACTTAAAATGCTTACTGTGGTGTCTCATACTTTGAGTGCTTGTTAAAGACCTAAGATTATTGGTTTCTAAACATAGTAAGTCACACATGAAAGTGCCATGCCCACTCCTAGATTGAGCCACGACCCTACAACTGGCCTGCTTTCTACATACAAGCCCTGTCTACATCGAACCAATTGTCATCACCCCAAGTAGTCTTATCCCTAACTTCATGGCTTAGTGCAATGACCCAGGATGATATTTCCTTTCTATTTTACAAAGAGGCATTACTTATCTTCAGGAGATGAAGATCAAACACCTCTGCTTTTCCTCTTGATTTGAAAGTGGCCAAGGAAAAGACAGTCAAGAGCTTGGAAGATATTTTCACAGAGAAGAAGCAAAATTAGTTCTCTCATTTCCCATGCTCTCAGTGCAGTGTGGGCAGACTTTCCATACATTCCTACGACAGAGCATACTTTCAACTTTGGGCAGCAGAGTGGTCATGAACTTGGAATGTGCTGCATTATCATATCCTCCTCAGTAGACTGCAAGGTCTATATTAAGTCCAAAACAGCTGGGCACAAGCTTCAAATCTCCTTTTGCTAAGGATATGGTCCAGATCCAAGATCTGTCTCTTGGTGGCCAAAAGTTGGCATTTTCCCACCATCACACCCAGGCTGCTGTGCTTCCTGGGTGCATCATTTGTGCTCACTGAGCTTCTAAGGATTCTGACACATATAGATGAATCAATGGTCATAGTATGTGGTAATGGTAAGTGGAATCAATTCTTAACTTCTATTCTTGGTGATAAAGTTCTATATCATATAAAATGCCAGTTGGCTTTTTTTCTGGAAATAAGCTCATGATATCCCCTTATGTAACAGTTTTTCTTGAGTGAGTGATCTCTTTCTTTCGATAGATCCTTTTAGCAAAATTCTTTGTTCTTTATCTGGTGAAAAGAAGGCGGCTCCGGAAGAAGCTGCTTATGGACATTATTGAAAGTCACTCATTGCCTCTGTTTTTCCATCTCTCAATCTACTAAATGAGTAGAATAATCTTTGATACCAATGTTTTTTTACACAAACACACACACATGGTCTTCATGTATGTTGATTATTGTCTATTCATACATTTGTGCATTAGTTCTTTTTTAGTTTTGATTAAAAATATTTAAACATGGTGGTTACAACGTTCATGCTAAAAATTTTTTTCATTTGTACTCATGTTCTTAGGTTGTATAGGGGTAATCTCTGGCTCAGATGATAGTGAAATATCTCGTCTCTGAGACAGTGGATGGAACTTACAAATAACCTTTTGTTATTTCCACAATGAGATATGAGTGTTGGGTGTGTGGTTCCACTTCTGTGAATTTATTTTCTGTAGTAATATCTGATTTGCATTATTCCATGATCTTTTTAGAAAGGAACATGTGGAAATGTTTCCTAGGATCTGACTCCCAAAAAGACTTTAGATCAAACTCAGAAGAAGCCCCGAGAGAAATATAAGATGTGCCATATATTATTACTTATACTCTTATTATTTATGTTTTAATCCCTTAACGGAAGTTACTCTTTGAAAACACCCAAAATCAAAGGATTTTTTTAAAAAGAAATGTTGAAATACCTTTGTATTTCAGGGTGATGGAGGAGAAATATTCTATTTATCTCACTGAGTGGTTACTAAAACTCAATATGAGTATTCTTGAGATTAAAAAATGCCCTAGGGGCTAGAGAGATAGCATGGAGGTAAGGCATTTGCCTTTCATGTAGAAGGTCATTGGTTCGAATCCTGGCATCCCATATGGTCTCCTGAGCCTGCCAGGAGTGATTTCTGAGCATGGAGCTGGGAGTAACCCCTGAGTACTGCTGGGAGTGACCCCCCCAAAATAAAAAGTTCCCTGTAGCTTAACACTTGTCTGTGTCAATGCTACGGGTGGCATATTTTCACTATAGTTTTGCTATATGTCACTACATGGGGGAAATTGTTTATATAGAAAATAATTTTTGAATTATAAAATAAAACCAATTGAGAGAAAACACCAACTATAATGTATTCCTAAATCTTTCTATGACCTAAAATGATTTCAAAATTTATATATTTCTTTTTCTCTTTTAGTTTTGGGCTCACACCCAACAGTGTTCAGGGATTACTCTTGGCTTTTGCTCAGGGGTCATTCTTGGTAGAATTTGGGGACCATATGCAGTGCTGAAGATTGATCCTATAAGGCAAGAGCTTAAACCATATAATATCTCTCCAGTTTTAAAAAAATTCATTTTAAAATTACTCTATTAATACATAAAATGAATAGAAATACTCAGTATGTAAGCGATATTAATAAACAAAGGAAGTAAATGAGTACCTCATGATAGGTGTAAGCAAACCGTCTGGCTAATGAAGCTGAATCCTGCACTTATTTCTTTAGTTGATAAGGGAGGTCTCATCTGGTGATGCTCAGAAGTTACTCGTGACTCTGCACTCAGAAATCACTTCTGGTGAACTCTGGGGACTGTATGGGATGCTAGGATCAGACAAGAAAAGTGCCTACCTACTCTACTATCTCTCTGGGCCTACAACTCCTCCAACTTATAGGCAGAAGAGATCACAGAGCAGAAGAGATCAAGCTCCATGAATTCAGTTTCCTGAATCAAATGTGACATGAAATCCACATGATGGAGTTCATACAATGAACAAAATCATCTTTTTCATTGGGACAGTTCAAAGGTGGACACGATAAAAATAGTATAAATGAGATCATTGTCACAAGACTGGGGGTCAACTGGTAGATTGGGGCCTGGAGAGGCACAGAGAAGACAATGAAAAGGGGGCATTTGGGGGGAAATGGTTGAGAAACATTCCTCTAAAGCACACTATCCATTTCCCTCACTGAATAATTCTGTCTTTTTTAATTCTTTTCCGTTGAAACATAGTCCAGAAATGGAAAATCAACAATATTTATATTCTAAATAAAACCCAAGATGTCCACCATTGCTTACTTATAAATGAAATCTAATATTATAAGTTTTCCTTTAAAAAATGACGATTTAGGGGCTGGAGGGATACACAGTGGATAGCGCAAGGCGTTTGATTTGCACTTGTCTCATCCAATAAGGACCTAGGTTTGATCCCTGACATCTCCCTAAATATATAATTAATTTACTATTATAAGAAAATATTATAGGCACACTGAGAAGAGTTATATAGAAAATCATTTTTGAATTGTAATATCAAACCAATTGAGAGAAAACACCAATTACAATGTATTTTATGCATCAACTCCAATGTAGTGGCATATTAAGCAGGACTATATTATCCCATTACCCCAAAATACCTATATAATATATTTACTTTCTATGTATTATAAATATTATTTTAATGTCCATATATCAGCTCCCTGGAAGATTTATAGTTTTTAGGCTATTTAAGGAAGGTGTATAAAAGGAAGTATTCAAAAATATTATTGGACTTTGCCACACACCCAAGTAAAAGAGCTGTTGATTAGAGAAAAGAATACAACAAATTAGTCTGTATTTACTAGAGTTTGATATAATCAATTGTAGAATTTTGGCATTGGTTAAAGACTATTATGCTGAGTGAAATAAGTCAGAGGGAGAGAGGTAGACACAGAACAGTCTCACTCATCTATGGGTTTTAAGAAACCTAAAAGACATTTTTGCAATAATCCTCAGAGATAAAGAGAGGAAGACTGGAAGTTCCAGCTCACGTCATGAAGCTCACCACAAAGAGTGATGAGTGCAGTCAGAGAAATAACTACATTGAGAACTATCTTAACAATGTGAATGAATGAGGGAAGTGGAAAGCCTGTCTAGAGCACAGTTGGCGGTGGGGTGGGGAGGAGGGAGATTTGGGACATTGGTGGTGGGAATGTTGCACCAGTGAAGGGGGGTTTTCTTTACATGACTGAAACCCAACTACAATCATATTTGTAACCAAGGTGTTTAAATAAATAATAATAAATAAATAAATAATAAAAAGTATTATTTTTGTTTGTTTTGTGCAAAAGAATTGTATTTCACATGAGTGTGTAGACCCAGAGAGTCTGATATTAAGTCTCATACCTTCTATGTGGACAACCCAACTTCACCCACCAGTAACATATATATTTTCTCAATTAGCCAGGATAACAGCTGAGTACAGAGCCAGAATTAACCCTGAATACTGCTGTGTGTGGCCCTAACCCATATCCCATAACTGTAATAAGAAATAAGGGATTATAGATTTTATTGTCAATTAAGTTTGTTTCAAAAAAACCTGAACTAATCAAGTAAATAAAATAGGAAATGTTATGTTCCTATAAATTAATTAACAGACAGAGAAATAGTTAATTACAAACCACCAGTGAATTACATATCTAGCCATAAAATTATTATTTTTTGATAATAAAATATTGATGTTTATTGGGGAGAAAAACATTAATTATTGAAATATTTATCATTTACTAATGTCCTCCACCTCAATTCAGATTATGAACAGTTTCCTTTTACTAATAAGATTGTTTAAAATTATTTTAAATAATATCTCTTTTCTTTCAGGTAAATGTACATATATATGAATACAAATTTATTTATAATGATAAATAATACAAGTCATAACTATAATGACAAAATATTACCTACTAGTTTGTGAATCAGAGAAGATATCAGAATCGAATCAGAAAACAATGCATTTTTAGTTAGTATTCTGGAAATCCCTAATGATCTAGATAACCAGAGATAGGGAAAGAAAAAATAAAGAAAATATATGGATGTCTTAGTATTAATAAATGCTTACCAAAAAAGTGCTAATCTATACCTGAAATAGTATAAATCTAAAGTGGGAATATTTGGAACTGGTTACTATTGTTTAGTAAGTAACTTTAAGAAAAAGAACTCTTGGAGGCCAAACCAGTGGCACAGTGGTAGGGTGTTTGTTTTACATGCGGCTCACTCATCTATGGGTTTTAAGAAAAATGAAAGACATTCTTGCAGCACTATTTACCATAGCAATACTCTGGAAACAACCAAGATGCCCTTCAACAGATGAATGGCTAAAGAAACTGTGGTACATATACACAATGGAATATTATGCAGCTGTCAGGAGAGATGAAGTCATGAAATTTTCCTATACATGGATGTACACGAAATCTATTATGCTGAGTGAAATAAGCCAGAGAGAGAGAGAAAAACACAGAATGGTCTCACTCATCTATGGGTTTTAAGAAAAATGAAAGACATTCTTGCAATAATAATTTTTAGACACAAAAGAGAAAAGAGCTGGAAGTTCCAGCTCACCACAGGAAGCTCACCACAAAGAGTGATGAGTTTAACTAGAGAAATAACTACATTCTGAACTTTCCTAATAATGAGAATGTATGAGGAAATGGAGAGCCTGTTTAGAGTACAGGCAGGGGTTAGGTGGGGAGGAGGGAGACTTGGGACATTGGTGGTGGGAATGTTGCACTGGTGATGGGTGGCGTTCTTTACATGACTGAAACCCAAACACAATCATGTATGTAATCAAGGTGTTTAAATAAAGAAAAAAAAAGAAAAATAAAACAGAACCCATGTACAATTACTTTGTCCCTTAAGTCCCCAGATTGTAGTACATAATATTTCTTAGCAGCACACAAAGCAATCTAAAGACATAAAACTTATGTAACTCCTTAAACATTGAAGGCAAAGTACTTTTTTACATTTCCATGCACATCCATATTAGTTTAAGTTGACCTCAAAAGTTTAAGTGGGTTGCTTTTCTTAAGGATTTAAGTCAAAGGAGCACAGTAAAAATGGTGTTAGAGTGGCAATTATTGTTTGCATAGGCCCATCAAAATATGAGGGACGTGGAAAGGAAAAGCCTTGGCCTAAATACAAGGAGACCCTACCCCTGAAGTTTCCTGGTACAAGACCAACTCTAGGCTCCAGGCAAACTAGTTTGTCCAATCCAGGTCACTGTCTGTAGTGCCAATACAGTTTTATTTTTCACACAATCTCTGTTGTTGGTATCATGCTTCTGTATTAAAGTGTAACTAATTTTTAATAGAAAAATTTACAAACGTTAAATTCCTTTCCATAATGCCCCTATTCCCTTTCCAACACTGTCCTTAGAGGTAACAATATACATATATTTTGAAGCTTTCAATATTTTAAATGTGCTCTATGTTGGGGATGAGATTCATGGGTAGAACATATTCCACATTCTCCACACGCAGTATGACCTGGGTTCCCTACCTGTGCACAGGAAAAAAGTAAATGGTAATTTAAAAACATGATGCTACATTTAAAACCATTCTCTTTATAAAATCATAAAATATTCAGGAATTCCTAGGTAGTATTATAGACCACGCATGTTTATAAGTTGCATCAAACTATTTGCATTAGCTTATATCTTTAATTAATTGATTTAATTTAATTAATATTTTTGGATTTACTGTTATTTTGAAGCACCAGGATTGTGACCCAGGAGTAATGTATTTGCAATACATGGGTGAAGTCCTGAGTTTGGCCCCAAGCACTGAAAAAAATAATAGATGTAGTTTAGATATACACTCCTAATAAGAATGCATATGGATATACATAATATTTATAACATGCTAGATTGGATATACATATATAGAAATATGTATGTATGCATGTGCTCTTAAATAAGTATATTCCATTTCTTCATTTAAAATTGATTTGGAGGCATCCACGTAGTGCTGTGCTTACTCTGGGCTCTGAGTTCACTCTTAGCATGACTCAAGGGACCATATGTAGTTCAGAGAATCAAACCCAGGTCAACTGTGTGCTAGGTAAGTGGCCTGCTTGCTGTACTATCACTTCATATCCTAGTCTCCATCCCCCTTTTTTGGTGTTTGGATTGTACCAGACTACTCTCAAGGCTTACTCCTGGCTCTGAGCACATAGATACATAGATCACTTCTGGCTATGCTGAGCGAACCGTTATAGGGTGCAGGGATCAAATCTTGGGTTGGCTGTATGCAAGACAAGTACCCTACCCACTATACTAACCTTCTAACCACCACCACCCCCTCTTTTTTGTCGTTTTAACCACACCTGCATGATAAGATTACTCCAGGATCTGAATTCACTACTATGCTCACTTAGGAGACCCTTATAGTGTATTGAGAATCAAACCCAGGTTGACTGCATGAAAGGCAAGCACACTACCTGCTGTATTATCTTACTTGACCAGACATAATAGGAAATTTAAGGTGGGCATGTGTCTATTCTGAATATATTGCTTCTGTCTGACTTTGAGAATTTGAGGATAAATGTGGGTAAAAGAAAATGAAATAAAAAGTGAAAAGATGAGCTCCTGTGGTAATTTTCATGAATTATTTTTTTTTAAATAAAGGGCTGGAAGTTACAGCTCACCTCATGAAGCTCACCACAAACAGGGATGAGTTTAGTTAGAGAAATAACTAAGTTTCAAACTGTCCTAATAATGAGAATGTACGAGGGAAATGGAAAGCCTGTCTAGAGTACAGGTGGGGGTTGGGTGGGGAGGAGAGAGATTTGGGACATTGGTGGTGGGAATGTTGCACTGGTGCTGGGTGGTGTTCTTTACATGACTGAAACCCAAACACAATCATGTATGTAATCAAGTTGTTTGAATAAAAAAATTAAAAAAAATTTGAAGGAATAAATCAAAGAGCATTGGTAAAATAGTCGAACAAAGCTAAAAAAAAATACATACTATTGCAAGTGACTAACTGGTAAATAACAGTATGATATTCATAACAAAGTTTACTTCAAAATATCATAGGAAACTTTAGGAGAAATATAGATGCTCTCTATTAAACAATGAGAGGCTAAAAAGAGGTCAAAGTAATTTAGCGTTGGCATATGCTATATAATTCAAATGCTGGGTTTTTGATCTAGAACGCTTCAAAAATTTTTTTTAATCCTTCACTGTGCTCAGAAACAAGAAATTATAATTCAAGTTGCTGAATTTCAAATAACATTCTGCCTTTCTTCTTGGCCTCATCTGAAGCAATACACAGCCAGCAAAAACTTTGTACAAATGGCTGCTTCATGGACATGATTTTAGCTCATCTGTCTCAAAACCCTTCGATTCAGATCTGTGAGTTGAGTGGTTTTGTTACATAGAGGCCAATTGGAATTTGAGCCTCCAAACAACAACCTATTTATTTTTGTGCATGGGTTCAAACATATATTGTATATGTTTATGTATACTTGTATATGTTTTTTCTTCACCCATATGTATTGATCTACACGCAACATTTATTGGCTTCTAATGTTAAAATAGGGTGAAGAAAATAAGTTGATATTCAGAATAGTTATGAATAAC
This sequence comes from Suncus etruscus, assembly GCF_024139225.1. NCBI lineage: Eukaryota > Metazoa > Chordata > Mammalia > Eulipotyphla > Soricidae > Suncus > Suncus etruscus. Next base: position 39,495,234 of record NC_064867.1, on the reverse strand, counting down.
TCTTGCTTAGAACTGAATTCACTGGGAGAAAGCTAAACCCTAAGTTATCACATTTTCGTTTATGTTGTGAAATGTGACCGTTCATGTTCTGCCTCAGAATCTGTATAATTCCAAACTAAAAAAATTCAATAAATGACCTCTCTAACTAATAAAAGCCAATTACTGGACAGAAAGAGTTAGGAGTGCATTTGGCCCTTCCCAATGGTTCTGCCTTCATTGTCTACTTTGAGGGGTGGCCTGGTTTTTCATTTATGATGGGTGATTTGAGTCACCTCACCCTGCAAGACCCCTGGTGCTACCCTTCAGGCTGCCATCTAATGACTAGAAAATTCGAAAGCTGAGGCAGTGTGATTTCTTGAGACTGAAGGAGCTGGCAGCTTGAACAAAGGAGTAGCAGAATTGATGGATCAACCAAGAAGTCCTGGGCTGACATCACGTTGCCATTTCCCAAACCTGCAGACAAAGAGCACCATTGAGAAAGGAAAGCAAAAAAAGTGTCCCACTTGCTTATTTATTCTATAATATGACATTCAAGTTTAGCCCTAAAATTTCAAAATAGCAACAAGCTTAAAATAGAGGTGTCAGAACGGGGGAATCAGAGATTAGAAATTGTCACCAGAAAATCCCACTCTGTCTGGCAAGTCCTACTAGTCCCTGAGTCACAGATCAAACTTGGTTGTCAGAGCACAGCTGACTTTACCCCAGTTTGGAGATATGTTTGCTCTCTGTCTCTATTTTATATATGGTTATCAGTTGGTAATCTATAAATTAGAATATTCATGAACTTAAAACTGTGAAGGTCAGGGGTTAAGAACAGGGAAATGCAGAGATCTGTATCTAACCGTAACCCAACCCTAACCCTAACCCAATGCTAACCCTAACCATAACTCCACCCTACTCCTAACCCTAACCCTAACATGCCATGCCCAGCAAATATCCTATTCTTTTACCACTAAAAATGTCAGTGATCAGAGCCTGACAAGAGAGCACAGGCGGTAAGGTGCGTCATGTCTTGTGCATGCTAACCCCACTTCAATTCCTGGCATCAAATATGGTCCCTCAAGTAATGCCAGGAGTGATCCCTGATTTCAGAGCCAGGAGTAAGTCTTGAACCTAGCTTGGTGTGACCCCCAAAGCAGACCAAACCAAATCCAGATTAGAAACCAATATAAAAGCTAGTATAACCACCACAGAGCCACTGAAAATTTAACAGGGTTGGCCTGTTAAATTTAACAGGGTTGTCCTGAATGAAGGTCCACTCCAGCAGCACCCTAATATAATCCCTGCCATATACAGCACCACTGCAGATCAGGACCTCAACATTTGAGATAGCCACTGCTGTCTATCAACACGTTCCTCCAAGGACTATTTTCTTGTCAGAACTCTTAGTAAATTCCATGTTCTCTATCTCTGCAGCTATTATCACCAATATCTCTGCAGATATTACCACCATTGGTCTCTACACTGAGTTTCCTGCATCCTGAGAATCTGACTTATGGACTGGCTCAGTGTATCCACAACCTCCAGGAAAAGGCCTTCTCTACTGAAGTGGTATTCTAAATAGAAACACATCTTCTTTTATAAAGAGAATATTGCAGATTCCTTGTGACTAACCTTAGGAGTCCCAGGGCATAGCCACCTGTGAAATAGCTCTGAAAAACTTTCAGAAAAACTAAGAGTGCTCAGAAGACATGCGTAAATGAGCCAAACCACACCGTGATACTTGTTTACTGTGCTCTGTGTGGGTTCATCTATGAGTCCAGCTGTTGTTCAGAGGACATGATTCAATGAAAGTTATTCCTTACCAAGCCATAAAGAGAATACAGGGGTTAAGACTTTATTTATACACGGTTGGTTCAGTTGACCCCAGTTGATCCGAGACAGTGCATAGTTCCTCAAGCATTTCCAAGAGTGAACTGAGTAAAGTATAACTCTTAGCACTTTGGGTATGGCCCATCTTCCATCCCTCCAAATAACAAAACACACACAAAAAAATCAATTTTTTACATAAACATTCTAGTTCCATTCCTCATCATGCCTACTTTATTCTTTTCTTTTATCTATTTTCCCCTTTTCTTCTAAACATCTACACACGTAGTCCCTTCTTTCCTTTGGTGACTCTGTTGTAGTTTTTATTTTGTCATTACCTTGAGACTTACTTGAAAGTCAACAACTTCCAAGCAAGACTAGTTTATCACACAAAGTTTTCCTTTAGAAATGTAGGTGAGCTTAGAGTCTCCCAGACAAGCAAACGCTGAGTAAATACATCCCCACTACATCTGCCTGGTAAGAGCTGTTAATGACACACTCTGAGTGGGCTGAGAGAGTCATTCATAAGAAACTTGAAAACAGATGGAAAAGCATAGCTCAGTTTTCAAGCCCGATTTTGATCAGCCATTTAATGTTGAAATTGCATTAATGGGTGTCCAACATAGACACTATGGAATAAAGATGTCAAAAGTCTAGAACTAAAATAAGCTGTTAATGAATGCACAATGTAAGATAATGTCATCATTTATAATAGACAGGACTCCAAGTTAGGAGCTATTAATGCCATGAACAGAGCCAAAGTTCCAGTTTCAGAATTATATCCTCATAGGGCAGCCACTTTGTTTCCCCACTTTTCCACTTGGCTCAAGGGACTTCACTGAAACTTCCTCTGCTATCTTTGTTCCCCTTTGTTAGCCTTCCAGCCTCAGGACCCACTGGTTGGTCACTTTCATCCTTCCTTTTGGATCTCTATTGATTTTATACCTGCCTGAGTTGGATTAGGGGGCTTTAGGTACTTTTTTGTTTGTTTGTTTTTGGTTTTTGGGCCACACCCGGCGATGCTCAGGGGTTACTCCTGGCTGTCTGCTCAGAAATAGCTCCTGGCAGGCACGGGGGATCATATGGGACACCGGGATTCGAACCAACCACCTTTGGTCCTTGATCGGCTGCTTGCAAGGCAAACACCACTGTGCTATCTCTCCGGGCCCGGGCTTTAGGTTCTTAATTTCGATTCTTCTCTAATTCTCTACCTGCTAGAGTTGGGTGAAAAGTTTCTGCATTGGTCTTCATGGCTCACCAGATCCCTCCCGTAATTATTTGATTTGGTTTAAAGCTACACTTTGTATACTAGCTCTTATAACACCAAAATGACAAAATTAGCTTTGATGTCAGTACAGATCAGTTGAGACTGTCTTCTCAGAGCATTCACATTGTTTGTGTGTCTTTATATTGTACATATCTTGAATCATATTGAAGACAACAGCCACAAATCGGCTTATATATGCTATCCAGGATAACCTAGAAGTTGGGGAATGTAGATCAGAGAACCTAAATATCACAGAACTATATGTTCAGTGCTTTGTTTCAAACTGTGTATCATACCAATACAGTAGTAAAGACACTCAAAGAATCAGAAATTGTTCATATTAAGATGGGTTCCCTGTCATCAGGAAAAAGTTCAGTAGGATGGGGTAGCTTCTTATCTACTTTCTGAACATCAATGTCCCCGTCTACCTTAAACAGTTTTCAGTTTCTGAGAACTGAACTGTGTCTGTAGCTTTGTTAGTGCCAATGGGAAAAATCTAGAATGTGTTCAAAATTTTATCTTGAGACTGAGGAAACTTTCCCTCATGTACCTGTTATGAGTTACCAGTCCATGGAGAGCAATGCAGGAATAAAAATCTGAATAATCATGTGTTCTACTATGGTCATTCAGTCCAGGTTTCCCAGTACAAAGCATCTCAATGAAAATATCTTCCATTGAAAATAGATCAACTTTTATTTGGATCTGGAGTGGAAATTGAGAAGCCATTTCATGTTTTTATTTATGTTTGGGAGACAATGTTTCTTGGGAAGAAATAAAAAGTCAAATTGGAATGATTTCTTTCATTGCGTAGATTTTTAAAAGCTCATTTGCTCTCTGAATTGAATTATTATTGATTATATCACATAATTATTCAGCATTTATTCATTCATTATCTATTTATACACACTAGAAAATTACCTGAAAAGCATCTAGATTATTCCTGTCTGTCCCTAACTGTATAAAAATATGACATAGCTAACAATGTACAGATCAAATTTGCTGAATAAAACCATACTAAGTGAGTGTTTTTATGCATTTAGTATACTTTAAGACAACAAACAGTGCTTATTCCAACTGAAAAAATATCCTCTTCCCTAAGATGTAAGAAGTGTGTCCTAAAAAGGTCTTTTTTCAGTTTAACACTCACCATCTTCCAAGGGAAATAATAAATAAATAAGATATGAATATAAAGAACTCATTAAGTCAGTACATTATTGTTTCTGGCTGTCAGGTTTATTAATGTCAAATTCAAATCAACTACCACAAGTAATACGAGAACAAAATTCACATTAAGAACTGTGTGACTGATAGTTGAAAAAAAAAAAAAAAAAAAACGAAACCGTAATCAAGTCTCATTTCTTTCCTGATCTACACCAAAGCAATGCAGAACAAGCTTTGGCTGTGGTACAATGTATTTTAATTCAAAAAAGTCTGACATAATTAATTTTCTTTCTTTCAAAGAAAATATCTTTTCATTCAGTGCATTGCCAAAGCTAACCTGGGGCAGAGAACTGCACAACACAGTTGGGGATTGTTGAGTTACTTTGGCTTCCTGTATTTGGAGTCCCAATGAGTTAACAATGCATGCCTTTATGCGATGGCAATTATAATTGCTGTCATTACAATAACATTATTATTGCCTCTAGGTTTGGTGGCAATGCTGTGAATTAGATGAGTGGAGGGCCTCTGTCATGGGCAGGTTAGTTTCAAGTCTGAATTCTGCTATGGACTAATCCCAGGCCTGAGTTCATTTTAGGGAGAAGTCTGCCTTCTAAAATTTCTATGAGAAATAAATAACATAATGCCTTTAGAAACTTTAGAATGGTGACTGACAGTTTCCTAAGACTTTAGTTACTGTGGGGTGTTTTTTTTTCTGATAGTACATGAAAGAGTTAGAAATTGCAATGTTGAACCAGATTCCATTCAACAGCCTTCACCTGTCTACCATGTTGAGAACTGGGCACGTGGCCAAGGGGAGCCAACTCAAACCGTTCACTGTTTCTCCTTTCAGGGGGTCAATAAAAGAAAAAGGAGACCTTCTGTGATTCTTACCAAAAGTGCTCACCACAGTTTTTTCTCCAAAAACCTTTGTCAACCAATGCATAAAAAACAAATGAACTTCAAAATGTTTTTTAAAATCAACGATTCTAGTGTAGACCACTTACCAGGTTTCAGAAACTCCTGTCTTAGGGACCCAGGTGAACGTTCTTAGTCTCCAATAAATTTTTTTCTGATTATATTACAGCTTAACCATTTCTCTGTTCAACAAGCAAGGCAGTAGTTTTTAGATTTTAGTAGTGTTACAGATAACATGAGTAATGTATTAATGGAAATTTTTGCCATAATTACTTGATTATTTTGACATTGATTGCTTGTTTGATGCATAAAAACATTACTTTTGTTATTTGATACTTTAGTACAGTCTTGATTTTCATTTCAGGTATGTCTACATTTTTTATTTCTTAAATCTTAAATATAGGCATTTAAAATTATATAGTATTTATCTCTATAATCATGAATAGAGTACTTCCTAAAGATCATGATAAGGTAGTCCCTATCTTCCTGATTATTCAAATTTCTTTATGAATCCCTCTTTATATAAATCCCCAAATCTTATTTAACCCCAGAAGAACCAACATTTCTAGTATAGGAAGCATATAAATTTGAATGTTAAGAACCAATCAGACCACAAAAGAGAGCTGACACAATGTCAAGGATCTCAAACTTAATTTACCTGGGGGCCGCAGGAGGCAAAGTCGGGGTGATCCTTGAGTGCAATCAGTAGTAAGCCTTGAACATTGGGGGGTGTGACCCAAACAACTAAAACAAAACAAAACAAAAAAAGATTCCTCTAGGGCAGTGCCACAAAATGTTGTACGGAGGGCCCCAAACGGCCCGCGGGCCGCGTGTTTGAGACCCCTGAAGGAATGGAAGAATGAGTAAAGAGGTCAGGAACCTTTCTACTGAAGACTATCAGTATAAGCACTGCATAGGAAGTCCTTCTTCACATCAGCAGTGCTCGACCTTGTTTCATGTCTTAGTTTTGTCATTGTCATTAGTAGAGTTGACGTCTGGAAAATGAGATAAAGCAAGAGGTGCATGGAAGTGGACCTCTCATTGTAGCAAGTCACTTAACTGGGAGTAAAGAGTCAATTTTTGTTCTAATCTCCCATAATATGGGTTGACATGACTGAGTGCCCAGAAGGTTCTGGTGAGTCCTATGTGCTCTTTAAGTGGTTTAACAGGAGCAGTTTCACTCACAGGTTATGCGTATCTCAAGCTACATGGCTTCCCCAAGCCTGTTATAATAAGTGAGTACTCTTAGCCTCTCCTTTGATTATGCTACAAAACAAAGTCATAAAGAAGTCTTTCAAATTATTCCAATGACTGACACCACATATAAAATATATCTAAAAGCTAAAGGATAGTTTTATTCAAACTTTTTTTTTCTGTTGGGGGCCACACTTGGTAATGCTGAGGGCCTACTTCTGACTTGGCACTCAGGAATTACTACTGGTAGTGCTCAGGTAAACCATATGCAATGGCACCCTAAAAATAGAACCTCAACTGGCTACATGTAAGGTAAGTGCCTTACCCTCTGTACTTTCTCTCTGGCTGCAAGATTCCAAACTTTTAAACTTTTATGCCAAGCCCAAAACATTCAACTTTCTTTTATTTTTTTTTTCCTCTGGGGATGTGATTCCTACTCTCTCAGTGAGGAACTAATTTCAAAGAAAAAGTGATTTGACTTGCTTGGTTTAAGGCCAGAGTGAAGCCTAGCAGGCATGGAAGCCTATCTCTTTGTGATTTGAATCAAATACAGCCATTTTTCTGCCTTTGTTAAAGTTGAGACATTCAAAAAAGTTAGGTAAGTATGCCATCAGTTTTCAAGGATACATCTTAAATATTGAGGAAGGCTACAAATTTCAGAGAAAAAGAGACTCTTCTATTATGCGGCAGGTAATCTACATTGTAACTTCAAAGATACCTCTTCATCTCTGGCTAGTAAATATTAATACAAATAATAACTAAATAAAAATTTAATAATAAAAACTATGCAGTCAGCTAACCATGCATACCACTTTATATTAATTTTTCTCATGCTATCAGAAATCTCGCAGAACCTTACACATGTAGACAATTGCATTTTGCATTTTACTTATCCTTAACTGAATTGAACTGAAGTCCCATTTTCCTGTATCCTTGCAACCTCCAGCTGGAGCAAAATTTATGCTTTCTGGAGAAGGCTTGCATTTGAACATTATGGAAGCAATAACTCAAAAAGAATAAATTAAATAGCTAACCAGTTTATCCTTTCTTGAATATTCCAAGGAAATCATAACAACACAAATGTTTTAATAACTTGTTTCTTCATGCTACAAGGTAATTTGAATTGAAACTATGGATACATATTACTTAGTTAATTTTAATTTAAATATGGTTGTTTTTTCTTAGGGAGTAGGGCTCGAAAAAATTTCTTTTAATTGCTATCAATATTACTTGAAATCTAAAATATTGTTGATTATATTGTGTGTCCTCATTCTTCTACCTCCCTTTACTTCCAATTGATGTGCTTTGCAAAATAAATTTTAATTCTTTTCTACATAAAATAGAACATAGTACCCTGTTTATATTTATTTAGATAAAATATATATACATATATGTTGCAAGCCATCCTCCATCCAGTCATCCTCCATCCCTCTATATATCCCTGATAGAGGGATGGAGGATAAGGTCTTTCCCCTCCAGCTCGGAGCACGCATATGCTACCCTATCCATCCAACGGTTCTGAGGTGAAACAGCTGGTAAACAGCTCGCAGACAGTCAGGCTTGTGGAAATATTAGCTTTATTCGGTGGACAAGACTGAAGTCCAAAGACTCAGCATAAGTTCCAGCCAAACACCTCTCGCCTTCCACAGATCCTTGTTTTTATCCCCCAGAATCAGGTACCACCCAATGGTGGTATCAGATACCACCCAATGGTGGAAGCAGAATCAGGTACCACCCTAGGGTGGGGGCAAAATGCCAGGTCACACCCTAGGGTAGGGCACAATCACTGGATCAGGGTAGGGTCAGTAACATAATAATCCCCTAAAATATTTACATACACAACAATTCCCCCATTTGTTTAGGGTAGGGTCAGTAACATAATAATCCCAAAAATATTTACATACACAACACACATATACCCTATGTTAGCCTAGAATATTAGTAGTTACATTGCAATAGTGTCTGAAGTTCTTAGAGGTAGTTAAACATATTCTTTCTTCTCTACCCTCATTGTCATAGAAGTAGACCCAGTGGTCTGCAGGGAGGGCAAGAGATCTCTAGAACACCCATAGGAACAACTGGGTTATATATCCAGCCCCAAAATACTTTCACAGTAGAAAGCAGAAACACCCCATCCAGTTTACATGCTAATGAACAAGAAATGTCAAGGCCACTGCATGTCCAGTAGAGTCTATAGTTGCTTGTTATGCAACAGCACAAAGCAATAGAGAAAGGCTGGAAGAGTTCCAAATCACAACATTACTGGCTCCAACTGCTCCTGAGAAAATTGATCATAAAGACAATAATGATAAGAATCACCACTTAGTAGTGCCTATCAAATGCCAGCCATAACTAGACGCTTTATACATTGTAATCCCATTGCATGCTAAGAAGACAACAGCCCTATGAAGTCGCTAATATTATCCCTATGTCATTTTGAGGAAATTAGAACTCAGTAATAGTATATTACTTGCTAGAAGCCATAAAGGTAAGCAGCAGCAATTCTAAGATGACAAGACAGAGACTCGACAAAATTCCTGCCATATAGTTTGTGCCAAGGTGGCAAATTGCTTTCCATGCACTCAGTGTTTCTCTTTGTTACTGCATTCTCTCTCATCATTCTCATCTCCTGCTCTCATCTTCTGCATTTCCAATTGAGGACGGCACCTCCATGTTTCAATAACCCTGCGGGACAAAATTTGGATTTTGCTCTTTTTCCATGACTAATTTTTAGTAATGAGGAAGGGTGAGTGTTAAATATAGGGAGAAAAGACTTTCACGTATTTTCAGTGTTTGGAGCCAAACAAGACAAAGTGGAAAAACACACCCCAATAAAACAACCTAAAAGTTATTATCTGGATAGATTATCCAGTCAAATAAAAACTTGAGTGAATCACTCAGCATCATTTGATTGAATTTGTGTGCAAGATAATTGAAAATAAAATCAAGGGTTTAATAATAAACAAAAGCCAAGGAACAATAGGGATGTCTATTTCCAATTTAAGCTCTGTCGAATTTTAATGTCACCTGATGAAAGAAGAGAGTAGAGCAGCACCAGCCACTAGATAATTACTTTAATATGCAAAAATAATGATTTAATTTGCCTTCTAGCATGTTGAAACAGTAACTCTCCCAAAATGTGATTTAAAAAAACTCTTTTGAGTTTCCATAGGTGCAAAGTAGATATAAGGTGGCAGGGCATCTGATATATTCTAGAAGATTTGGAAGCCAAGAATGTCTGAAAGTTGAATGAGAAGAGAGTATTTTATGAGACCAGAAGGGTAGGAAGCAGTCACCTCTGAGGAGGTTTTATGGGCTCTGATAAAAACTTGGGTTTTACTCTGTGTGAACTTGGAGTTCTTAAAAGTTTCTGTATGAAAGTAAATTGGTGGGAGAGAGTTGGAGAGAAACAGCAAGAAGCAGGGAATCAAATTGCAAGATTATTGTAGGGTTCCAGAAAAGAGAGGATGATGGCTAAAACAAAGGATATAGTAAAAGGAGTGAAAGGAAGTGTTGGAGTTTTGATATATATTTTTTAATCATTTTGTTTTTGTTTTTTTGGGGGCCACACACAATCAGGGGTTACTCCTGGCTATGCACTGAGAAATCAGCTCTGGCTTTGGGGGAATATATGGGACACCAAGGATCAAACTGAGCTCTGTCCTGTCAGCCGCGTGCATGGCAAATGCCCTACTGCTGTAATATTATTGGAACTTTGATATATTTTATATGGTGCACCCACATGATATTCAGATCAATGAACAGTGGAGATTTAAAAAAAAATAGAAAGATTGACTGCAGAGTTCAGAGCATGGTGATTGGTTTAATTTTGAGGTTTCGTTTGTTTGTTTGCCTTTTTGGGGGGTGGAGAGGTAAATCCAGGGTGCTCAAAATTTATTCCGTGGTCTGAGCTCTGGGATCATTCCTAGTAGGGCTCCTGGAAACTTCTGTGGTGCTAAGGATCAGATCTGGTTTATCTCTGTGCAAGGCAAACACATTATTCTTTGTTCTTTGTTTGTGCCTCCTAAGACATGCAATTTGAAGATGGAGTTAGTCAGTTATGTTGAGAAAAAGTTAAAGTAGATCAGAGTGAAAAGGGGTATAATAAAAGTATAATTTGAGCTATGTTCTTTTTTTGGGGGGGCCACACCCAACAGTGCTCAGGGGTTATTCCTGGCTCTGCACTCAGAAGTTACAACTGCAAGATCCAAGGACCAAATGAGATCAAACCAATCTCAACTGCCTGCAAGGTAAATGCCCTACCTACTTCTCTAAGCTGTCTTCATTTTACATTTTAAGTAGAGGTTAAAGAAAAAAGATGCACTTATTCATTGAAATTTGGTGAGTGGTATAAGGAGTGGTAAAGATAGTGATTTGTATATTAATTGGAGAGTCTTATTTTAATCTCTGAGATAACTACAGAAGTAAATCTGAAGAAATAAGCCCTAAGGCACCAAAATGAACAAGAAAATACTAGATTGGATTTAGAAAAGAATCGTGACTGGTAAAGTAATAGAAAGTGTCAGATTTTGGTTTCCTTAAATCAAGTGAGGAAATGTATAAAATAGCGAGAATTGATAAACTTCATTTTCTGAGATCAAGTAAGATAATAGTGGAAAATAGAACATTTGATATGTATGACAGGTCTTTAGTGTCATTTCGAGGAGAGGTGGTGAAATGATGAAAGCCTGCTGAGAAGAGGTACTAAAAACTATGGATTTTTAGGAGTTTGGGATTTGCAAAGCAGCAAAGAGAGGGGGCAACAAGTGATGAAGGAAAGAGGATTAAGATAAACCATTATACTGATAGTGTAATAATACTTGCTGGGTGATGGGAAGGACCAACCCACATTGACTATTTGCTCTTCTAAGCAAATACAGGGGAATGTAAAAGAAAACAGGAAGAATTTCTTTCTGTGGCAATCTCCAATGAAGAGTTACTAGTGATTTTTTTAAAAATAAGTACAAGTCCTTTACTAATGCTTAAACGGAATATTTGGCTGTGGATATATTCATAGAAAGTTTGTCTCTACTTAAACTGTGCTGTCATTTATTTAAGTTGCTTCAACTTTAAAACTGTGAGATCCTCAAGGCCATATCTATATTAGTCCCCATTCTATGACTATTGTGTGCTTGCTTTCTCGTCATGGTAGAAATATAGATGTGATTTAAACATTTTTCTAAGTAAAACAATATAAATGAAAGACTTCTGTATAATTGAGGATTCTCTTCTGACTGTTTATGTATAGGATCCACAATTGGCAATTTCTTTTTTATAGATATGAGCCAATTACATGATCTGGAACCTTGGGAATATTTTTTAAATATATTTCAATCAACTAGATATCTAACTCTAACCAATGGTGAAGAAAAATAATGGCATATTTGCAAATTCTATGTTTGCTAAAAGATAATACTGGAATAGTTCTTGTCACCTATATATAATTTCACCTATAAATTTTGAGTAAGTTATAGTCTTTTCTAGTATGTGATATATAATAATTGTTTTGTTGAGTGCTAAATGTTGAGGTCTATGTTACAATTCAAAGTTTGGTTTGGGAACTAACTGTGAACCTAGACTTGCTGTGAAAATGTAGCCATGACAGGCTGCGAATTAAAATAGAAAGAATTGGCCCAGAGAACAGATAGTTCCTGGAACCAACCCTTGAGGTAAATGCCAGGAATTACACTCATATAAGACTAACCAGGTGCTGATAGATGGCCAGATGACAACCCCACCCCGGATCTGCAGCAACAGACAGATAGCCAGATGTGGGGGACTGAAGCCCACCCAGCTGTCTGTCTGATGAGACATTTGCACTACACCAATCCTAGCCCAACTTTGTACTGTGGACCAATAATTTTAAATATCAATTACCCAGAGGTGGGAATCTCTTAGACGGACACATGGGACATTTTAAAATCGCCATGTCAACCATTCTGGAAGGGTCCTCATTTCTTTATTCCAACATGTTGGAATAAACTTCCTTGCATTTACATGACTGCCTGTCTCTTTGATGGTCTTTTGGGTGGTGGATTCTGAGTTCTGGACTTCAACTATTTATAATTAATACTAATAAACTATTAAAATAAAGCACTTTATCATTAATATGTTTATGGAATTCCTTAAGCATAACTATGAGAACATATATACATATATATATATATGTTGTTATATAAACTTAAACATGTTATTTAAAAACTGCATCTCTTGGGGCAGGAGCAATAGCAAAGCTGTAGGTAGTATGTTTACCTTGCATGCGTTTGACCCAGGATGGATCTGGGTTCAATCCTTGGCGTCCCATATGGTCCCCCAAGCCAGGAGTGATTTCTGAGCACATAGCCAGGAGTAACCCTTGAGCATCACCACCAAGTGTGACCCAAAAACCAACTCTCCTCCAAAAAGAAAACCTGTATCTCTTAATGGCATTTCGAGCATTGTTTTAAAACTAAATTTAATATCCGTCAACCTATTAAAGATAAAAAGAAAATTTGTATTTTTCTTCGTAGGTATAAAATTATAAAAACACTCTACTGAAAGAGTCGCATTTTACTTTAGCAAGAAGACATTCATACTTGACTAAATTGAAATTTAAATATAAAGATATCTACACATACAGACACAAATACAGATGCCAAGAAAATAATTGCACTTTGAGCATGATCATATACACAATGATCATTTTTTCCCACTGCTGTATAGAACTTATAAATCTCTGTGAATAGTATTCAGAATTAGGGAATAGAGGAGACTACAAAAACTAGCAGAAGGGCCAGAGCGATGCACAGTGGGTAGGGATTTTTACCTTGCATATGACTGACCTGAGTTTTATCCTCAGTATCCCATATAGTTTTGGGAGCCCACCAGGAGTGATTTCTAAACACAGAGCCAGGAGTAATTTCTGAGCACTGCTAAGTGTGAACCCAAAACAAACAAACAAAAATATCATAGAAAATAAGTCAACATAGAATGTTTCTTAACACTGCTTATTATTTTGTTCGAGGGAAAAATGAGCCTTTTACTTGGTAAATGAAATATATGGTTGGCTGTTCATCAACATTTCCATTTTAATTTTCCTTCATAGTTATGGTTTGACTAAAATACTTCTGGGGATAGAAAAGAAAAATCAATTCAAAGATATCACAAATTCTTCCCTTCTCAAATGCTTCATGATTTTTCATGAAGTCATATAAAGTTGTAAATAGATGGCTTTGCAGGCAGACCCATAGGCGGTCAAAACTAGATAAGATAACATTTATTAAAAAACTAAGATTTATTTGCACTATAAAGCATGTTTGACACCAAACTCAATTCAGCTCTTTGGAAATAAAGCTTCTCTTGTATTCATCTAGAAAAGTATAACTGACCAATAATATTTCATCCAGGTTTCTAGATAAATGCTTTTACAAAAATAATGTTTTTTAACTCTATTTCTGTGTTTGGGGGTACACACCTTGCAGTTCTCAAGACTTGTGTTCAGGGTTCACTCCTGATAGGCTTACAGACCATATGGGTTGCCAATGATTGAAGCTTGGTAAACTGCATACAAGGCTTTGCCAGACCCCTAACTCTATTTTCATAAGTAAATGTGATATGATTAGAACGTTTGAAGCTATGAAATAAATGAAATATAAAATGTATTTATTATCTATGTGCTTTAAAATGTGTTTCAAAGAAACTTGCCAAACATTTACTTGAAAGCGAAAATTTTTCCTAAATGTGCTAATCTGTGAGTCAATCTAATATATCATTTTCTTCCTGTTTTATCTCACTAGGGATAATCAATAATTGGCTTAATTTCTTTAATTGCATTACAATTACTGCTTTATTTCTTTGTTAGGATAAAAATTATATGGACTCTGATCAAGTGCTGGTGACTTCCTGCACTTCCAGTTCCATTATTTAAAGTGTTGTTTGAACCAAATTATTTACATAAATTTATTAACAAAATATGATGTAATAATTTATGATGCTGTTCTTACAAGCAAGATAAGTCCTGTATCAAAAAAATATAGTGCTCAATCAGTCTTTTCTCAAATATGGTTATTTTTATGTTAATTTTAAACGAGGTTTTGTGTCAAGAGCAAAATCTGTTCCTAATCGTAAATAAAATTTGATTTAAGTAGATGATAGTAGCTTTTGGATTTTAACTTCCAAGTTTTCACAATAGAAATTATATTAAAGGAATTTTTAGAAAATCCTAGGTAGAGAATAGTGCATTTAGGACTTTTAGGACACTATATAATTTATATAGTGTATATATATTTTGGCGGGTTGGACCACACTTGGTGACATTCAGCGATAACTCCTGGCTATGCACTCAGAAATTGCTCCTGGCTTGGGGGACCATATGGGACTCCAGGGTATGGAACCAAGTCTGTCCTAGGTTAGCGCCTAGCAAGGTAAATGCCCTACAGCTTGTGCCACTGCTTCAGACCACATTTTATAAAACTTTTATAATTATAAAAGACCATAAATCCTTAAAATGTAAAAAATGCCCCCAAAAGACTTTGAGACAAATATTTTCTAATCTCTTTCTTTCATTACAAGATAACAATGCCAGAAAGTACTCAGGTTTTACTTTGAATGATGGACCTCTTAAAATCTAAAGAATATTAGACTAAAGAGAATATATTGATTGGCGTTTTTCTAATCTGCATGATTGTGTAAAGCACGCTTCCACTCAGAATAATGCCATTTATGCGCTTCGCATGACCTTGGTAACATTTATCCAAGGAAGTTGTTGGTTGCCTTAGCTGGTTTGTTGTTCTTCAGCAACTGAGAATCCACCTTAGAACAACTTAAAATGGAGCCCAAGAAGTAACACTATCAGTAACAGTCGGAATCACTCCTTTCTTTTGCCATTGGCAAATTGTTATTGCTGTTCACAGAGAAAATACAGGGCACTGCCCTTTCAGCGAGCTCTTCATCAGCAGTCATCATGCTTTCCTTTGAACAAAAGGGAAAGGCAAGCCACACTGTAAGTTTAGTTTAGAAACCAGCAGGCAGGTTATTTATTCAGACAATTGTCAAAAAAGGAAGCAGTGGGAATTTTGATAAGAGGAAAAAAAGTTCCAAGAAAAGAAAAGTCAGTTGAGGGTGAAAATCTATGAGTAATAAATTGATGAGGTCAGAAACTAGAATGAAAGGACAAGTTCAGTTCCTTTTACTGTATTCACACAAGTGGGGCAAGTGATGGAATATTTGAACTAGAGATATATGGTTTATGACCAGCTGATTAGATCTCAATTCATAACCTATTTTTAATTAATTAATTAATTAATTTTTTTGGATTCTGGGACACACCCGGCAGCACTCAGAGGTTACTTCTGACTCAACGCTCAGAAATCGCTCCTGGCAGGCTGGGGGGACCATATGGGATGATGGGATTCAAACCACCATCTTTCTGCATGCCAGGCAAACACCCTACCTCCATATCTCCTATCTCATAATCTACTTTTACAAATGAAAAAAAAATTATTTTTACACTAGTCTCTCATATTCGTTTTCCTTAGGTGTTTACTATGGAAAAACTGTAACCATTACAAAAAATACTTTCCTGGACACTAACAAATACAGTCCCTGAGCACAGAGCCAAGAGCAAACTCATAATGCTATAGGGTGTGACTTCCAAATAAATAAAAAGAAAATTTATCTACATATGCATGGGCATACATTGTTAAAAACACTCTGGAGGAGAGGCACTTAAATGATTTTTATGTAGTATAGTACAAAAAACAAGAGTAGAAATTTATATAAAAATAACATGGGATTCACGACTAGATTTAATACTGCTGTATTGTTCTTGAAACAATGATTTAAAACATAAAACCTGCTGACATGCTATTTCTCCTCATGGATATATGAGGATTGTAATTCCCACATGAAGTGAAATTAGAACATAAGGCCAAATTTGAAGTGATTAAAAAATGCCAACCTCTGACAAAGCACTTTGTCCCCCAGAAAATGCTACAAATGATAAGATGATGTTTGATGCTGGAGAAAAAGTATAACTTCTCTTTTCTCATTAAGAGTCATTTACAAAGTAGAAACTGCACTATTTTGTATTTCTAGGAAAGATCTTCTTGACAAAAAAGCTACAGTCATCTACCTCAATTTTTTTCCCTATCACTTTGCATAGCACAGATTTTCTACTTCAGAATTTGATTAGTCTTATGGCTATTTAAATTATAGTTCAGATTCTGTTGTGACAAGGTACTAATTTCTATAATGTAAATCATCTTTGATTTACCTAAAACTTTTTTCTTTTTGTTTTTTTTTTTTTTTGTTTTTTGTTTTTGGGCCACACCCGTGACACTCAGGGGTTACTCCTGGCTATGCACTCAGAAGTCGCTCCTGGCTTGGGGGACCATATGGGACACCGGGGGATCGAACCGCGGTCCATCCAAGGCTAGCGCAGGCAAGGCAGGCACCTTACCTCTAGCACCACCGCCCAGCCCTAAAACTTTTTTCTTAAGGCTTGCCTTCTTATCATCAATTAATAATTTCTTTCTCTCTTCTTTGGGATCAAGGTCTCTCTCTGGTTACTTCTTTCCCCTTTGACCACAGGAACTGTTTCAGTTACTCTAATTTTTACATCTCAATATAGATTAATCAAATATACAAAATTACAACTACTAAGTAAAATTTTAGCTGGTTATATCTCCTATTTTTATAATTAGAAAGCATTCGTAGAAACATCGGATGCTGGAACATTATGTAACTATTTACAACTATTTATAACTCAACTATTTACAACTTTTTAACTCAAGATAATTAAATTATGATAATTTAATTAAAAATAAAATATGTTAAACAATTTCATCGCAAAGATGCTGATGATGAAGTGTAATTGAAAAAATTAGCAGAGCACTATACCATTCCTATAATTGCACATGGTAATATGAGGTAAGATGTTATTATGACTATATATGTGATATAAAATGATAAAATATATTTAATAAAATATTGGTAGTTATATCAAAAGAGTAAGATCATGAATGGTTTTTAATTTTTTCTGCATTTTCTCTCCTATGATTATGGAGTATGTTACACAGTCATTACAAAATTGTTCATTTTTTTCTTTTCTAATATTTACATTATTTGAATAGCAGCACAATATACTTGAGAAAGTTGAAAATACATGTGTTTCTATGTAAATGAGAGCGAAATTATTTTTAAAAAAAAGGTAAAAAAAGAAAAAAAAAAGGAAGAGTGGGCCAGAGAGATAGCATAGAGGTAAGATACTTGGCTTGCATGCAGAAGGATGGTGGTTTGAATCCCGGCATCCCATATGGTCCCCGGAGCCTGCCAGGGGCACTTTATGGGCCTAGAACCAGGAGTAGCCCCTGAACGCTGCCAGGTGTGACCCAAAAACCAAAACAAACCAAAACAAACAAACAAAACAAAACAAAAGAAGAAAGAGAAAAAACTACAGCAACAAGAAAATTCGTGAAAATTATTGCATGTCTAATGAGGTCATTGTCAAAAGGTTTAGTAAACTTTTGTTGTGTTACTTAATTTGTTTTTAACATTAGGTAGATTCGATACACATTAGAGTCTAAATTGGTGTGTTTCTGTGGGGCTTATAATATCAAACAAAAATGGAGTTACTACACAACCACGTCTATGTGTTCCAAGAATTCCAAGCACTATTGCTGGTACTGTGGTTTTAATGAGGCCTGTTTTCAGCTGCTAGGTTTCTGCAAGTATGAGAAGGAGAGAGGGTGCCTGCACTCACTCCAAAAAAATCCTGGTCATATCAGCCCTAACAGCAGTAGGAGTTTTGGTCAAATTGGTGTCTCTTGAGAGAGCAGTAGAGGAGTGGTAAAGCAGGATCATTGCCAATGTGGCTTCAGCAGGCAGAGTCTTGGCTCCCTTCTCCTGAGAGTGCCAGTTTTCAGCTGTGTGACTGGTATACTCATAATGTTTCACTTTTTTATTTACATCTCTTTCAAGAAGAGAGTTAGGTTATGGAGCTGGCAGAGTCCAGACATGGTGGCTGCATTTATCTCAGTTACCCTACTATTGAAAGATAAATTTAGAGTAGAACATTGTAGATAGCTGCCCTATACATAACTGCTTCCAGATTTCAGAATCTCAAAACATCACCACCTGGGGCTGGAGAGATAGCATGGAGGTAAGGCGTTTGCCTTTCATGCAGAAGGTGATTGGTTCAAATCTCGACATCCCATATGGTCCCCTGTGCCTGCCGGGAATGATTTCTGAGTGTGGAGCCAGGAGTAAGCCCTGAGCACCGCCTGTTGTGACCCAAAAACAACAAACAAACAAAAAGCAAAAAAAAAAAAAAATTACCACTTGTTCACCAGACTCAGTCCCATATGCACAGAAAACCAATAATGCTAAGACACCTGATTTTTGAGAAAAAGACATATTATTGTGGTTGAGAGACAAGAGATGGAGCTCAGATCTGTCTCACCAGTCTTGGAAGGGCTTGCAATGTCTCACTGAGCCATATTGCAGGCCCTACTGATGGGTTTCTACAAGGTTAAAGAACTACGAGAGAAAAGACTGAATAGCATGAAGCTGATGAGTGGGACTTTTAGAAAAGGAAGCAAATATGAAAAACGGCAAAGTATGGAGAAAAGCTGGATTAGTAGATTGGTCTATGCTTAACCTGGTAAGGCTACAGTCTCTTGGTTCTACAAATGGATAGAGATGGGTAGAGGTCCTCGGGGTGATTTATTTGAAGTAGGGAAGAGAGGTGGTAGTTCCAACAAGGGAAACTGCTGTTATCTCTTTACCCACCTCTATCACCTCAGAAAGAGGCTACTGCAATGGAGATCTAGATCTGGCAAGGAAAGCAAAGTCAATCTTAGAATTTACCAGGCCTTTAGTGTCTACTACCTAGAAAGCAATTTCAGGAGGAGACAAAATGAAGTAAAAATGGGTTTTATTTTGAGGTACTAAAGAAGGGGAGAAAACAGATTAAAAAAAATAAATCTTAATGCATTCAAGAGAGAGCTTGGCTTTTCCAAAGACAGAGAGCCTTGCTATACAATCCATGAAAACATACAAGTCTACATGTCAAGAGGGGAGATGTAGGTGATATGTACCCAGGGAAGGGGAGAGAACAGGTAAGAGAAATCATAATGCACTCAAGAGATAGTTTGGCTTCTCCAAAGGCAGAGAGTCTTGCTATAGAGCCCATGAAAACATAAAACTCTTCATGTCAAGAGGGGAGATGCAAGTGACATGTACCCAGGTACCATGTCCTCAGCCAACACATGTACTCTTCTTCTTTGTTCCAATATTTTTTTGTTTTGGGGTTTCTCCTAAGTTGCCCCATGTGGAACTTTCTACCCAGTTATGAATCCTATTGTTAGGGTGATTGCCAGGGGAAAGGTTATGGGTTGTTGACGGTCTTCTTTGTTGTTCTTTTCTTGGTCTTTGTTCCTACTAGAATTTTTCTGTAGAAGGGGACCAGAATTTTCTGGGCCTATAGTAAGATTCTTAGCAATGATGAGGTAACTCCTTCAAATCCTATCTTTTGGTTTTATTCCATCAGAGGATTTATTGCCTTGTGGGGCAGGAGGACTTTCCTGTGTGCTGCCTGCCTGCTTTATAAGGAAATCTGTAACAAAGAATGGAGATTTGGGCATCTACAGATTTGGGTGTATTTAGCTGCTCAAAATTGCAATAATTATCATTTGAACCTCAGGTTGGCAATTTCACCCTCTTCAGCTCAGCCAGCATTTGGCTGTCACCATCATTTTTCTCCTAAATAGCTCAAACCTCCCACCTTTACCATTGCTGAGCAGAAGGGAGATTTGCATGACAAGAGCAAGATAAAATAATTTCTTATTTTTATGTGTATAAATTATTTAACCAAGCTCAAGGTGCTGGCACAATTTATAAAGGCAGATAGCCATGTATCTAGATCATTTTATTAGATTGATTGAAAATCCAGGTAGCTACAGTTTCTTTATCCAGTTGGCTGTTCTTGGACACTTAGATTGCTTCCAAATCTGTTACCATGATATGTGCTCCAATGAACATAGGAGCACAAATACCTTTTCAAATAATAATAATAAAAAAAAAAACCAACTACTCTAGGAAACCTGAAAAAATAAAAACCTTTTGCAAATCTGGATTTTCTAGGATATTTTTTCATGAGATTTATATTCTGAGAAAAGAATTAAAAACTAAAATTAAAAGTTTGGAGGGATAGAGAGTCACAACAATGGTAGGGCATTTGCCTTGCATGCGACAACTCGGGACAGACCCAGTTAAATTCCTGGAAATCCATATGGTCCCCCAAGCTTGCCAGAAACAATTTCTAAGCACAGAGCCAGGAGCAACCCCTGAGCATAGCCGTGTATGGTACAAAAACCAATCAATCAATCAATCAGTAAGTAAGTAAACTACTTTTATAAAATTAAAGGTTTGAGATGGTGGAGAGATAGCAAAGCAGCATGGTGTTTGCCTTGTACGCAGCCAACCCTAGACAAAACTAGTTCAATTTTTAGCATCCTATATAGTCCCTCGAGCCTGCCAGGAATGATTTCTGAGTGCAGAGCCAGTAGTAATCCCTGAATGCCACCGGGTGTGGCCCAAAAACCTAAATAAATAAATAAATAAATAAATAAATAAATAAATAAATAAAAGGTTAAGACAAAAAAAAGGTGAGGACAATAAAGCACACAAAAAATGAAAACCATTAGCAGATCTGGAGTTGATCTTAAATTCTATAGTATGAAACCATCTTTCTCACTTGTACATGAGGAAAATTGAAACAGAGCCCTTTTTATGTTAATGTTATTGAGAGGGACAGAAAAGTGACCTCCTGAGCAAAGAGCCCAGTTTGAAGTCCTCAAGGTCCCCACTCTGAGCTGCACCTCTACAGTAAACATGGCTGCAAGCCAGGAACTATCCTGCAAGGATAAGAACTTAACCTGCAAGGGCACATTAACAACTTAACTTGACCACTGCAATTTTTATACTTCCCTAGATGCTCAGTATAATGAGATGAGAATTGCCCCTTTTTAAGGAGGGAGTCTACTTGGGCCCTTAACAGCATGATCAAAGCCTATTCCTGGTTCTATGTTCAAGTGACTCCATAGGGTATAAAATATTTCAGCATAAAACTATAGAAAATTTATAATAGAAGAGATCACATGTTTTTTGGGCAAACTTCTAAGTAATAAGTGAAGGGTCTCACATGTAGACTCCCTGAGAACTTTTATAATTCCCAAGAAGCTGCTTTGGTATGCAGACTATTTCTTAACTGACAAGAAATATTTCTCAGACCAGAGTGATGGCGCAGTATTAGGGCATTTGCCTTGCATGTGGCTCACCCAGGACGAACCTGGATTCGATCCCTGGCACCCCATATGATTCCCTCAAACCAAGAATAATACCTTAGCATCACTGAGTGTGTCCCAAAAACAAAAAAGAAAAAAGAAATATTTCTTGTCCTGTCCTAGTCAGAGAAGTAAACTCACTACTTGAGCTCCTGCCCCTTTCTTTCATTTTATTTTCCATATAGTCTGTTGTTCTCCTATTTTTTATTATAAAACTGTAATTTACCATGCTGTTTACAATACAGTCATTTCAGGCATTAAATGCACAAACATCAATCCCACCACCAATGTCATCTTTCCTTCACCAATGTCCCTAACCTCCCACCCACCACCATAGCCTGCCTCCATGCAAGCACAAACCGATTTACTTTATATTGCTTGCTACAATATGATGACAAATAGAATCATCAAAATTTAGATCAACATAGATCTACTTAACATAACTATATATCCATGATGTTGCTAACGTCAGTGTCTCCGGATTTACTGGGCTATAGTTGCCGCTATACCTATGTGAGTTCTGTGCTACAGTTTAGGCTCAATGAGCTCATTCGATTTCTATATTAACTTTGCATCAAATTTCCTGTGATTCTACAATATAACCATAAATATAACTACAATATAACTATAAAATACTAAGATGTTGCATGTTCATGCACCTGTGCAGTCCAGGATTTAGAGATCTAAAACAAATTTGGAGGCTTGGAAGTTTGATAAGGTTAAGTAATAGATCTAGGTTGTTTTTATCAGATGGTATAGGAAGTAGCATTTTAGATCTTGTAGTTCATAGAGTCAAGAGAAATCTCCCTCCTTTTCTGAGAATTTCATAGAAGTATATGTCAAAACTGGGGTGCATGGGCAGCCATTATTTTCTTCTGCCCTTTTCTTAATGGTCAGCAATCACTGACCCTTTTCATCATCTAGAAAAATGAGATCTGGAGGATAGCAGTCAGATTAAGTTTATAAGGTCATTCTACCTAGTCTAAGAATATCCTGCTATCATATTTATTTCAGACACCATACCAGCAAATATACATAACTATTTTGCTGGGTTGAGATCTGTAAAATCATGGTATCTTCTCCTTGTATTCTATTACATTTATTTCCCTTGGTTAACCCTGTATCCCAACAAAGGTGATAATACAAGTCATCATACCAGACATTTATGGAACTGTGCATACAACCAAGAGGACACCCATAGTTTTGTGGTATATTCCTCTGGCTTTTGACTTCAACCTTCTCCAAATTCTGAGTTATATCAGTGGAAGCCAAGATAAATTATGTTAAGTTTTGTTCATACCAATACACCAAAGGATATGTCCCTTTCTAAATTGTTCTGTTTCTAAATTGTTCGTGCAAAACACTGACACAAATTAGGCACTCAATTTATAATCACTGCTAGTCTTATTCTATCAGCTATCTAATTAATACAAAGTACTTATCTTTTAATAAGGCTTAGAATACATTTACAAATCATAAAGATGATTAGAAGACATTCCCTATGTAGTTAAGTGGAAAAGAAGAGGTGACAGAGATGGGCAAATAGCCAATGGTCAGTGTTTTGGAACCATACTCACCCTGGATTATAAGGGCAAGCTCCTATCTCTATTGAATCTTAAACTATGAGAAAATATTTTTCCAAGGTCACGAATTGGGGGGAACATTTTGTTTCCATAGAGACATATTGTGTCCTTGCCTACTGGCTGCAAAGTGAGGTGACTGGAGCAAAAGTGGGGAACAGGCTATACATGAGGAGATAAGGGAGATTGGCTTGAGAAATCTTCGAGTTTGAATGATATACTAAGGTAATAAAAGCAGCATTAGAAAGAGTTTAAGGTGAAAAATGAGATGTTTGGATTTTCACATTTGAAAGGTCATGGAATTCAGCGAGGGAAAATAGTTAGAGGTTGTTGTTTTAGTAAAGATGTTAGACTTAAGTGGCATATTTTGGCTGTGGGTACAAAATGAATACATTTTAAGAATATTGGGGAAAAGATGCCTTTTTAAAGATTTAGTCAATGAATGTGAAAGGAAATTCAATGGGATTATAATCTGCATAGATAAAACAATGCTGCCAACAGTTGGCTAACTTGTTATTTAGACTTTGATCCTTAATCTGTTTCTTTTGACAAGCAGAAGTTAAAAGGAAAATAAATCAATCTTTTCTGTCTTTTTGTTTTCATTTCCAGATAAAAAAAATTGAATGGGATTTATATAATTTACACCATTTTCTTCCAGTTAATATCCATGGATAAGCAAATTCTGTCTGATTTCTCCTTGTCATCTGTATTGGAATGGTTCCTAGGTAATTGCATGGTTTCATCATTGCATTCAACCTCATAAATATTGGATTTTAAGATGTTAACATGCCAATTATCTGCAAGAAGCATGTAATTTCTTTCAGTATTTTGTTTACTCTTAAAGAATTCTCAATGACCTAATTTCCTTCATGTGCCCTATTTTTATTTGATGGGACAAGCATTCTTATGAATGGATAGCTTGACCCACTGGTACTATTTGAACTAGATTTTACCACAATTTTAAGCTACTATATTCTCAAAGGTGCAATAACTCTCCTTTGCATACCTGTCATCATTCTTTTTTTAGGGTCTTTTTTGATACATTTTATTTAAACACCTTGATTACATACATGATTGTGTTTGGGTTTCAATCATGTAAAGAACACCACCCATCACCAGTGCAACATTCCCATCACCAATGTCCCAAGTCTCCCTCCTCCCCGCCCGACCCCCGCCTGTACTCTAAACAGGCTCTCCATTCCCCTCATACATTCTCATTATTAGGACAGTTCAAAATGTAGTTATTTCTCTAACTAAACTCATCACTCTTTGTGGTGAGCTTCATGAAGTGAGCTGGAACTTCCAGCCCTTCTCTCTTTTGTGATTGAAAATTATTATTGCAAGAATGTCTTTCATTTGTCTTAAAACCCACAGATGAGTGAGATCATTCTGTGTTTTTCTTTTTCTCTGACTTATTTCACTCAACATAATAGCTTCTATGTACATCCATGTATAGGTAAATTTCGGGACTTCATCTCTCCTGACAGCGGCATAGTATTCCATTGTGTATATGTACCACAGTTTCTTTAGCCATTCGTCTGTTGAAGGGCATCTTGGTTGTTTCCAGAGACTTGCTATGGTAAACAACAATGAATATATGTGTAAGGAGGGATTTTTGTATTGTATTTTTGTGTTCCTAGGGTATATTCCTAGGAGTGGTATAGCTGGATCATATGGGAGTTTGATTTCCAGTTTTTGGAGGAATCTCCATATTGCTTTCCATAAAGGTTGAACTAGACGGCATTCCCACCAGCAGTGGATAAGAGTTCCTTTCTCTCCACATCTCCAACAACACTGCTTGTTCTCATTCTTTGTGATGTGTGCCAATCTCTGGGGTGTGAGGTGGTACCTCATAGTTGTTTTGATTTCCATCTTTCTGATGATTAGTGATGTGGAGCATTTTTTCGTGTATCTTTTGGCCATTTGTATTTCTTCTTTGTCAAAGTGTCTGTCCATTTTTCTCCCCATTTTTTTGATGAGATTAGATGTATTTTTCCTTGTAAATTTTTGTCAGTGCCTGGTACATTTTGGAGATTAGCCCCTTATCTGATGGGTATTGGGTGAATAGTTTCTCCCACTCAGTGGGTGGCTCTTGAATCCTGGGTACTATTTCCTTTGAGGCACAGAAGCTTCTCAGCTTAATATATTCCCATCTGTTAATCTCTGCTTTCACTTGCTTGGAGAGTGCAGTTTTCTCCTTGAAGATGCCTGTAGTCTCAATGACCTGGAGTGTTTTGCCTATGTGTTGTTCTATATATCTTATGGTTTTGGATCTGATATCGAGGTCTTTAATCCATTTGGATTTTACCTTCGTACATGATGTTAGCTGGGGGTCTAAGTTCAATTTTTTGCAAGTGGCTACCCAGTTGTGCCAACACCACTTGTTGAAGAGGCTTTCTTTGTTCCATTTAGGATTTTTTGTTCCTTTATCAAAAATTAGGTGATTGTATGTCTGGGGAACATTTTCTGAGTATTCAAGATTATTCCACTGATCTGAGGGCCTGTCCTTATTCTAATACCATGCTGTTTTGATAACTATTACTTTGTAGTAAAGTTTAAAGTTGGGGAAAGTAGTTCCTCCCATATTCTTTTTTCCAATGATTGCTTTAGCTATTCTAGGGTGTTTATTGTTCCAAACGAATTTCAAAAGTGCCTGATCCACTTCTTTGAAGAATGTCATAGGTATCTTTAGAGGGATCACATTAAATATGTATAATGCCTTGGGGAGTATTGCCATTTTAATGATGTTAATCCTGCCAATTCATGATTAGGGTATGTGCTTCTATTTCTGCGTGTCCTCTCTTATTTCTTGGAGCAGAGTTTTATAGTTTTCTTTGTATAGGTCCTTCACTATTTTAGTCAAGTTGATTCCAAGATATTTGAGTTTGTGTGACACTATTGTGAGTGGAGTTGTCATCATTCTTAATAAGTAATTAATTCTGAATTCTCTGTGGTTGGTATTAGTTTTATGTTTCTCATTATCAAATGTCCTCTCATTTGATAGTGTTTGTGTATTATTTAATATAACTTCTAGTAACAACTCTTTCTGTGCTATTGTCATTAGCACAAAATAGTATAATTATTTGTTATTATTTCTTCTTAGACTTCAGTTTATAAAAGCTTTAATAACCCACCTGATGATTTCTGGAGGTCTTACTAAATAGAGACATAAAAGCAATATGGAAGCCAATATTGCAACATTAGATATGGTCATGTGGAGAGAAGTTATTTCGGGAAGAGTAATGTTTCCATAAACATGCAACTATGTATGCCTTCACATACAGGAAACAGTAGAAATGGAATATTCAGAGAAAGGATAATGTGACAAGATGATTTTGTCAGAATAAATTTTCTTGAAAATTATTTAAATAAGTGCCAGGTGCTTATAGTCCTAGAATCAATTAATTAAAATTTAGAAAAAGGTGATAAGTGCTCTGAAGAAATAGTGCATCATATCATTAGAGTAAATACCAGGGGAATAAGAATTAATTTATAGAATTATCCAAATTAATCCTATCAGCAGGAGTTGGTAGATCATGCTGTGTATTTCACATTAAATTTGAGTGTAATTGAGGGGAGGGTTTTCATGAGTATTTTGAGCATAGAAATGACAAAAATCTGTTGTTTGATTTACTTGGGTCAGGACAAATATCGAAAATCAGCATTTTATAATGTTGCAGATACATATTAAATAGTAAGAAAAAAAGAAGAAATATGACAGGTTTCCATGAGTCAGTGGGAGAGAGGAATTCATAGGTAGCATATAGGAGTTTTCAGGAATAAAGGAAAAATATTCTTACATGAATGTGATGACATGGCAGTGGAGACATGGTAGTATAACTTGTAAGAATGCTGTACAGAACCATACAGTTGGAAGAGTGAATGCTAATTAAACCTTTTAAAATCATAATCAATAAAAATGTCAATATTGATAAAGGTACCATTGCAATGCAAGATGATTAGTATAAAGAAAACAATCTCTAGAAAAAAGGCGATTGACTGTTCATACTGTTTTTTTCTAAACCTTAAAATTACATAAAAATAAATCATTCTATGATTAATGATAGTTACAAATGTGAAAACAGAATAAAAGAAACCAGGATTGTGGAAGGAAAACCATAAATAAAGGGAAATGTCATCAAAGAAACAAGATATGCATTTTATGCATGAATTAGTCACTAAAGCTCATCAAGTGCTGTTAAAAAGATTAATTAGATTATTTTGATGGTAGGGATTCCAGGGGTTTGAAAGCATGACATTTTTGGGTGGGAGGAGAAGGATGGTATATTCAGAAGTGCTTAGGAAACACTCCTGGCAGGTGTTACCAAGAATCAAACATAAGTGATTTGAATATAAAGCAAGTGCCCTACTGACTGTACTATCTATTTGACAATATATGTGATTTTTGTCAAGAGTAGTTTCAGTAGTACAACTGGAAACTAAAGAAAACATAGAAACTGCCAAAAAATTTAGAGTACAAAACTTAAAGTTTCAATCACATTTTAAATATACTATGACCTAAAATATGGTCAATGATCATAGTATCATTAACATAGTGATGTAGAGAAGTCTTTAAAAATATTTTTAAAAATTTGACTGTTTGAAAGTTAATAACATCCTTCCACAGTGCGCTAAGTGCAGGCGAGTCTTTCTTTTATTGTTTATTATAAATTATATTATACTACCCTCACGATTGAATAAGTCCTACCAGGAGACTGCTGAGAATCCTTTCCTTGGTATGGATGGCTGAATAAGATTTCAGATAGTGAGGGTGACATTTCTCATGCTTATTTAAAATTTATTTGGCCTAAATATGAATCTGCCTTCTGCTGTATTGTGTATATATTGGAACATTTACTTCCAAACATAAAGGTTAATACAGGCAAATTTAGCCTTGATGAAATTTTTCTTTACCTGGAAAACTCAGCATCGAAAGATATTTTAAAAGCTATTTAATACTGTTAGTCTTTTAAAAGACCCTGCAGATTTAAAAATATATGAGCACTTTTTTTCATACCATAAAAAACTGTGACTGGCAAAATCTCCCATCTATACCCCTGATTCTTGAAAATAAACAAGAACACTGTGCTCTCACACAACTTCATGTGGCTCTTCATATTTCATCATTCACCATTCATGCATTCACTTTCCTAAAGAGAATTCAAAGAAGTATTCTTTTTTTTTATTTAAACACCTTGATTACATACATGATTGTGTTTGGGTTTCAGTCATGTAAAGAATACCCCCCATCACCAGTGCAACATTCCCATCACCATTGTCCCATGTCTCCCTCCTCCCCACCCAAACCCAACCTGTACTCTAGACAGGCTTTCAAGTTCCCTCATACCTTTTCATTATTAGGACAGTTCAAAATGTAGTTATTTCTCTGACTAAACTCATCACTCTTTGTGGTGAGCTTCCTGAGGTGAGCTGGAACTTCCAGCTCTTTTCTCTTTTGTGTCTGAAAATTATTATTGCAAGAATGTCTTTCATTTTTCTTAGAACCCATAGATGAGTGAGAACATTCTGCGTTTTTCTCTCTCTCTCTCTGACTTATTTCACTCAGCATAATAGATTCCGTGTACATCCATGTATAGGAAAATTTCATGACTTCATCTCTCCTGACAGCTGCATAATATTCCATTGTGTATATGTACCACAGTTTCTTTAGCCATTCGTCTGTTGAAGGGCATCTTGGTTGTTTCCAGTGTCTTGCTATGGTAAATAGTGCTGCAATGAATATAGGTGTAAGGAAGGGGTTTTTGTATTGTATTTTTGTGTTCCTAGGGTATATTCCTAGGAGTGGTATAGCTGGATCATATGGGAGCTTGATTTCAAGTTTTTGGAGGAATCTCCATATCGCTTTCCATAAAGGTTGAACTAGACAGCATTTCCACTAGCAGTAGATAAGAGTTCCTTTCTCTCCACATCACCGCCAACACTGTTTATTCTCATTCTTTGTGATGTGTGCCATTCTCTGTGGTGTGAGGTGGTATCTCATCAAACACCCTCGAATAGCTAAAGCAATCATTGGAAAAAAGAATATGGGAGGAACTACTTTCCCCAACTTTAAACTGTACTACAAAGCAATAGTTATCAAAACAGCATGGTATTGGAATAAGGACAGGCCCTCAGATCAGTGGAATAGGCTTGAATACTCAGAAAATGTTCCCCAGACATACAATCACCTAATTTTTGATAAAGGAGCAGGAAACCCTAAATGGAGCAGGGAAAGCCTCTTCAACAAGTGGTGTTGGCACAATTGGATAGCCGCTTGCAAAAAATTGAACTTAGATCCCCAGATATCATCATGTACGAAGGTAAAATCCAAATGAATTAAAGACCTTGATATTAGCCCCCAAACCATAAGATATATAGAACAGCACATAGGCAAGACACTTCAGGACATTACAGGCATCTTCAAGGAGGAAACTGCACTCTCCAAGCAAGGGAAAGCAGAGATTAACAGATGGGAATATATTAAGCTGAGAAGCTTCTGTGCCTCAAAGGAAATAGTGCCCAGGATACAAGAGCCACCCACTGAGTGGGAGAAACTATTCACCCAATACCCATCAGATAAGGGGCTAATTTCCACAATATACAAGGCACTGACAGAACTTTACAAGAAAAAAACATCTAATCCCATTAAAAAAGGGAGAGAAGAAATGAACAGACACTTTGACAAAGAAGAAATACAAATGGCCAAAAGACACATGAAAAAGTGCTCCACATCACTAATCATCAGGGAGATGCAAATCAAAACAACGATGAGATACCACCTCAAAGAAGTATTCTAACATAATTGGTCCAAACTAGCCATAACAACTGGTGCCCAACATGGGGCTCACCGAGAAATGTAAACTATCCCTCCTTCATTTTTCTTTTTATTCTTACTTTTTATTTATTTATTTAGGTCACACCCCAGAAGCGCTCAGGAGTTACTCCTGGCCTGAACAGCATAGAAAGCACTCCAAGCAGGCTCAGGGGACCATATGAGATGCTGGGACTCGAACCACCGTCCATCCATGATTGGCTTCTTGCAAGGCAAACGCCCTTCCGCTGTGCTATCTCTCTGGCCCCAATTTAGGTCAAGAATTGGACCTCATCAAGGATGCCTAGGATCTCCTGATAACAGAAAATCAGATTGAAAAGATGAGAAAGTACCAGCGTAACATGGGGACAAACTTACTCTCAAAACATTTTTTCTTTGATGTTTAGAAGTGCATGTTAAGAGCTGGTAGAACTAGAACAAGTCAATGTAAAGTACAATAATTTCTTCAGTTTGTACAAAAAGTTAGTGCCTGGTTCCCGAAGGAAGAAAGTCTGTCTCAAGGAGGCTGGTACTGGGTGGGCCAGGACATCCAGGAGTTTTATGAACAAAATGATACAATAGACTTCCATATGGCAGTGTTTTCTTTATGGATACAAACGAGGAATCTTATGGATAGTAAATGTGAATTAGAATATTCACCTCAGGAGACTAAATTACAAAATTATGAGCCTTCTGGTGATAAAAACTTTGTAGAAAAATATAAAAATTGGCTGAATTATGAGGAAGAGGCAGAATTGGAAGAAAAAGTTTTTTGGAAATAGAGATTTGCTGGCTTTGGCTATAGCCTATGCAAAAAGATTAGAAACGTTACAAGACTAATTAGACCTAAAACTGCAATTTTTGGCACTGTAGAATTTTGTTTTTCTGCAATGTTGGAGGAATATGAGGAGGCCTTATGTCAACTTTAACCTTACAAACTGTTATTTAAGAAATATAATGAAAAATGCCTTTAAAGATAAGAGTTCAATGAAAGAAGATATTGAAATTCATGGATAGGGTAGTAGATATTTCTTTCATTGCTGGAAGGGACTGAACCTATTTATGGCCTGTTAAAATATTTTCCCCTCCATTGATGGTTTTAGAATTGGCTAATAATATAACAAAAAGTACAAAAATTTTAATTTGGGATGATGGTGGGAACAAAGGATCTTTCCAGCCCTATGTTTTATCTACTTACCTTCAGGGAAAGGATATACTGAAGGAAATGGATCTGGCCATTATGGTAACTAAACATCTGAAAAATAAGTAAACATTTTTTTTCTAGAAGTCATTGTTCAATATTATGCAGAAAAAAATAAAACATCTCATGCAAGAAAATATATGGAGATTCAACAACTAGAAATTCAAATAAATAAATAAATGCTCTTAGTTATTATTTTATTCTTTTTATTCATCAAAAGTTATTGGATGGGCACGGACGGGCAGCTGGCAGGCCACCCCATGTGCCAGCGGCCTCTTGGTCCGGCCTAGGGTAGGGGGGCCCGGATCTGGGTCACCCGACCCCCCCTCTCCCCCATTCCTCCGGATCTCCAGGTGGGTTCCTGGGAGGAGCTGACGGGGCACCCTGGGTTTTCCCCACTCCCAGGCCAGGCGGGCACACTGGCCTAGGGTGGGACTCAAATCCCTGTTCTTTGGGCTTGGGAGGGTCTCTCTCCCTTCCTGGAGCAGGATTTTTAGCCGGCACGGACGGGCAGCTGGCAGGCCTCCCCATGTGCCAGCGGCCTCTTGGTCCGGCCTAGGGTAGGGGGGCCCCGGATCTGGGTCACCCGACCCTCCTCTCCCCCATTCCTCCGGATCTCCAGGTGGGTTCCTGGGAGGAGCTGATGGGGCACCCTGGGTTTTCCCCACTCCCAGGCCGGGCGGGCACACTGGCCTAGGGTGGGACTCAAATCCCTGTTCTTCGGGCTTGGGAGGGTCTCTCTCCCTTCCTGGAGCAGAATTTTTAGCCGGCACGGACGGGCAGCTGGCAGGCCCCCCCATGTGCCAGCGGCCTCGTGGTCCGGCCTAGGGTAGGGGGGCCCGGATCTGGGACACCCGACCCCCCCTCTCCTCCATTCCTCCGGATCTTCAGGTGGGTTCCTGGGAGGAGCTGACGGGGCACCCTGGGTTTTCCCCACTCCCAGGCCGGGCCGGCACACTGGCCTAGGGTGGGGCTTAGGGGGTGGCGTTTGATCTGGTGGGTGGCAGATAGCTGCTCAGCTATACTCAAGCTGTCACTGGCAAATTCATACCAGTCTACATGTTGCAAACCGCGTGGGGGCTAGCACCCCTGCGCGATCATTTGCTCCTCCCAACCATCAGTACCCCAGATTTACCCTTCTTAACTTCAGTAACACATAGTTCTCATCTCTGACCTAAGACAGACAGTAGATCTAACAAATCCCAGAACTATTTAGAAGGACACAAATTGAACACATATATCTTTTGAATATTTTATGGGTATTTTTTTTAACTGATGTAACTCTATATATATTCTTCTACCATGATGTTTCTATTCACTTTTCATCTTGTCTTTTCTTTGTAAGCTGTTCAGTAAGGATTGTTGTTGGAACTGTCCCTCAGTTTGATGCCTATGATTGAACTATGTCATGGAAATTGCTGGTCTTGTTCCTATTGCCTCCAGATGCACCAATAACGCTTCATGGCATTGATCCTTGTTTGCATAGACACATTAAAATGGGAAAACACCATACATACAGATAAGTTCTTATCTAATGAATCTCAGTACAATGTACCTTACACCCTGAACATTGATATAATGACCTGGCACAGGCCTCAGAAGAATGGGCATCCTCCATTCACGCCGGAACCAGGCAAGCTATCTATGAAACATCCAAGGTCTTTTATAGGAACAGCTTGAAGCAGTCCTCTACCAGGAAAGACACTACCAAGGGTCTGACATTGACCTCCTAAAAAGAGACTTCCGTTTACACTGAGAAGACCTGACAGCAACAATGACCTGCTCTACAGGACATGGTTCTCTCTAGTGCCCCTTAAGTGTGAGGTGAAACGAGAGGATGCTCTGCATCATCCTGACTGCAATATGGGATATGCAGACTCCAGGATCTTTAATACAGAAGCATGATACCAACAACAGAGAATATGTGAGGAATGGAGGTGTATTGCCACTACAGACGATGACTTGATTTGGGCAAACTAATTTGCCTGGAGCCTAGATTCAGTCCTGTGCCAGGAAACTTCAGGGGTAGGGTCTCCTTGTATTTAGACCATAGTTTGTCTTTCCATGTCCCTTATGTTTTGGTGGGCCTATGCAAACAAATGCCACTTTAATACTATTTTTTACCATGTTCCCTTGACTCCAATCCTTAAGAAAAACAACCCACTAAAACTTTTGAGGTTAACTTAAACTAGTTAGCATGTGCATGGAACTAGAGAAACGTATTTTGCCCTCAATGTTTAAGGAGTTACATAAGTCTAATGTCTTTAGATTATATTGTGTGCTGCTAAGAAATAGTATGTACTACAACTGGGGATTTGAGGGACAAAGTAATTGTATTGTACATGGGTTCAGTTTTGTTTTTCTTACTGTTCTTTGGCTGAAAGTTCAAGGCTGGTATATCATCGATGGGACCACCGAGAAATTCTGTTTATGGGTGATTGGGCTTCCACTGTAACTTTACCCTGTCCTCTTTCTTTGCATCTTTGTTGTCATAATTAAAATAAAAAAAAGAAATAAAAAAAAGTTATTGGATAATATTAATTAGAGCTGGCTGTAGTTCTTTTATAAAAGGTTTTCTTTTTTCTGATATATAGCCAAAAAAAATAAGTTTTATTGACTGGGAATTTGGAGATGTCCAGATTTCTCATATTTTTCTCATGTGTTTTCTACCAATTTGTTGGTTATTCATTTTGTTTTTGTTTGTCATTTTGTGTTCTTTGTTAATCTAGAATTTAATTTGAACTGCGCATTGCAATTGTGTGTTGGAATTATGTGTTGGAATTGTGTATGCTTTTTGCAACATTATTGTGTGTATTGTATAGATATCCCAGGGAAGAGTGGAGAAGGGTGATAAACTCTTTCCCAGCTACTTTTCTGAGGGGAGAACTGGCTGGAAAAAAGTAGTTATTTTTTTAAATCCAAGTGGCCTTAGAACTTACTCCTTATTTAGTTAACATCTCCCTAAGTTGCCTATTGTCTGTATGCTAATAGGCAAACTGATGATAAGTTAGGTAGGTAGAGAAAAAAAATCTCTTTTTTTTTCCAGTCACACCCTGTAGAGCTCAGGGGTTACTCCTAGCTCTGTGATCAGAAATTGCTCCTGTCAGGGTTGGGGACCTTATGGGACACCAGTATTTGAACCAGGATCCATCGTGGATTGGCAGAGTACAAGGCAAACACCCTATTGGTGTGCTATCACTCCAGCTCTGCTTGTTTTGTTTTGTTTTGTTTTGTTTTGGTTTTTGGTTTTTGAGTCACACCCTGCAGTGCTCAGGGGTTACTCCTGGCTCTACACTAAGCAATCACTCCTGGCAGTCTATGGGGAGCATATGGGCTGCTGGGATTTGAACCACTGACCTTCTGCATGCAAGGCAATCACCTTACCTCAATGCTATCTCTCCGGCCCCTCCAGTTATGCTTTTTAAAGTTTCTACTGATAACAAAGAAAAAAGTTTCTCTGACTATAGAAGCTTCTAAGAATAAAGAATTGGATGATTAATATTGCAAATGATTGTGGTTAACCTTTTTAGATTATATTGTGAGTGCATGATATTGTTAAGAAAACTCAATTTCATTGACAGCTTTTGAATTTAATGTTGGTCACAAGATAACTTTTAAAAGTGTGAAAATATCCACGGGTCATGATAATATTAGAAATGCTATCTGAATGTAATGGTATTTATTGTCAATAATACTATCCTTATATTGCACAGGTACCTTAGGAAAAAATCTAGTTTGACAAATAAGCCAAAAACATATCTATTAATTTTAATGCATTTTAAATCTTCTTGTTTATGAATTCGGGATGGGGTACAGATGGTACATTGGTTAGGGAAACTGCAAGGACACTACCAGTGCTTGATTGCCAGTCCCCTGAACATCACAGAATACAGCCATGAAGACCTCCATCACCAACCAGAGTAGCCTGGGTATGCCCAACACCGCAGAGCTCAAGCAACCTTGCAGCCATGGGCACCTAGACGAAACAGTTGTTTAGCTGACCAAGAATTGGGACCAGTGGGGCCCCAGGAACTCATGAGCACTTGTGCAAGAAACATTTAGGACCAGGGTGATGGCATAGCGGTAGGGCATTTGTCTTGCACACGACTGACCCAAGACAGACCTTGGTTCTATCCCCAGGTCCCATATGGTCCCCCAAGTCAGGAGCAATTTCACAGTGTATAGCCAGGAGTAAACCCTGAGCATCACCAGGTCTGACCTGGGAACTAGAAAACAAAAACAAAAGGAAAGTTTTTAAAAAATTGAAAAAACATTAAAATAACAAAGATTGTGTTTACCAACAGATATAGTCAGGCTTGGCTAGTCATTTGATGTAGCTTTCCCTGTCTCTGAATGTAAAAACAAGTATTTCTTGGATAAATATAAAAAAATAGTATAAAGTTTAATACCTTTAACATCATTAAAGAAAAATGACAGTTATAGAATACATTGGGTTAAAAATCTTTATAAATTCTTATCTACAATTTAATGGTGACAAGAAAAATGTATAAAGGAAATGAATAATAGCCCGGAGTATAGAGAACACTTTAGGATTAATATAGAAGGAACTAATACCAAGATTAATCACATACCTTTCATACTACTAACCTCTTTTCTGATCCTCAGCATCACATATATTCCCTTAAGCATCCCCCGGAATGACCTTTGAACACAGCCAGCCTTGTCTCAAACAGCCCTCCATAAAATTTTAAAAATATTTACTATCTATAAATAGAACTTTGGAAATATTTAAAATTATGCTGTGAGTAAAGAGGTCTCTCCAAGTGATGAGGCAGGAAGAAGAACACCACACCCAGTACTTTCTATCTGGAAAGTGTTTGTGGAATGCAGTGCAGAGAAAAGGTATTTGGCAATTCCAATACTCATGTTAAGTCAAGCTGATATCTCTATAGTTAATATTTGCAAGGTAGATTTATGAGAAGGAAACTGTCATCATCACAAAATGTCATCTTTCCTGCTTCCTCCACCAATCAGAGTAAACAATTTCAATCACAAGATCCGTGCAGATTGCTGGAAATTATTTTGCCTTTAGTAGAGGGAGTTATTAACTAAGAAACAGATGTTGTAACATCAGGATTGACTATTTTCTAGTAATTTACTCTCAAAACCACAAGAAAGATAACACTCACAAAGGTATACTTCACAGTTTTGACATCCTATTAACATCACCATAATTATGAATAAAGAAGATGAAACTATAGACCATCATGAGATAGAATATTAAAGCATCAAACTTAATCTGACATTACCTTGGATGATAGAATTAATAGACAAAGATATTTAATTGGGCATAAAAACTTCATTCCATATATATTATAGCAAATATTGAACAGAATAAGTAACTACATAGTACATAAAATTATATTAAATGTTACAGTTAAAATGACAATGGATATCATGCTGAGTGGTCAGTTAGAAGGAAAGGGATAGGTACAGAATGATATCTCTCATATATGAGGCTTAACCGTACACATAAAAGTAACAACAAAAGACCAAATGTAATACAATGAGAGACCTGATCCTCTCACTTAAATTGAGAGTCACTGGACTCCTCGAAGGAGGGCTGTGAGTACACTAGAGATGGGCATGGGATTGTGATTCTACACACAAAAATCATTGCTAATATTATCATAAACCATAGAATCAAAATAAATAAAATAATAACAATGTTTGGCTTGAGAGATTGTAATTATTGTGGGTAAGTCAATTGCCACATATATATAAAACCATATATCTGTAGATAATAGAGAGATAGAGAGATGATAGATTAGATAGATAGATATAGATAGATAGATAGATAGATAGATAGATAGTGTTGTGTATGCAAATATTTTAGGGGATTATTATGTTACTGACCCTAACCTGATCAGTGACTGTGCCCTACCCTAGGGTGTGACCTGGCATTCTGCTCCCAGGTACTAGAGTAGTACCTGATTCTGCTTCCACCATTGGGTGGTATCTGATCCCACCATTGGGTGGTACCTGATTCTGGGGTATAAAAACAAGGGTCTTTGGAAGGAGAGGGGTTTTTTGGCAGGAACTGATGCTGAGGCTTTGGACTTCAGTCTTGTCCACCGAATAAAGCTAATATTTCCACAAGCCTGACTGTCTGCAAGCTGTTTACCCACTGTTTCACCTCATAATCATCAGCTAGACAGGGTGGCAGATGCGTGCTCTAAGCTGGAGGGGAAAGACCTCATCCTCCATCCCTCCATCAGTCAACCTCTTCAGGGGCTGACTTGCAACAAGATAGATAGATAGATAGATAGATAGATAGATAGATAGATAGATAGATAGAAAGATAGATAGATGATAGATAGATGATAGATGATAGATGATAGATAGACAGATGGATAGATAGATAGATAGATGATAGATAAATAGATAGATAGATGATAGACAGATGGATAGATAGATGATAGATAGATGATAAATAGATAGATATATGATAAATAGATAGAGATAGATAGATAGATATAGATAGATATATAATAGATAGAGATAGATAGATGATAGATGATAGATAGATAGATGATAGATGATAGACAGATGGATGGATGGATAGATAGATAGATAGATAGATAGATAGATAGATAGATAGATAGATAGATAGATAGATAGATAGATAGATAGTTGACCTGAGTTGGATCCATGGCATCACATATGGTTCCCAGAGTCCTGTCAGAAGTGATTTATGAGCCGTGCCATGAGTGATCACTGAAAACAGTCAGGAGTAAGCCCTGAGAATGGCAGGAGGTGACCCCAAAATCAAATAAAAAAATGACAATATCCTAGATGAAACATTCCCTTGAAAGAGATTACAGGTGGGTTATAAATTGCAGATACATTAGAAGTGATTTTGAAGACAAAGCAAAATAAAAAACACCAAGAGAGGGGCCAGAAGGTGGTACAAGCAGTAGGGTTTCTGCCTTACATGCAATAACCTAGAACAGACTGCGGTTCAATCCCCCTACACCCATATGATCCCCCAAGCCAAGAGCGATTTCTGAGTGCCTAGCTAGGAATGACCCCTGAGCATCACTAGGTGTGGCCCAAAAAATTGGAAAAAAAATCACACCAAGAAAAAACTATTGAAAGTAAATATAACATTGATAATGTGTTGAAGGGCCCAATTCATATCCTCAATATATATTTTAATTGGATTCTGAATTAGAAGAGAGATGACTAAAATTTATCTAAAGTAAATAATAATTTTCTACTGAACACATTTCCAAATTGCTCAATGAACTCTAAACCCAAGATATGAAGAAAACAATCCCAATGCGCATCATAATGAAATTGTCTAAAATTAGTGAAAAATATAAACAATTCAGAACCAATATCTTATAAGCAGGAAGAAATCAGGGCAACAATAGATTTTCTTTATCTGCAGTATAAGCCACAATAACATTTTTATTTACTCAAAATCCTTCATTTATAGCAACATTTTTCCCCAGAAAGTAAGTTGAAATTACTTCTCACAGAAATTTAATAATGGAAGTAATTCAACAATAGCTATTTTAAATGAAAAAGTAAAATGAACATTTTAAGGCAAAGATGATATTAAGAGAAATATGGATCCTAACTCATAAACAAAGTAAACTGCAATGGGTTTCTACATCACTAATATGAATGTCTTTTCTTATTATGTGCCTTTGAAAAATAAGAATCTTTAAAGTAAAAATCTCATGGCACGGTTGTGTATGGATATGTAAAAATAAAACATATAAATACACAAAGACTGGGAAGTAAAAATTAATATGTACTGTTGTACATTTGAAAAATATACAAGATTTGATATAATTAAAAGATAGTCATGGCACTTTTCACCTGGTGAAAATATCTGATACAAGACCATATGCACTTCTCAAAACTGATAAAGCTATATAACACAATTTATGGATCCCTCTGTAACTAAGAACGGTCATTATTGTAAATTAGTAATATTTATTTAACACTAATCATAAATGTACAAATATAATGCAAAAGAGAAAGAATAAGAGCAAATAAGTGCATGGGGCAAGAGAAAGAACCTGGGAACTTTATAGTTTACACACATTTATGTAAATCAGAAAAGTTCTAAAAACACTGTCCTTGAGTAGATAAAGAACTTTCTTTTAAAAATTCCTTCTAAAAGTCATTAATTTCCAGGGCCAGGGCAAAAATAGTCTTTTAGAAAGGGTTGCCTGACTTGCCTGCATGTTTATTGTCTTCAGAAGGAATCTTACTTTCCATGAATTTAAAGTACATTATGAAAATAAAGGAAACATTTGTGTTTCCTTTAAATGTATTTTGAGCTATTTAGGTTGAGCTGAACTTAGAAAATATAAAAGCAGTGTATATTGACTCAATTAGAATAAATATGCAAATAATTTAAAGTCCCTTTAAGATT
The DNA here is from genome assembly GCF_024139225.1 of Suncus etruscus. NCBI lineage: Eukaryota > Metazoa > Chordata > Mammalia > Eulipotyphla > Soricidae > Suncus > Suncus etruscus. Next base: position 39,455,560 of record NC_064867.1, on the reverse strand, counting down.
GTATTTTTCTCTTGTTTGGTGTTCTCGTAAATAAACTATTCATCTTTATTTTTTTCATTGTATTCAGTACCCGGCACAGTAAAATATTAGCCAATAGATTTTAAGTATTTATATAAATAATATTATGCTAAGTAGCCAATAGATTTCTGGTGTGATGGCTTTAGGCTTTGCTTACTGAGAAATCCAAACTCCAGAGTGTGAAGAGTATGAATAAAACTTGCAGTAAGCATTGCTATGCATAATATCTGTAAACTTTATTCTATTGATTTATATAGAAGACTGAATAAATACATACAACTACTAGTACCAAAATAACACAACTAAAATGATAGCATTTCTCATCCACAGTTCAGTGTTTATCTTCAACAATGACTTCAACTTCTTGTTTTTCAATTTATGCCACTAGTATGGGCAACCATGCTAGTTTCTTTAGTGTTTATCCTCTGAAATAACTGCCTAATTTTCTTTTTCTGTTGCCTGTCTGTAAAGTAATTCCTCATCCCTATGTACTGACTTCCACTGAAATTTAAAAGTCAAGGCAGTGATTTTTCTATTTTAAACATCAGAGTTGAAGGAGGAAGTTTAAATGATGATCTTGTTATTGCATCCCTTTTCAAAATGGTGGAAATAATCTTCGTTTTAGCACAGCTTCTATTTCAATTACAGTATCAGTCATGGAAAATTTCATCTTTTTTCTTCGACAAATAAGAACATGCTACGCTTTTTTTCTAATACTTTATTTAAACATCATGATTAAAAACTTGGTCATGCTTGAGGTTCAGTGATACAAGTCCACCAACCTTCACCAGTACATATTTTCCACAATGTTCCCAAATACCCCCCCACCTGTCTACCTCTTGTACAGACATTTTTATTTCTGTCTCTCCTCACACTCTTCCTTTTTCTTCTTTTTTTAACACTGTGATCTGCACATGCATATCACTTTATCTCCTTTCAACACCCAGTTCTTATACAGAATGATCAGTTCCAACAATCACTATTATAGCGGATCTTTTGCTACCCTAACTGCACTCTTTGTGACAAGCATCTTACCATGGACCGATCCTCCTGGACCTCATTAGTACTGTATCTGACTATTATTACCATACTACTTTTATTTTTCTTATATCCCACAAATGAGTGAAATTATTTTATGTCTATCCCTCCCATTTCACTCATCATAATATTCTTGATATTCATCCATGTATGAGCAATGTTCATGACTTAATTTTTCCTGAGATCTCTGTAGTATTCCATTGTGTAGATGTACCACAGTTTCTTTAGTCAATCCTTGGATCTCAGACATGGGTTGTTTTTAGATTCTGGCTATTTTAAACAGTGCTACGATGAACATAAGAATGAAGAGGGAATTTTTTCTGCATTGTGTTGTTGGGTTCCTAGGACATATCTCAAGTGTTGTTTTTGGATCATACAGAAGCTTAACTTCTATTTTTATGTGGGATATCCACATTTTCCAAAAAAACTGGACCAATCTATACTTACACCAGCACCAGTGAATAAGAGTTCCTTTCTCCCTGCATCAACACCAACACTGTTCTTGTTCATTGTGTTGTGCGCCAATTTTTGTGGAGTGAGATAACTCATTGTTGTTTTGATTTGTATCTCCCTGATGTGGAGCAATTTTTTCTCATGCCTTTTGGCTATCTGTATCTCTTCCTTGAGGAAATGTCCTCATTTTTTCACCATATTTGTGGATGGGGTTAGATGTTTTATTTTTCTAAATTCTTCCAGTGCCTTGCACATCTTAGATTTTGTTTTTGTTTTTGTTTTTTGAGCCACACTCAGTGACGCTAAGGGGTCACTCCTGGATATGCCCTCAGAAATAGCTCCTGGCTTGCGGGACCACATGGGATGCTGGGGGATAGAACCTTAGTCCGTCCTAGGCTAGTGCAGGCAAGGCAGACTCCTTCAAGACAGACTCCTTACTGCTTGGATCACCGCTCTGGCTTCACATATCTTAGATATTAACCTTATCTGATGGGTGAATATTTTCTTCCATTTTGTGGAAAGCCTTTGTATTTCAGTCACTATTTCATTTGAAATGCAGAAGTTTCTCAGTTTAATGTAGACCCATTTCTTTATATTTGCTTTCAGTTGCTGGAACAGTTGTATTACATCATTAAAGATTCCCACCACCAATTGTGAATGGGGTTGTTTTTTGTAATGTCTTTCTTCTCTTTATTTGTATATAAAAATGACATGAATTTTTGAGTGTTAATTTTGTAGCCTCCCACATAACTATAAAAATATATTGTTCCTAGAAGCTTTTTTGTTAGAGATTTCAGGAATTTCTAAATATGATTGAACCCAGTTCTTTTGTTTGTTTGTTTGTTTGTTTTTTGGGCCACACCCAGTAGCTCTCAGGGGTTACTCCTGGCTCTGTGCTCAGAAATCACTCCTTGCAGGTACTGGGGACCATATGGAGATACCAGGATTTGAACCGCCATGTATACTGGGTCAGTCGCTTGCAAGGCTACCACTACCACTGGGGACCATATGGAGATACCAGGATTTGAACCGCCATGTATACTGGGTCAGTCGCTTGCAAGGCTACACCCTACCACTGTGCTATCTCTACAGCCTCTGAACCCAGTTATATCTCCATATATTCCCTAAACATTGCCAGCATTGATCATTGTGTGCAGAAAAATGAGCAAATCTTGAGCACTTTTAGCTGTAGACCACAATTTAATATATAAAATGATTAATTAGTAATAACTAATATTTATTTAAAATAAAGAAAGCATGTGAGATGTATAAAAAATTAATACATATTGGGGCCAGAGCAGTGGCACAAGTAGTAAGGCATATGCCTTGTGCGTGCTAGCCTACAACTGACTGCAGTTCGATTCTGGCATTCCATATGGTCCCCAAGCCAGGAGCAAACATTTTCTAAGCACATAGCCAGGAGTAACCTGATGGTCACTGGGTGTGGCCCAAAACCAAAAAAAAAATCAATATATACTGAATAACATCACAACTTCCTTCAGTAACAGTTTTCACCTAGCACTAAGAACATCGTTAGGGAGAGTTCTTCCAGAAAAACCTTATTCTCTGACATATTCTTTAACTTTGTACAGTATAAATTTTATACAAAGATAACTAAGGACTTTTCTAATTTTACTTAAATCTAAGTATGTTTAACAGTCACATCTTTAATGTGTGCATAAATATTGGTGAGGTTTTAAAAATATTTTAAATATCTTTCTCAAGAACCAGGTATGGACATGGTTCAAAGGGTAGAATACATGCCTCTCAATAGAGAGACCTTAGGTTTTATCCTAGACATTGCATGCTATTACATACCTGTAATAGCACCAAATGCAGCTCCCCATCACTGAGAGGTATGGCCCCCACAACAATATAAACATTAGGGGCTAGAGATACAGAAAAGTGGGTCAAATACTTGCCTTGCACATAAATGATCAGAGCTCTGGCACCTTATATGGTCCCCTGAGCATTTCTAGAACTCATCTTGGAGCACAATGATAGGAGTAAATTCTGAGCATAGACAGATATGACACTAAATATGTACATAATTAATTCTCTAGTATTCTTTGATCTGGGTTCAAAAAATCTAAACCACTTACGATAGTCTTAATCCTAGTATGGTTTGGTGAGCTGAGGCTATGAAGGCAATTATTTATGGTCTTATGGGGAAATGAATACAAAAATCTGGGCTAATTTCTTGGATATGTTTCAAACAATGAAAGGCTGCAGCCTGAAGCATCTAGGTGACTTCATGAATGCAACACTTGAATCTGTTCATAGGATGAGCTCTCTGTGGACTGAATGGGGTTTTGCCTGCTTGGATGAGCTCAGATATTGGTCTGTGATGCATTGGAAAGGGAAAGAAATGAATTCCGACCACAGATGGTGGGAGATGCGCGGATGAAGGTTATCACATTTGCTGTGGAGTCCTGCGGATCTGAACATTGAAATAGTCACACAGTTATTTCCATGGAAACAGAGAAAAAGTAGCCCAAAGTCTCTGTCACATTGAAAAAGTAAGAGATGCAGCCATGTCAGCATGTGGCAGCAACATTGGTGGGTTAAAAAAGAAGGAGACTCAAATGTAAGTTGGGTAGATCCAGGAATGCTGAGTGCTAGATTACTTCCCCAGCGGTGGCTACAGTTAGTTCTGGTATCCCAGTGTAGAAGGGTGTCCTAGGCATGGTGAAAGTTGTACACGGTCTGGGACCAGAGTGATGGCGCAACAAGAGGGCATTTGCCTTGCATATGGCTGACCCAGGATGGACCATTTGATGATCCCCCGGAGCCCCATATGGTCCCCCAAGCCAGGAGCGATTTCTGAGCTCATAGCCAGGAGTAACCTCTGAATGTCACTGGGTCTGCCTCCCCCGCAAAAAATAAATTGCACCTGGTCAAGACCTCTGTGGCATATCTTGTCCTTGTTCTTGGTTGACCACAGCCTCTCCTTCACTGTTCTCCACCCAATCTCAGAAACAAATCTGTTTAGATCCTGTGCCCTTGTCACTACTCTGAAAATAAAATAACCATTTTCCACCTTGTTTCTTTCTCTATCCCCCCAAATCTAAGATCAAGAGCCCCGAATATCCAAGAAAACACAAATACTCAAAATGAACCCTCTACTCAGTAAATAATCAGAGCCTGAATGAAGAAAAGGGACACTCGTGGTTTCTAATCTCTTCCACAGTTAAGTTTTTCACAGTAGGAGAAGAGAACATCTCCCCTGCAGAGATTACCATTTCAGATCCGCCATGTTTGCTTCTACCTGATTTTACCAGGTCAACCGCAGGCCCCAGAAATGGATAAGGAGCTGGAATTGAATAGGTAAATTCAGTCACTCCTGGGTGGATAGTAAAAACAATTTTATCATTTAGCTAATAGGATAGTTATTTTCCTTTTTTCCCCCAAATCAATTTAAATGCAACTAGAGTTTGCCTTGTATGCTTTCCATAGAAACCAAATTAATTGTTCCATAATTGGCTCTCTCTCTCTCTAACAAAACAGGCTCCCTTCAATACTTGCGGTATATTTATCCACTTGTTTTTAAAACTAGTGCAAGACTTAATGGTATCTTAATTTAAAATAACATTCTGTTTGCTTTTATTTCTGCTTCTTCTCTTTGTATTATTGAGACACATTTTTACAAAGAAAATATTTCTTTTACAGTGTTTACGCTACACACCCCCAGAAAATTGCTTATGCCACCAACCTTGTGAAGGATTAGGGATTCATAGACGATCCCTATTTGATTGTCTCTGTCCACTCTTCATTATTTGTGAGTAACTGGTTTAATTTGAGAATTGTTTTCTGCTAGAGCTAAGGACGGTAGATAAATAAGATTTCTGTCTTTGGGTTTTGTTTTGTTTGAGGTGCCCTGAATTGATCCCAGAGAATAACAAATTCACAGTCAGTGCTCAGCTAATGAGCTACATCACTGGCCCAAGATTTCCTTTTTTTACTCTGTTGCATTTTCTTTGTCTGTAAAGGCAATATGGAGAATTTGGGAGGTGAGTCTGCAGTGAGAGGTGATACTTCCTTTGAGCAGTCATAAAAAAGGGATTTCTTTAAAATATCCTAAATAGTTGTGCGCTGACATTGTCTTTTGTAAATCAGCTATAAGAACAAATGTGATAAACTTATGTGAAGACAAAGAGCTGCATAAATGAAGGCACCACTCACAGTTTCTTTACAATACACTCTTCACCCTTCAGCAAATAATATACTATGCCACCATGGAGTTGTTTATTCTGCTTAGAACTTCTTGTTTAAGTCTTTCTTACTGTCTTTTACACACACACACACACACACACACACACACACACACACACACACATGAAAGAATTATCCAAATATTTCCACATCTTACCCCAAAGATGGGTCGAATAAAAACTACTTCTACATAGTAAGGAAGCATAGTTCATGAAATTTGAAGAAAGTTCATCTCTATCTACTGCCTCTTTAGAATATTTTTTCTGGATGTCCAACCTGGATTAGAGAGGCATTGTAAGGGCCGGAGAGATCACATGGAGTTAGGGCATTTGCCTTGCACGCAGAAGGACGGTGGTTCAAATCCTGGCATCCCATATGGTCCCCCGAGCCTGCCAGAATCGATTTCTGAGTGTAGATCCAGAAAGAACCCCTGATCGCTGCCAAGTGTGAGCAAAAAAAAAAAAAAAAAAAAAAAAAAAAAACATTGTGAGAAGTTAAATAGAATTAGAAAGTGCAATTTTTTTGTCTCAAAAATGGTTCTGTAATAGCAACCAAAATCAGGTCTCAGCAAATTAAAACCTCTAAAGTTGACTTACTACTCATCTAAAATCTGATGGCTGTGGTGAGGGATAGGATACAGAGAGACGCTTGTGTCTTTGCTTGTACTCAGATTCAGCACTTCCATCTTCAATGTGTTGATTTTAGTTTCTATAAAAGAGGAATTCCAGTCTGTACACAGAAAAGGGAATGAGTGGAAAAGGAACTTACACTTCAGCCATATTTATCTAGAAAGAAAACACACCACTCTTTGCCTAGTTTATGAAAAACAACTAGCCACTGGACATTTTAAGAATCTGAAGGGGATAGGGGAATATAATGTCTAGATAGCACAAATCCATACTAAAGACAGGAAACCAAAATCTTATGAGACTAAAGAGATAAGATTGTGGATAGAGAACTTGTCTTTCTCACAGCCAACCTGAATTTAATCCCTGACATCCCATGTGGTCTCCCAAAATCCACAAGAAGTGATCCTTGAGTGGATCCAAGGGTAAATCCTAAGTACAGCCAGATGTGTCTCCAAAACCAAAAAGGAAAGTTAAAATATTTGTCAACTATCATTCTTATAAGACAGACTTATTTTAAACATTGTTGATTGCTATAATAAATACACATTAGCAAATCTTTCAAAGTCAAATGCAATCAATTCTTGATTAACCTCTTTAAACATCCACTTCCTTTTTCAGCAAACAGAAATTCAAATTATTGTCAAAAATAATAAAAAACACATTTTATGTTTTTCTTCCTAACGATAATGCTTTCAACCGCTTTTCCAAAAATATATAGGAAAAGAAGTGCAAAACCAACTTATCAATTTAAAATGTTATTGAACGGATCATATTCATGGAGAAGAGGTATAAAAGGGGATTAAGTTCAAAAATCCTATTGCTCTATAAAAGATTACAATCTTATAGCTATGAAAAGATGATCATTTTTCATGAACCGGAAGCTCCACTAAGAGAGATCCTTGAATGCAGAACCAGGAGTAACAGAGACATTTTTATTATAGCTAAATATTGTGTTCTGTAATCTTTGTTTCTACATGAAGAGCAGGGTTGATTGCTCAGTACTTATCTAGTCAGAGGTAAGGAATAAGCTAATTTTAAGCAAGAATTAGTGGAGGCCTGGAGTTATCAATGTGTGTGACTCAAAAAACACATCTGACAGTACTTAGAAATTAAACCTACCTCTGTGCTCAGGATTTATTCCTACTGGTGTTTGGGGAACCAAGGTCATCCTCATGCAAAGTAGGTCCTTAACTCCTAAACTATCTATATAGCCCTGTTTTCTCAAATTTGTGGTGTGATTTAGCTGTCAGGGCAACTAAAGAAGGAATCACTCATTTAGAGCTGTAATATTATATTTATTGACAACCCTCTTATCAAAGGTCTATGATTAACCAACACAAACTTGTTCAGAATAACTCCATTGCCTTTTATTCATCTGTATTATTTGTAAAACCCAGCTTATTTTATAATATTCTTTTTTTTTATTTAACCAACTTTATTACATACATGATTGTATTTGGGTTTCAGTCATGTAAAGAACACCACCCATCACCAGTGCAACATTCCCATCACCAATGTCCCAAATCTCCCTCCTCCCCACCCGACCCCCGCCTGTACTCTAGACAGGCTTTCTATTTCCCTCGTACATTCTCATTATTAGGATAGTTCAAAATGTAGTTATTTCTGTAACTAAACTCATCCCTGTTTGCAGTGAGCTTCATGAGATGAGCTGTAACTTCCAGATTGTTATAATATTCTTACTTGAAATACTTTGAAATTCTCAATAATATAACTGATTTGTAGCTTATGATTCTACCTGGACTTGAGTAAAATATATTGTTTTGCAAAGGAATGGAATGGCTTCTTAAAATTTTGTTACTGCATGGGTTCGTGTTCATCTGGATTTAGAGATATGGGATGCAAGGAATATTAAGAATATTAAAGTTCTGGTCTGTCAGTGAAAAGGTTTCTCGCATCTTGGATGGAAGAAACACGTTAATAAGCCAAATATTTTGGCTGCAATTGTTCGGATCATTTATGTTGATTTTTGTTGTTGTTGTTGTTTTGGTTTTTTGGAGGGTCACAACCGGCAGTACTCAGGGGTTACTGGCAGGCTCGGGGTACCATATGGGATGCTGGGATTTGAACCATCGCCCTTCTGCATGGAAGGCAAACGATCTACCTCCATGCTATTACTCCTGCCCCTATGTTGTTGTTTTTTTTTTCATTCAAAAAGTTTATATAGTCAACTAATCGATCAATATCTTAAAACCTGCAATAAACACTTCTAATATATATGCACTGAGGAGGAAATAGCTTGATATAGCTGCCTACAGAAAGACATTGAGGCAATACTAAAGAAAATGGTCTGTGATTTTCTCAGCATTCAGTTCAGTGAGACCAAACAATGTCAATTGTATTGTAGTTATTTTCTATTTTGTATTTCTGGTGTGTTTTTTTTACTTCTTTTTATCTACAAAGAATTTGCTCCAGTAGGGCATAGCTGGAGTTAGATTTGTGTCCAGTAAATATTAATCAGCAGCTATAAATTTTCTAGAAAAGTTCACTCACCCTAAAGCCTTTAAAGAGAACAAAAAGTACTGAAAAGAAAGATAAGTCTTAGCTATTTTAAGCCCAGATAGTTTTCTGGCTTTATTCAGAACCCTAGGTACTCATTAGAAAGTACCTAAGGTACTGATTACAGCCATATCATTTTATAAACCCAGATGCCAATACTTGAGAAAGTAGAAGCAGCTATTAGATTGGCCTAATGCAATACAAACTTCTAGAAACATGCTTGGTGAGCACAAGGTTTTTTTCTGACTGGCTGAGCTGATGGATTTTTGGAAGTAATTGATGGTAAGTCATGTAAATGTTGGAACTACAAATCAGTTCAAATTTTCTTAGAAATGACTGATGATTTTTAGGTGCGTAAAGATAATAATCGAAGTCAATGATGGAGTTCAAAAATGGCAGATTTCACAGCTCTGTAAATGTTTACTTTCAGAGAAGTAATTTATATATTCTATTATCTTTCAGAACTACTCTACTCCAACACTTATGTGATTTTAAATACAATATGGTTGGGATTTTAATCCTAGTCCTCTCTATAAATACTCCCACCCCAACTACTCATCCTATATAGAGAATGAATGATTCTTATAGATTCCCAGGAGCCGACAATCTAGTACAATTTTCTTTTATTTTATGTTGGTCTCTGATCAGATCATGGCACATGTTTGAATTTGCAGGACCTTGGGTTTTTTCCCTCCCATTTATTTGTGCTTTAGATTAAAAAATAAAAACTTCCAGTTATTTTGTTGTGGGCCTATTTCTTTTGAATTGAAGAAACATCCTTTTGAGTGGGAGCATCCTCCACTGATAGAATTACTAATTACTGCTGCTGGGTGAAAGAAGCACTAAATTGGAATAGTGAGTGTTTTGAAGGTTACAAAAAATTATTAATAGAGGTTTTTCAGCCTTGACTATTTTAATTAACTCTGAGGACAAGATTGTTCTTTTTGATGGGACATTGTATTTTTCAGAGTTTTCAGCTGCTTTCCTATTTTCCATCCTCTACTTGGTCTCAGGTTCTCTCCAGGGACACATCTACCTCTAGACACATGTTCATACAGACATTATGAACTGTTAAAGAAAACACAATGGGAATGATGAAATCAGTTTTTGAAAAAATACAATTTTTAACAATGATAGTAAACAACTATATATTGATAAATGAAACATCTTTAGGGGATTTAAGTCAAATCATTTTTACCAACTTTACCTTCTCAGACCATTCCCTACTGTTCCTCATCTATTATAGACTACTTAGCATACATATAAGAAATGTGTTTGATAAGTCTGTGTTATAGAATTAGCTGATAAGTTATGGTTTAGAGCAGGGGTCCTCAAACTTTTTAAACAGGGGTCCAGTTCACTGTCCCTCAGACCATTGGAGGGTCTGACTATAGTAAAAACAAAACTTATGAACGAATCCTTATGTACACTGCATATATCTTATTTTGCAATGAAGAAACAAAACAGATACAAATACAATATATGGCCCGCGGGCCATAGTTTGAGGACCACTGGTTTAGAGTGTAAATTTTTAGTACTTTTTTCAAAGAATCAAGATTTTTAGTAGTTGTATATGAATTTAGCTGGTTCATCTAATGCTGCTTGGCTGACTGGCTAAAAAATATTCATCTTCTAAATATTTAACCATACTCATGTTTTATGCCAACATCATAAAACCAGTGTGCCTTATATTATTCACTGTATCCTTATTTTTCCTATACAGCTACTTTACAGGAAGGCAGAAACTTCTGAAGAAGGAAGATGGAAGCCTAAAATGTGAAAACAGAGTTTTTAGACATATCAGTAGATTGTAACTGCTCAGTCTTCTGGGCTTTCCTTCTTATAGACAATAACACACTTCCTCTAAGAAATATTTCATTACTCTCAGTCAGGATGTTAGGATCAATTCTTTCCCCTATTCATCTCTAAAGAAATACAGCACAAAGATTATTGAAACTACTTATAGGATCTCCATGACGACCAAAATTGGTACAGTTATGGACACATGTATCAAGTAGTGTTTGATGTGAAATGACATCTTGTTGAACTGTACTTTTTAGTGCAATTGGGAAGCCCAACAAATCACGGCAGGACCACAGTAAGATAAAAGAAAAATAAACTCAGAAATTTAGGGCTGAATTTTTACAAAATAATTAAGGTTTTGAGATCAACTGAGTCGGAGAGAAAGTAATGAACTCCTCTATGCAACAACCAGTAAAACTTAGTTTATTAAGTTGGTGGAAACCCAAAATCCTCATTGATACAAATATTTATAGTCTCATCACCACCAATTCCTTTCATTGAGGAAATCAATTCTAATGAGTAAAAATTATTTACCAAGACCATGCTGCTTTTATGATAGCCCTTTATAGGTTGGTTGCACTGGTGAAATGGGGGTAGGGTGTTCTGTTTAAAATCCAACTATAATCAAGCTTGTAATTATGGCACTTAAATAAATATTTTATTAGAAAAAAAGCCCTTTATAGCTTGGACTAAATTTTTCTTTACTTTTGTTGTCTATTTCATATGTACTTGTGAAGTGACCATGCCTGTACTTGCTTAATACCCAAAAACTGCCATCAGTTAGTTTTTGTTTTTGTTTTTTTTGGGGGGTCACACCCGGCAGTGCTCAGGGGTTACTCCTGGCTGTCTGCTCAGAAATAGCTCCTGGCAGGCACAGGGGACCATATGGGACACGGGGATTCGAACCAACCACCTTTGGTCCTGGATCGACTGCTTGCAAGGCAAACACCACTGTGCTATCTCTCCGGGCCCCATCAGTTAGTTTTTATTAAATAATATGCCTGTTAATCAAATATATAATTTCTTTGTAAACATCTGCACATATTTGTCCATAATTTAATTCAATATCAAACTTTTATTTTGCATATCAATGTGCAAAACAATAATTTACCTAAATTGTAAATTATTTAGTTCTTATCTTCTCTTTGACTTGTGATTTTAAATTATATGCTGATTATGCCATTTTTATAAAGAATGAAATGGCTATTGTGACTCTACATTTTTTTCGAGTGTATATATACAATCCCATATTGCTTGAATGATTCATGTGCAATCTGTGATTTTTAATTTTTAAGTTAATTGCTTTTTCTTTTTTATCTTTTCATAAACACATAAATCATAGTTTATAAGACATATGCATGATTTCTTTTATGACAAATGAAAAACTCAGTTCTAATCAGAATATAATAGCGTCAATATGTTGATACAGATGTTAAAGTAAATTCATCAGCATTCATTACAGATGTCTGCTATTTTGTTTTCTCTTCTCTTGTCAAACCAAGGAATTTTAAATTAGGTTATGTTTACCAATGACTTTTATACTCCTATATACTGATAAGTTAATACAATAATGTATCTTATCATTAAAATTGATGAATATACATTAGAAATTTGGTTAATAGATACACTAAAGACAGAAATTTATAACATAGCTTGAATATTTTTGATTTTTTTATTTTGTAATGGGCCAAAATGCAGTGATCGATAACAGGAATATTTGCATATCATTATATAGTACTTTTGAAAACTCTAGTTAAAATTAGAGAAAATCTTGGCAAAAGAGTGAAAGTTAAAACCAAATGAGTGTGTTTGACTTTTCTATACTGTAGTATAGTAGTCTGAGAAATCATTAACTTTGGGTAATTAAAAGAAAATAGTTTGGGTAGGCAGAGAGAGCACAAGGCAAAAGGCCACAGATGCCATGTCCATTCTTTCTTGACTGCTGGCTGCATTTTTTTCTTCGTTGCTAACCTGGTTCTTCAGACTCATCCACCTAAAGAGTTAGAAACACAGCATGTGGGATGGCGAACTAGAAGTCCAAAGAGGCTGATTTCTGCCACAGAATTTTCAACGCATCTGCCACCAAGACCTGCAGCTGTCAGTGCTGGGACCAACCCCAACTCAATAGCATGTGAAAGCCACGTCAGTGGAGGTGAGCTACCGCCAAACAAAATGGATATAGCCAGAGAAGCTGGGCCCTGTGCAATGCCACATATATCTCTAGTCAATGAACCCTAGCACAACACACTGAAAACATCACACTACAGGTGTGACAATGGAGAAACAATGCTGCAAACGCCATGCATAGAGAATAAAGATGGCAGCTCTGATGACCTGAAAAGCGCCGCCACCTACTTATCCTCTCAGATAGAGTTTAAAAAAGAAATGTGAAGGATCCTCAAAGAACTCAAAAAAAGCATGGATTGAACTAAATGAACCACGAATAAGAATCAAAAGGATATGAAAACAGAAATAAGAAAACTCTAAACTGAACTCACAAGACTGAAAAACTTAGTAGGTGAAATGAAAACCTCTCTGGGAAGCCTCTCTAACAGAGTAACAGCAGCTGAAGTGGAAAAACATAACAGCTCCATACAATGGAAGAGATTGGGAAAGAACCTTAGAGCAAATGATCAGACAATGGAAAAAAATCCTCAAAGAATGTGAACAGAAGAAAAATAGAAGTTGTCAATAAACTCAACAGAAACAACGTAAGAATCATTGGAAAACCAGTGACATCAGAAGAAAATCCCCATGAAGAAAAAATAATCAAATATATCACTGCAGAGAAACATCCAGAAACTAAAGACTGCATGCAACCAAATTCTGTATGCCTGAAGAGTACCAGCTAAAAGAAAGCCAAAGAAAAGTACCCCCAAAATATCTTAGACACAAGGATGACTCTCACAGATAGGGATAGAATTCTGAAAACAACAAGTTCAAAAAGAGAAATTACATTCAATGGAGCATCCATAAGATTTACAGCAGATCTTCCACAAGAGACCATCAAGTCCTGAAGTTAGTGGTGGATTCTAGTGTCAAAACTCTATGAAATGAGTGCTTCACCTAGAATACTTCAACCAGCCAAACTCACATTCCGGTTTGAAGAAAGCATACAAAGCTTCACAGATAAGCAACAGCTCAGAAACTTCACAAACTCAAAGCCAGCCTTAAAAGACAAACTGAAAGGTCTACTTTAAGAAAAGAACGACCAGGGACACACCAAACACCTACACAAAGATGACACTAAATCCCATGACAATAATCTCTCTCAACATCAATGAACTAAATACACCAGTTAAGAGACACAGAATGGGGGCCGGGCGGTGGCGCTAAAGGTAAGGTGCCTGCCTTGCCTGCGCTAGCCTCGGACGGACTGCGGTTCAATCCCCCGGCGTCCCATATGGTCCCCCAAGCCAGGAGCGACTTCTGAGCGCATAGCCAGGAGTAACCCCTGAGCGTCACCGGGTGTGGCCCAAAAACCAAAAAAAAAAAAAAAAAGAGACACAGAATGGTAAAATGAATCAAAAGGCTGAATTCAACATTTTACTACCTACAATAAACACATCTCAATAGCCAGAAAAAAAATCAGAGTCTCAAAATGAATGTTTGGAACACAATCATCCAAGCAAAGAGCTCCCTTAAGAAAACTGGAGTGGACATATTAATATCAGATAATACAACCTTTAGACTTAATAAAGTTATAAGGGACAAAGATGAACATTTCATCATAATTAAGGGATATGTACAACAGGAAGAAATCACACTTTTAAACATATATGCACAATGAGGAAACAGAAAATTATTTAAACAATTTTTGACAAATCTTAAAGACTTCAATAGCAACACAATAATTTGGGAGACCTCAACACCATGCTATAATCTCTTGATGGGTCAACCAAGATGAAAGGAATAAAAATATACTAGTTATAAAAGGAGAAAAGGAAGAAAGTGGCTTAAGTGGCTTAGCATATATATATATATATATATATATGTGTGTGTGTGTGTGTGTGTGTGTGTGTATGTATATATATACATCCCTCAGAAAACTGGATACACATTATTTTCCAATGTACCTAGGTCATTCTCCAGAATTGACCACATTCTGGCCTATAAACATACCTCCATAAAATAAAAAAGATAGAAATTGTACAGACTACCTTCTCAGATTATAATGCACTGAAATTTGAAGTGAACTACAAACAGAAAGAGAAGAAAAACTTTAATACCTAGAAATAGAACAACTCACTACTGAACAATCAGTGATTCAGGGATAAAAATCAAAGAAGAAATCAAACATTCCTGCATACAAATGAGGACAAAGACTCAAATTATCGCAATTTTTGGGATATGGTAAAAGTGATACTAAGAGAAAAATTAATAGCTTTGCAAGCACACATCAGGAAGGAAGAAGGGGCTTACATACATAACTTAATGTCACACATCATAAAATTAAAAACTTATCTACAAACTAAAAAAAATAGGTAGGCAAAGGAAATAACAAAGCTGAGAGCAGGAATTAATAAAGTGAAAATCCAAAGTAGAATTATAAAGATCAATGAAAGCAAAATTTGGTTCTTGGTAAAAGTCAACAAGGAAAACCGAAGTCATGAAATTTTTCTCTACATGGTTGGACATGGAAACTATTATGCTGATTGAAATAAGTCAGAGAGAGAGAGAAAGAGAGAGAGAGAGAGAGGCAGAATAGTCTCACATCTCGTCTGTGGAATTTAAGAAAAATAATTATAATAATATCAAGAGACGACAGAGATGATGGCTGGAAGGACCAGGCCATGATATGAAGCTCACCAACAAAGAGTGGTGAGTTCAGTTAGAAAAATAACTACACGGAAGCTTTCATGACTATGGTAGTGAGTGAGAGAAATAGAATGTCTGTCTTGAATACAGGCAGAGGGTGGGGGAGGAGGGAGATGAGGGGCATTGGTGGTGGGAATGTTACTCTGGTGAAGGGGGTGTTCTTTTTTACGACTGAAACCCAACTACAGACATGTTTGTAATTATGGTGCTTAAATAAAGACACTATTTAAAAAAAAATACTTACTTTAGTTTTTTAATTAAAAGGTGAGACTACTACATATTTTATAAAATAAATTGTTCTCTGGCCTGTAAGAATAGGAGGCAGCAACAGGAAGTCTGGGTATTATTTAAGATTGTTAACTAGCTTTGTTCTTTTTAAACACTTCATGACTATCCTTCATATTTTGTATATACACATAAATATTTAATCATGTCAATTTAAACATTTCATTTAAAAAAAGCAGCCAATAGAAGCCCTTCTTAGAGTTTAGTGGGAGGGAAATAGAATCAACGACTTTTAGTCTTCTTGAAATAAAAAAGGACTTGATGAAGCAAAATTTAGATTTTCTTTTTCAAGCTAATATAGAGCTGGAAGATTAAAGAATCCCTTTAAGAATTAAGACTTGGTGATCAATTCTAATAAGTAAGGTAGGAACAAGTTATGTGTGGGGCAGTTGGGAAACACTGATAAGAGGAAGTCACTGAAGGAAATTGTGATTGGGTTCCTGAAGCCGGCAAATCTTTTGATGGTTGTTCATGTTTCAAATTAAAAATGAAATAAATTAAACTTCAGTGCAAACCCTGAAAAACCTGTGCTAACTGCACGGTAATTATTATACTGGTTTATTTTTCTGGGTAAGTAAAAACTGAGTCTTTGCCTATCTGCTTCAGTCCTCAAGCCACCATAGGTCAGTTAGCCAATGCCAAAGATTACTCGAGTGATGATCAACCCATTCTGATAAAGGCTTGGGCCGTGGTGCATTGTGGTTGCTATGGCAATATTGTTTTTAAGAAATTCAGTGTCACAGCCTGAATAAAGACATCACCAGTTCCCATCGACATGAAGCAGATCATTCATGCCATTTCTAACTAATAGAGAAATGTCACTATGGAATGCTCTATGCTGGTGTCTCTCATCAGTACAATTATAACTCGTAAATGAAGGGAGCTTCTCTTGAAGCCCCCTAAATAATCTAATTAGAGAGTGCATGAGGAAGTCGTAGAACACAAATCCAGTCTATCTTTTCAAAACAAACAAAAACATTAAACGCTTCAGCTTCATGGAGCCACCTGTGAGTCACATTTTAAAAAGAGCAACTCCGGGGCTTTGAGAGATAACATGGAGGTAGGGTGTTTGCCTTGCATGCAGAAAGATGGTGGTTCAAATCCTGGCATTCCATATGGTCCCCGAGTCTACTAGGAGCGATTTCTGAGTGTAGAGCCAGGAGTAACTCCAGAGCGCTGCCAGTGTGACCCAAAAACCAAAATAAATTAATAAATAGATAGGTAAAATAAAAAGAACCTCTAATCTCTCTCACTGTGGCTAATCACATTGGATCTGAAATCTGATATCAATAAATCCAGTTAGACAACAATTATATTCCTTGCACCCTAATAGAACATCCTTAGATAAGGTTCTTTATTATATTTTCCAGGTCTGTGTTGCCATAAATTGGAAAAAAGTTATTTAGCTTTACTTCTATTATGTGGTCTTGTTCTTGGATTCTGGACCCTAACATCACTAAAATAAGTTAAGGCGACATGAATTTTATCTTTTTCAATAACTTTATTTGGGTATGGAGAAAGAGTACATTTGCCTTGCATGTAGCCAACCTGAGTTTGATCTCTGGCACGAAGTATGATCTGCTAAACCCTGCAAGTAGTGAGCCCTGAGAACAGAAATAACCCAAATAAAATAAACTAGAACACTAGATTTTAAATGCCGATATAAATAAATATTCTGGCGTTTTAAGCCATGGACTACCAGTATTTTCTTTTAGGTGATAAGAAACACAGAACAGAGGACACAGAGTGAAGAGGACAGAAATAAGTATATTAAGATTCAGAGCTCAGGATCTACATGTCAAAGGGACTTGAAGTGCTGAGCATGGGGAAGGCACACAATTTATACATTTTCAGCCACATATTCAAGGTACATAGACATATACATTCAAGACACACAGCAAAAACAAATATTAGATTAAGCCATTTATCTTTGTACTAGTTGTTGCTTGTTGTCTTTGGCCCCTGCCCTCCCAGAGATCCAGGGGGTAGGATGGGGATTTTTCATAATCCCTTTCTGGGCATTGGCCAGGTCTGGTCTCCTTTTGTTTTCCTACTTTGATGACCAAACTGAATAACACTTCTCTGGTTTCACATGTTCTTTTATTAATAAGATATTCATATTTTAAAGCTTTAATCAGATCAAATCGATAAACCTAGCTTCTTATCTATTTAGATTTTTTTTGACTAGAGAACTTTTTTTTTTTTTTTATAAAATTACACAAACTGGTCATCCTCCATTTTAAAAAGCAAAACTAGGTGCTGAAGAGTAGCCCAGTGAAAGGGTGTTTGCCTTGCATGTGGTCCACTCATGATGGACCTGGGTTCAATTCCAGATATTGCCTAAGGTCCCCCAAACCTGCCAGGAGCGATTTCTGAGCTCAGAGCCAGGAATAACCCCTGAATGCAGCTGTGTGTGGCCCAAAAACAACAACAACAAAACAACACACACAAAGCAAAACTATACATTTTGTTATCAGATTCAGGATATATTGGAATAATTCCAGAAGGGTAAAACATCAGAAAGCAGGAATTGAAGGATCAGAAATCACTGTCCAGCCTGAACAGATCAGAGGTTGCAGAGACATCTGGAAACCATGAGCATCCATTTGTTAAAAGATTCTGAAAAGGGTTGGTTGATGGTCTGGAAGAGCCTGTTGGTATCTTTCCAGTGGAGGGTATAAGGCCAGCAGAAGGAAGGCAAGTTTGATAGAGAAGGCTAGTTCTTTTGGTCTCTGCTGTTATTTCTACACTGTCAGAAAGAAAACAATCTTTTGAAGGTTCCATTTAGTAAATATTTATGTAGGGCAAACCCAAATACCTCTGATGCTTGGTCTCCTTCTTAAAAACTGGGGAGGGAAAACAACTACCCAAACTGGTATTTTCAGCTGCAAGAGGTAAAGTTTTTACCAGCCCTTACCCATTCTAACAACAAGCAAAAACCAAAGCAGATTGTTCATCAATGACTTTTCTTACATCCAACAAAGAATTACAATGGCAGCCCAACTACCACAGAAGTATCTGAAGAAACAAAATCACAGGAAAGTAAGCTGACTGGAGGAAGTTTACTTTGGAGGAGTGAAGGGTTTGTAAGAACAGTAGAAGGCTATTAGCAACAGATTAAGAAAGAATGAGGAGCAAAAGCAGAATGGACAAAACACAGGATCTAAATATATGGAAACCCGGTGATATGAAAAGTCACTGAGGTAGAACCCAGTTTGTCACTGCTTTTCCTTCCAAAGAAGGCAAACATTATGATAAACTCAAAAATGTTTAACCAAAATGCAGGCTATTGTATATGTAAAAAGATCTGTTCAGATTTGTTTAGCATGGATTGTCAATAAATTAAATAATGCCATTCTCCCATTTTCCTACAATGATTCCTAGTTCTGAGCATAAAAATGCATCATAAAGGGTAGTAGAAAATAAGAAAACGAACCTCTGGCAGCTACATTGAACTTTAAACACAACCTGAGTCTCGTTAGTTAAATTAACACAAAATCAAAAATAACTGGTTACCTCCTATAACATTATTTAGTACTTCATACACAGCTTCAACACAACAAAAATAAAATACATATTAGAAATCAAGAAAATTGATCTAAAGTGATAACATAGCCATCAAAATCTAATTCCAATTTGTCACATATCTTTAAATCATCAAATAAGGTCGAACATAAATGTTATTCTGTTGTTAATAATTCTGATGTAAACCCAACAGAATAGATGAACAAGATGAATAATATAAAAATAAATGCTCTAATGAAATCTGCAAAGTAAGTACTATAAATAAAAAAAATCCCATAGCATAAGTGAAATATACCTTTAAGGGGCTGATTAGTGGATTGGAAATAGCTAAGGAAATAATTAGTGGGCTAGAAGATGTGTTTATTTAATTTCTTTATTTTTTTAATTTTTATTTTGATCATAGTGGCTTTCATATCTTTCACATTAGTATTTTAGGTACATATTAACATTGAATCAGGGGAATACCCACCACCAAATTTGTCCTCCCCCCTTCCCGTTCCTTTTCTGCAACCCATATCCCCCACCATCACCCCCCGAGCTGCTAGAGTAGGTGGTCCCCTCTTTGTCTAGCTTACTATCAGTGATCATACCTCTGTTTGGTCCTTGTTTCTCCCTCTATTTGAGAGGCTAAGCTAGATAAATCGAGTTATGTGGTTTTGTTTGAGGAAAAGAAAAGCAATAGAATGGGGTAAAGATTAAGCAAAAAAAAAATAAAAATAAATCAAAATATGCTGAAAATGGGTGGAGCCCTTCTAGTGGCTATCAGCCTCAGTTTGAGAGAGGACTTGAAAAAGGTATAAACAAAAATGTAAAAGAAGAAAATAGGAAAATAAAATATTCAGGAGTTGTAGAAATTTGGAGAGGATACGATGCATGTGTTGAATGATAAAATATAGAAAACTACCTAAAACTAAAGCTATTTCTTTAAAAAGTACATAAAATAAAAAATTTGTAAAAGGAAAGAGAAAACGTTATTCTGAAGTAGACTATACATTAAAAGAATTAAAATCCTCTTTCCTGTACCCCCACAAACATTCACTGAGTTCCTATAAATGAATTTGATGAAACATTTTAAAAAGACAGTTACTAACTTTCTAGATTCTCTTTCTGAGACAGAGAAATTATTTGCAATGTATTCTGGTAAGTAAAACACCACCAAGAGAGATTTATTCCTAACCTGCAAGATAATTTCAATATCTAAAAACCAGCTTCATGAAATCTACCATTATCTACAGACAAAATAAGAAAATCATATTGATTGATTCAGAAAGTCACTTACAAAATTTAGCATCTGTGTAAAATTTCTTTAAAAACTATCACCAGGGACTGGAGAGATAACATCCAATAGGGACTTGCCTTGCACACTACAAACCTAGGGTTAGATGTCTGGCATCTGATATACCCCCAACACCACCAGGAGTAGTTCAGAGCAGAAGTAAACCCTGAGCATAGCCAGTTGTGTCAAAAACATAAAAACAAACAAACAAACAAATCTCGGTAACTTAGAAATAGACAAGAACTCTTCAATATGGCATCTTTTATTTTTAGGGTAACTTCTACATTTATTTTATACCAAAAAAGTTATGTGCAACAAATGAACATTCTTACATATTTACATTTATTTTATCAGTTAGCGAAACTGTGCCTTAAATCTCTGATAAAGAATATTTCTATCTAGATTAAAGGGAAAAATCTGCCCAGTAAACTTCATTTGGAATGAATTTACTCTGGAACTTAAAGCACTAGTAATAAATATTTTTGATGGACATATTATCAAGATCATACACTTAATACTTAGGCCATGCTTAAAATTTTTTAATAAAAATTTAAAATTTTCACTGTGGCATCTTAAAGGGAAAAACTGATGCTTTTTTCATCTCTACAGATAAAGTGCAAGAATGTAAGTCCTCAACATGTTAAGACAACTTAGATAAAATTACTACATTGCAGTTTCTTATAAAATTAATTATGAAATAATTGAAAAAGAATAAATAAAATTGTAGTTGTTTATAGAATGACATAATTAGCTCTGTAGTTATATATATTTTTAAAGTTTATTTTGTTTTTGGTTTTTTTTTTTTGGGGGGGGGTCACACCCTGTGGCTCTCAGGGGTTACTCCTGGCTCTGTGTTCAGATATCACTCTTGGCAAGTATGGGGCTGGGATGGGATGCCGGGATTCAAACCATCATCTCTCCTGAATCAGCTGTGTGCAAGGCAAAAGTCCTACTGCTGTGCTATTTCTTCGGCCCCTGTAGTAATATTTTTTTAAATGACAAAAATAGATTCTAAAACCTTGAATCAATGTGTTTATAGAAAGGCTACAATATTACGATATAAAATAAATCAAATTATTGTATTCTGGTAGATGACAAAAAATTGGAAATTTATAGCAATATTATTGTTATTATTCCTAAAAATGTTAAACAATGGGGTTAAAGAGGCACTATGGTAGGAGAAAGATCTTGCCATCCATGTGGCCAACCCAGGTTCAATCCGGACATTACACAATCTCCTGAACAATGTTAGGAGTGATCCCAGGGTAAACCCGGAGCATAGTTAGATGTGACCCTAATACTAAAATAAATAAATGTTTTTTGTGTAAATCTAACAAAGAATGTATGATTTCTTTGAGAAAAGCAATCAAGCCATTGAAAAGAAAAACTCTAAGATGTGAATCAATGGAGAGGCAATGATACCCACAAGAAGACACAAGATTATTTTGATGTTGTTTCTTCTCAAATTTATCTATTGAATCCATATAACTTCATTTAAATCTCAAAAAATATTTTTGTTTATATCAGAAACATACCTTAAAATGGTAGGGCAAAAGATAAGACCCAGCATGGCCAACACAATGCCAAAATAGGAAGACAGATATAAGATTGATATTACTGTGCTCCAAGTTATTCTAGAAGCTGTGGTAGGCAATATAGCATCGCATATTGGGTAAAGAATTTACAAAGACATCAAAGGACTTCCATTGACAGCTCAGATATATACCTATATGTATATATACTTGACACATCTTCAATAAAGGAGTGAAGGAAACTCAATGGAAAGAGGATTACTCTTTAAATAAATTTCTCTGGCTTAAATCTTGATTAAATACACAAATTATTTATAAAAACACATGATCCCAGGGGCTAGAGAGATAGCATGGTGGTAGGGTGTTTGCCTTGTATGCAGAAGGACGGTGGTTCAAGTCCCGGCATTCCATATTGTCCCCTGAGCCTGACAGGAGCGATTTCTGAGCATAAAGCCAGGAGTATCCCTTGAGCGCAGTCGGGTGTGACCTCCCCCCCAAAAAAAAAAAACGAAACAAACAACAAAACCAAAACAAAACAAAACAAAAACCAAATGATCCCATACTCCTTTCAAAAATTATCTCAAAATATTACAAAGACCCGTGTGTAAAATGTAAAACTAGAAAATTCCTAGAGAAAGCCAGAAAGAAATCTACATGACCTTGAGTGATAGGTTTTTACATACAGCAATGAAATTCATTTTCAGCATAAAAATTTTTTAATTAGATTTTGCTGATTTGTAAAACCCTTGCTTTTGAAAAAGTCATTTTTAAGAAAATGAAAAAATATGTTCATATTCATTTGCATGCCAGTTATACAAATAATGTTTGAAATTTGATAATCAGGGAGCTTGAGAAATACTATAGCAAATAAAGCTCTTCTTGTATTACGCACAGCTAACTGGTATGATTCCAGGCACCATGTATGGTTCTCTAAATAATGTCAAAACAGTTCCTACAGCATAGAGCCAGAAGAAAGCCATGAGAATAGTCAGGTGTGGACCCCCCCAAAAAACTAAAAATAAATAATCTGAAACTAAACTTTCAAAAGCAAGTCAATTTAAAAGGTGTACAGGGGCCAGATTGATTGCACAGTGAGGAGGACATTTATTTGCCTTGCATGGGGCTGACCAGAGTTCTATCTCTGATTTCCTCTGTGGCTCCTTGGGCCTGCCAGGAATAATTTCTGAGCCCAGAACCTGGAGTAATCCCTGAAAGCTGCTGGGTGTGGCACTAAAACAAAAGAAGAAAACATGGCAGTTCTAATGCTGTTGGAGCATTGTCTACTCAAATGATAAAATACTGTTATCCTTTTTTGAAATTTTTGAAAAGCAAGAAAGCAATACAAGCAAAGCATTGAAGTATTACTAAAAATTCTAATGCACAGAGAAACATCTTTCAAAATACTACCACTATTTAAAAAACAATTTGGTGGCAACTTTCAAGGACATGCAGAGTTTATCATACAATCCTTCAATCAAAATATAATATTTAACCATTGAGTTGAAATTATAAATTTGAACCAAATCTAAACAAGGCGTTTATTTAGAGCAGTTCTAGCCACATTGCCAAAATATAGCTATAATCAAGATGCCCTTTGATGAAAGAATATATAAAAAAATACTGTGCTGTATCAATAAAATAGATAAAAAAGTGACATCAAAGGTAAATGAGAGGAGCCAGAGTGGTGGTACAAGCGGTAGGATAGCATGTGCTATCCCCCGCATTCCATATGGTCCCCCAAGCCACGAGCGATTTCTGAATGCATAGACAGGAGTAACCCCTATCATCACCAGATGTGGCCCAACTCCCCCCCCAAAAGGGCAAATGATTAAGAACTTTAGATGCATAGCCTTAAATAAAATAATCAAAAATATTTTATGATTGAAACATATAATGTTGCAAAACTTTGAAAAGGCTGGGGCTGAATATATGGCATGGAGGTAGGGTATTTTCTTTGCATGCAGAAGGACAGTGGTTCAAATTCCCACATCCCATAAGGTCCCCCAAATCTGCCAGGAGTGATTTCTGAGTGTAAAGCCAGGAGTAACCCCTGAATGCTGCCAGATGTGACCCAAAACAAAAACAAAAAAAAAACTTTCAAAAGGCAAAACTTTGAAAACAGTACAAAATATTTTTAGTGGTAGAGCTTCCCAGAGGGAGAATGAGTGGGAATGAAAAATAATTATATTTGTGTGTGTGTGTGTGTGCTAGGGAACCCGTAACTTCCCACATGATAAACATGGAAGGAAAATTTTAAAGACTACATATTAATTTAGTGTAATTATATCCTGGTATAATATATTATTCATTTGTTAAAACCCTAAAACTACAGCTACATGTGTGTTTCTTAGTTTAAAGTTTCCCTTTACTTAATAATAAGATGGCAAAGTTTTTTTGACAGCAATAGCAAAATTGGAGGTTTCATAGGTGTATTGGAATATCCATCTATTTTGTTTGATTTTTCTATATGTAGAAAACTTTTAATAAATTACAGTGCAAAATATTTCTAGTACTGCGTGAATATAAATATATCAAATATTTGCAATAGTTTCTAATATTAATTTAGAAATGTTCTTAGCGCTTAACACTCAACGAAAGTTCACTACTATTTTTCTTTTTATTGTTGCTACTATTTATAGTAGAAGTTGTTTCAGCTACATTAGCAAACTGAAAATAGTGATGTTTTTTCTTTGACTCATTTGTAAATTCAGAAATTGACAAAGATTAAAAACAAGAAAATGTCATTTCTTACCCTGAAGAAAAATGTTTTCTGTACAATTAAATACAATGGGAACATATCTTTCATGTTCTGATATATAAACTGACAATTCTATGAAATTTTATTGTAGCAATTACTTTGTAGTACAACTACAAAAATTATTTATTCAAAATCACCCTACTTTATGTATGACATTCTTACATTGGTTTACATGCTGGAAAGAACAGCATAGCTAAATAAAATACTGCTATAAAGAACTATGAAGAGGTAATTTCTATTAAAATGTATTCTCTATATAAGCATGGAAGAAAGTCTTGAAGATCAAAGATTTTTTCCTAATAAAATACTAGGAAAGCAATTCTGTTATTCATAAATCATTTCCTTGCTTATTTTTCTAGATTTAAAGTATGTATTCAATGTCTTCATATCCACTATGCTTGAGGAGATATGAAAGATATATAATTTATTAAGTGACAATAGAACTTTCAAAATAATCAGATTTTAGATACGTTTAACTGCTTGTGAACTTTGATCTCTCCTCTGCTTTAAAATCTTAGAAAGTATTCATTTTGAAAGAGAAAAATCCATCATTTAGACAGTATTCACTTCTGTGCCTAGGAAAGCTTATTTTCACCACACAAATACAAACATTCATTTGAGTGATTTATTTACTAATTATTTTAAAGCAAATATAGAGCTGTTTAATGATTCGATAATAGGAAGGGAAATGCTTATTGGGTCATTTCACCTTGTCATTATTGTTCCTACCAATGAGTAGGTTTTTTTTTTTTTAACTCTATAAAGAATATATTTTTAGAAAAAGATTGGCCAGGGATATTGCTCAAAGGATTGGAATGCATAAATTCCACAAATGAGACTGAATTTTATATCTAGCACTATTGGCCCCTGGAAGCTGATAAGCACTTATCGTGTTTACCTTTGTGGTCCCCAGGATCACTGAATTTCAGCAGAAACTCATTGACTGCTCATGTATTGAATGTATCTGCTTGTTAGTATAATGTTAGTATAATCGGATGCCAGGGGATTGAACCGCAGTCTGTCCTGGGTCAGCTGCATGCAAGGCAAATGCCCTACTGCTATGCCATTGCTCTGGCCCCAATTCATGTATATCTTGTTGAATTATTACTTCAGTGATGACAGTTCAGTAAGAGTGCATCTAATGTTTCATGTAGAATTTTATCATATTTTCACTTTCAAATCTTTGTCAAAATTTTTGCCCTATATAATTACAGCTTTATTAACAAATCAGTTCAACATATTTCTATGACAAACATATGTATAAATGGGCCATATAACACAAAATATACATCCTGTACACATATAAAACATGTATGGAAAAATTGATTAGGAAGTGAGGTAAGTTGGCATCTACTTCTAGGGAAGTATATTGCTTAGCCTAACTGTTGATTAGCTTCAAAGGGTTTATAAATTCAATACAGCCATATACACTAATCTGATACACTTGTTTTTTCCTAGATAATGGTTCCTCCATCAGCAGATTTAAAAAAATATTAAGATACTGTAATTTACAAAGTTATTCATAATTTTTAGGCATACTTGCATACTTGTGAAAGCATTCAGATTCAACATCTCAACAACTTGCAGATTTAAACTGGGGTCACATGCAACATACTAAGAGTTTACTCCAAACTCTGTACCCAGGGATTACACCTAAAATCCTCAGAACCTGGTCATCTCATATCTACTAGTTTGTTCTCTCTAATCACATTTTCCACTCCTTGGTGCCATCAAAACAACCACCTTTCAACTCTGTTGATGCGAGTTCTGTATTCTAAGAATCCCCATCCAAGTGAGATAATAAAATATTCCTCTCCTACTCTCTAACACTAAACTTGGCATCATGCCTTCAAAGGACCTCCATACAGTCACAAATAACAGAATGCACCCGTTTCTCATGACTGAGCAATGTTCTATTTACACGATGTAATATAACCAATATATATGTTCATGAAAGATATACATGTATATTATAGAATGTCTACTTGATATATAGCATCTTTCTCCCTCACCCATTGATTCTTAGGTTGCTTTTATATTTCTGTAATAACAAATCATGCTGAAATGAGTATGAGGGTGAAACATATTTTTCATACAGCTTATTATTTTTCTTTAGAAGGATGTAGAAAGATACATTTCCTTCTCTCTTCATCATTATCGGCACCTGTTACCTCTTTTTACATCATATATATATGTGTATTTATATCATATGTAACAGCAATTCTAAAATAGATGAGAAAAAAATTTCATTTTGACTTGCAATTCCTGATTATCAGTGTTGCCTAGCATCTTTTCATGCATCTTTTGCCAATCTGTGTGTCTTCAAAAACTGTTGAGAAATATGTATTTTAATCCCTTATTTTGTATATATGTTGATAATATTTTCTTATTTTTATATGTTGTCTTTTCATTTCATTGATTTCTTTTTTTGCGAAGAAGAAACATTTTATTTGATGAAATCTCACTTAACTTACATTTGCTTTTGCTGCTTGAGTTCTCAGTGCTATAGCCAAATGCATTGTAGCAAAACCAATATCATGGAGCTGTTTTCTTTTGTTTCCTCTAAGACTTTTATGGTTTCAACTTACACAATTGGCTTTAATATACTCTGAGCTAATCTTGGTGAGCAGTGTAAGACAGGAGTTTAATTGCATTCTTTTGAGCATGAATATCCAGTTTATCCTGCACCATTATTGAAAACGCTATCAATTTCCTACTGAATATTATTAATTCCTTTGTCAAATATTGGTTTATCACGAAAGCATAAGTATATCTCTGGGTTTACTATTCTGTTCCATTGATCTCTGTCATGTTATACATCATTGCCAAAAAGACAACGTGGTTTTGATTACAACAAATTGTAATACAGTTTGGAGTTAGGAGATGTGATGTATCTACCTTTGTTGTTTCTACAAAAACAATACTATTTAATTATTTAAATTCTGTGATGAATCCATCTAATTTTATGATCGTTTTTTATTTCTATAGAAAATGGTGTTGGACAAAAGAGAAAAGAGCTGGAAGTTCCAGCTCACCTCAGGAAGCTCACCACAAAGAGTGATGAGTTTAGTTAGAGAAATAACTACATTTTGAACTGTCCTAATATTGAGAATGTATGAGGGAAATGTAGAGCCTGTTTAGGGTACAGGCGGGGGTTGGGGGGGGAGGAGGGAGATTTGGGACTTGGGTGATGGGAATGTTGCACTGGTGATGGGTGGTGTTCCTTTTATGACTGAAACCCAAACACAATCATGTATGTAATCAAGGTGTTTAAAAAAAAATGGTGTTGGAACTTTGCTAAGGATTACCTTGAAGCTATAGATTAATATAGTCAATGAAAACAGTTTGAGCAATATTGCTTATTCTCACAGTCATGAAGAATTACGTCTTTGTGTTTACTTACACTAAATGAGTGTCTATTTCTTTCATACGTATATTTTTATTCATGTATACCTTTTTCACCTGCCGAAATGTTTATTTTTTTAGGGGACACATATAAAAATTCTTAGTTGCTACTCTATTTTAGTGCTCGGGGGTCCATGTGGCACTAATGAACAAATATAGGTCCACTTTATGCAAAGCAAGAATACTGGTATTTTTTTTTTGAGCTCTATTCCTTTAATTTTGTTCTTAAGGATTATATTATCTTCCGTACCACTATTTATGTCTTTTTGTTTGCGTATGTGTTTTCCAGAAAATACTGTTTAGAAATGCAGCTGATTTCTTTGTATAATTTTGTGTCCTGCCGCTTTCTGAATCCATTGGTGAGCTCTCACAATGTTTTGGTCAAATATTTAAGGGTTTGTTCTATTTAAGAACATGTCACCTGCAAATAGAGACAATTACACTTTTTGATGTGGATGCCTGCTGCTACACTTTTTTGTTTGAGTGCTTCTGACCAGCATATATAGTACTGTGCTAAATAGGAGGGCCCAAAGTGGGCAACTTATTGTTCTTCCTGGGGAAAAGACTATATACTGTGTGACATCAGTGTGGGTTTGTTATGTATACTTTTTACTATTCTGAATTATGTTTCTTCTTACATAGCTTATTATTTGTTATTGTAGCTGGAGTAACCTGGTTACAATGGCATCCTTACTTTTGTTTTTGATACAAAAATTTACTAAAAACTACCAGGGGTCAGCCCTTGGTGAATAGGCTTAGGGCAGTGTGCAAAAGATTAAGAAAACAAGAGAGAAAACTATTGTGTCAAACAACTCTGTCCTACAAGTACAGTATTTATTGTTTAGAACACAGAAAGAGGAAGGACAATTATGAACAGGTATTTGCCTTTGTATTCTCATCTATGAGGGCAGCTTTTTACATCTCAAAAGGGTCTAGGGCAGCTAAATCAAATGTCTCTGTAATGTCTTCTAGGAAAGATGTCAGATATAACAGTGAATGCAGGAAAACACTGCACCCTACAGAAGGCATTTCCTAGTGGGGGTGCCAGGTTATTGGTTATTAAGGGGCCATAAATCATCTTTGCTAGCCCTCTCCTCAGACTATTTTCATTGTAGCTAAGTGTATTTATTTAGATGTCTGCATATCCAACAAACATCTCTATATAAGTAGCCAAGACTCTCTACCACTGTCCTTATTTTTGTCTACTGTCTTTAAATTACTTTATTCTGCCTTTATTCTCTATACACTAATTACTTAGTAATCTCATTTCTGTAGTTAGGCATGTTTGTAACTAATGGCTATTTCGTTTTCCTTCTACCCATAAAATATATGAGTGAAATTATCTAGTATATAGTCCCTTTCACTATGAATTATTTTACTTTACATAATCCCTTCTAACTCTACCTCTATTGTAGAAAAAAAGACAACATTTTATTATTTTTGAAATTTATACCTGAGTATAACTGACCTACTTTATCCAATTCATCTGCCATTATACATTGGATTTGAATCTAGATCTTGGTTAGAGTAAATAGCGCTGAAGTAAATATAGGTTCGCATTTATCCCTTTCTTGTGAGGAGGGGTCATAGGGCCATAGCCAGTGGTATTCAAGTTTTACTCCTGGCTCTGTGCTCAGGGATTACTTCTGAGGATTCCTGAGGATTCTTATATGGTGACTGGGATCAAAGCAGAATTAGCTTAAATAAGCTGAAAGCAGAGGTTAAAAAGACATGAATAATATGATACATTTTGAAATTTTAGTATCCCAAGTATCATATTAAAATGAATGAAAATATTATGGATTTATATGAAAGAATCCTCTCTGGCTCAAGGTCTTTGTAGACTAAGTAAATGACACAAGTATCTTTATTACCACACACTAATATCAAAAAAGTGGCAAAACAAAATCCAATCCAAGAAATGGGGGAGAGTGAGAGAGAGTGAGAGAGATAACAGATGGAATGTGTTCCTTTGAAGAGGTAATGTTCTGATATGTAGAATAATATTTATTTGGGAGCCAAATTTTAGCACTAAGGTTAGAGCTTTGCCTTGCATGCAGTTGACCTAGATTTGATCCCTGAACTGCATATGATTCCCTGAGTGCCATAAAGCATAATCCCTGAACTCAGAGTTGGGAGTAAACTTGAACATTGTTGCATGTGGCCCCAATTTAAATCCATTGATATTACAATATTTGGAGAAGCAGTAGTAGATATTAGAATAGATAGATGACTTGTATTGGTTTAATCCTTGGCATTCCATATGCTCTCCCTCACATTGCCAAGAATAATTCCTGAATGTATAAACAGAAATAACTTTTGAGCATTGCTGGATGTGTACCCTTCCTAAAAAATGTCTGGAGCATCAGAGCCCCCCCCCAAATTTTATGGTTTAACTACCATAGAATGTGCTACTTCATATTATAAGCAATTTACGAATTATAGAAAGTACAACTGAGAATAATGACCTGCAGTGTTCAATGGCTAAAGTTCTATATTTCTCAGTCTAATAATTTTATTCTTTACTTACGCTGTTGCTGTACTTTTCTAACAAAAATTAGATCTTTGGTTCTCTCACAAAAGAGCCACAGGAATTCACTCTTACCACACCACCCCAGTGGTGTTTTGAAGCTTTAATGATGTGGCCTTAGGGATGATGAAATTTTATAATATCCAACATTCATCTTGAAAAGTGTTTTTTACTTGAATGGTTTTTAATAATCAAAAGTTGACAATTTTCCTATACCTGTATTACTTAAAGAACAGAAATATGTATTTTGCCCTTTAAAATTTTATTGGGCATTCATTTTACAGTATTGCTCATAATTTTTTTTAGTCTTCCTAAATTTATTGTACTCTAAGTACATCAAGAGCAATTTTTCTTGACATGTTTGTCAAAAGATTTTGTAATAGTAACTACAACTAACTGAATAAGTATAGTGTCACAAATAGTATGCTGATGGTTTATAACAAGATTAATATCACAATCGCTAGAGTCCAGACTCAAAGGACAAGACCATCAACTAGAATAAAGTTTAATACTTCAATCCATCAGCCAAAAAGATCCCAAACTGGTCAGCCAGGGTTATCTTCCAAAGAAAATGAAGCCTGCCCAAGGTCATGAGGAAGATTTTGTAGTGAAGGGAAATAGGGAGGTTCCAGCATTCTGATGATCTTTAAGCTGATTGGCTATTTTTAGGCATGCCTTCCTACTGCTCCCCTGACCTTCTCTGATCGACTACCTGGTATGGTCAGGTAGCTTGGGCTGGGGTCTATGGAAATAGACTTGTCAAGACCTATCATGTGGTTTACACCATGTGATTCTTACAAAATGGCATCTCTCTCAACTCAACACCTGAGAAAAAGCTTACCATGTGGCCTTTACAAATGGCACCCCTCCCTGTTCAGAATCCAGGTCCAAACAACCATCCTATAATAATTAATGTTGTCAACTGGAATAGACTATGGTACCCAAGTATTTATCAACAAAGAAGTCGCTGCCAAGTAATAAAAGTGATGTAGAAGAAACTGCCACTTCTTCAGTGTGGAAGAAGCTTCCAAATAGTGAATGCACCATAGAAGCTACAGCCAAGAAGATGCTTTTTGGCCTGAAAAGTATCAATTGATCTGCACCATTATCCCAGTAAGCTAGAAATTACAGATGAGTCCCCCCAGTCACCAACACCCAATATGGTATTAAGAGAGCCAGGAAGAGTGGGTAGGAAGAGAGCCAAAGTGTTCGAGCCCATCAAGGCCATGCTTTACTGGGAATATCCTCCGAACATGATGGTATTTAAATACCATTTTAAAATACATCTTGCCTTTTTTTCTTCAAAATTAAGTGAGGACTCAGTTTCTCATCCAAAGGGTGTCTTTGGGATGTTGTGCTCACTTACACTACTTCTGCTATCAGTCTAGAGACTTGCCAGAACCCATGAGACTCTAGAAACCGAAAGACGGGAAGCTGAGACCTCAATCCACACATCCAAGTGAGCAAAGCCAAAATCTGTCATCACAGAATCATGTAATATATCGATTATTTTTAAAGTACCTGAATTTTTGATAGTGTGTTAAGCAATAAAAACAAACTCATGCAGATGAAAATTTCTTTTCATACATGACTTTCTCCTATTACAAAAGTGCTAGGCAATTCATTCCTGCAAAAATTTGCCAAGAGCAAATTAGATGTGCAAAGAAGATAACAAAGTGGAGAACAAAGCCACTTCTTAACTACCCTGAGGAAACTGCAATGGAAAATTATGTGATATTCATAGCTTTTATGTTTTCAACTTTCTTCCAAAATCTCCATGTAGGGGGAAGCGTTGACTATTCCACATAGCCCTGTACAAACTCGGAGCCAGAGCTAATGTGGGTAACTCATTGAGAGAACATGAATTTGTTTAAACCTCAGATATACAAACAGACAGACAGACAGACAGACAGACAGTGTAAAGTCAGCCATCAATGGAGCCAGAGAGATAGCATGGAGGTAGGGTGTTTGCCTTGTAAGCAGAATGACAAAGATTCAAATACTGGCATCCCATAAGGTCCCCTGAGCCTGCCAGGAGCAATTTCTGAGTATAGAGTCAGGACTAACCCCTGATCACTGCTGGGTGTGACCCCCAAACAAACAAACAAACAAAAAAAAAACAAACAAAAAAATTTTAGCCACCACTCACCACTCTTGGACATACATTTTGTCTAGGTAAAAAACAGATTGTGTTAAACAATATAGTGACCACCAAATTTGCAATAAATTCCTAAAGGGAAGCCAAAATTAGAACGGACTGAATTTAGGGTGTATGTATGTTACAAGTCTGTCAGGACATCCTAACTGCCATGTATTTCTTATTTTGGGTGTGTGATCAGGAGTAGCAGAACTCATCCCAGTGAAAAGTTTAGGAAGGGGGATGAGAATATGGCAGCAAAGAGTTAACCTCAAACAGTCACTTCTGAGGTGGGCTGTAAATAAAGATAAAGAAAAACAAACCAGGAGCAAATATCCTGGGAAAAAGGATTTCCCCCAAGACTAATAGCCCTCAAGTGCATGAAAATAAGGAAGGCTACATAAATTGGATGTGTCAAAAAACTTGCCAGAATGTCTCAGGTACTGTAACCTTGTTTTCTTTTTTTTAATATAATTTTTATTTTGATCATAGTGGCTTACATATTGTTGACAATAATATTTTAGGTACATATTTACATAAAATCAAGGCAGATTCCTATTACCAATTTGTCCTCCCTACACCTCCGTTTTTGTCCTACCTCCCATATCCTCTTCACTCTCCCCCGGGGCTGCTAGAAAATGTGGTCCCCTCTGTACCTAGCCTACTACTTAGTAGTCTTGCACCTGTTTGGTCCTGGTGCCTCCTTTATTTCCCCCTCTAACTCGGGGGCAGGACTAGCTAGTTCAAGTTACGTGGTTTTGTTTGAAGAAGAGAAAAGTAATAAACTAGGGTAAAAGTCTAATACGCCGAAAATAAGCAGAATTCTTCTAGAGGCTCTCATCATCGGTTTGAGAAATGAAGGAGAAAAAGAAGGTGAAACACTCCACCAGTACAAAAAGAAGTGTCAAATATTCAGTGAGGACTCCAACAGTAACGATAAGCACCACAAAACAAACAAACAAACAAACAAACAAACAAAAACCTGCCACGGTCTTGAGATAAGAAACATGGCAGAGCACATAAAGAAAGAAAAGAAAAGAAGAAAAAAAAAGTATAAATGGGGCAACAGCTTCAGTAACCACACCAAAGCAAAGAAACCCAATCATAAGATAATGAAGTAGGAATATGGTCTTGTATCCCCCCTGCCTTTTTGAAGGAAAAGTAAAAACATATTTACTAGGACTGTTGAGGGCTCTAAGTGATTCTTTGCCCAGGAGTCCTCAGACCTGAGCTCTATTAAACTTTAATCTTCAACTATCTACCTCTGGTGTCTTGGTGTCTCTGTCGGTACAGCCTATCAATTGGTCTGACCTTTGGCAACCTGACATTGTTCGTCAGTGTACACCATGGCATGGACATATCAATGGAGAATACATAGGCTCTGCACTCTGAGAATACATGGTAGAGGGAACCAAAAATCGATGGAGAAAGTGCACAGGTGTGTGAAGATGGATTTGTAAGGTGCATGGACCATGGCTCTGGGACTCTACTATTACTGTTACTGTTTCTCTTGTTTCTCTCTCTCTCTCCACACACACATCCTTAGGTTGCATAGATAATGTGGCCAATAATAACAACAATAAGCATGGTGACCCTTGA
This sequence comes from Suncus etruscus, assembly GCF_024139225.1. Classification (NCBI taxonomy): domain Eukaryota; kingdom Metazoa; phylum Chordata; class Mammalia; order Eulipotyphla; family Soricidae; genus Suncus; species Suncus etruscus. The sequence goes on along the minus strand of NC_064867.1, from coordinate 39,421,025 downwards.
CATTTTGCACTCATACGTGTGCCCCCATTCTGACATTCCCCACCACCTGTGTCTGTGCTTGTAGAGATGGGGCATAGGACAAGTACTACACAGATGATAAGATTATATATTGGGGCAGCATTTCCTGTCCACCCTCCTTATATTTCATCCTTCACCACAGTAAAAAACAAAACAAAACAAAAACAAAAAAACTGGCAGTGAAAACAAGAGAGGTGAACATCTAGTAATTTGGGGCTATTAGGTAGGTGATGTGGGAACAGAATTCTTTGCATCATACTGTATGTCTATGGTCTGCCTTTTTTTTTTTTTATCTTCCCAGTGGATGACAGTTTCATGCTTTTGTGTGAAATGGAGCTGATCTTGGCTGACAAGCTGAGAGCCCTGATCTTTTTGCCTTTGACAAGGCTGATTGAGGCCTTGCTGAGGTACAAGCCCTTTATGTTGTACCTCCAGGACCTCAGGCAGGCTCTGCCCAAACTTACACCAGCAGCATTTTACATTTTACATAAAGTCATCTCCTGCATAAGTGCCAGAGGCAGAAAGGCAGTGGTCTGCATCCAGATTCGAAGATAACTCCAGTATTTCCTCTAATCCATTGGAGCAGCTTGTCTTCCTGTGATCTGCATGCTGACACTCAGACTCGCCTTGCAAACGACATCAGGTTTCCAAACTTAACCACTTGTCCCTTCCCCAGTTCCTAGGCAGTCAAATGGAAACAGCTATTATATGGATTTTAGAATTGCTTATCATCACCAAGCTCACTTACATTTTCCAGCCTGTTCCTCTGGCAGGCACTGCAACTCAGAAACAGATTCTTTGTGTTATTCAAGAATGAATTCAATAACTGGATAGGAAATGTCTGCTCTCGGGTGAATGGTTTGGTGCTGCATCAGGGTCACTCCCGAAGTCAGCCATGCCCCTACCAAGTTGCAAATGAAGAAGTCTTTGCTGTGATGGTAGCAATGGTATGAGGGCCTTGCAAAGTGGGATTGTAGGTACCAGCTGTAGGCACTTCAGGCAGGAGGGATAGTCAGAAGTGCTGGCACTGAACCAAACATCTCTCTCTCTCTCTTTCTCTCTCTTTCACTCTCTCTTTCACTCTCTCTTTCTCTCTCTCTTTCACTCTCTCTTTCACTCTCTCTCTTTCTCTCTTTCTCTCTTTCTCTCTCTCTCTCTTTCTTTCTTTCTTTCTTTCTTTCTTTCTTTCTTTCTTTCTTTCTTTCTTTCTTTCTTTCTTTCTTTCTTTTCTTTCTTTCTTTCTTTCTTTCTTTCTTTCTTTCTTTCTTTCTTTCTTTCTTTCTTTCTTTCTTTCTTTCTTTCTTTCTTTCTTTCTTTCTTTCTTTCTTTCTTTCTTTCTTTCTTTCTTTCTTTCTTTCTTTCTTTCTTTCTTTCTTTCTTTCTTTCTTTCTTCTTTCTTTCTTCTTTTTCTTTTCTTTCTTCTTTTCTGTCGTTTTTATTTTACCAGAGCAGGGAGTGGGGCTGATGTCACATCCAATGATGCTCAAAAATTACTTTTTTTTTTTCTTTTGGTTTTTGGGTCACACCTGGCAGTGCTCTGGCTCCAGGCTCAGAAATCGCTCCTGGAAGGCTTGGGGGATGTTGTGGCATGCCGGGATTCGAACCAATGACCTTCTGCATGAAAGGCAAACGTTCTACCTCCATGTTATCTCTTCTGCTGATGCTTGAATACCACATGGAAAGACTCAGATTAAATCCATGTCAACTATTTGCAAGGCATGTACCCTACCCATTACACTATTATTATTCTGATTTCCTGGAAACTTTTAAGATCCTGTAATGTTATAATCAGTGTTATAAATTTAGTTTCTTATCATAACAATGTGAATGATTGAGGGAAAGTCTGTTCGGAGGAGGGAGATTTGGGACATTGGTGCTGGGAATATTGCACCGGTGAAGGGGGGTGTTCTTTACATGACGGAAACCCAATCACAATCATGTTTGTAAACAAGATGTTTAAATAAAGATATTAATTTAAAAAACTAAAATAAATTATTATTTTATTTTTTTTAGGTAGCATCCCAACAATGCTTGGATTCAAATGCATCTCTAATGACTTTACTAAGAGATGTTACTATCACTCATAAAATATCCAAGCGTCCATTTTCTAGATATTAGAGGCCACAGGGGCTGGCTTTTTCCTCTCACACTTCAAAAATCCTCATAGTGATCCCTTCTCTCATGTCACTTCCACTCACACTTTCCTCCCATCCACTAGTCTGCTTTGAGAGTGAATTTTTAAAGTTTTGCACAGTGTTTTACAATACTGTTGCTGGTAGGTTTTCATACATACTTTACCATCTTTCAGCATCACTTCCTCCTCCTACCCATGGAATGATTCCCTATACCATTGATCTTTGTCTCCTCCCTGTTCCATTCCCCAGCCCCTTCAATTGGCATGTTTCTTCTTGAATTCCATTTCTCATGTTCTCTGTTTCTATTGTTTTTGAGTATTCATTATTCTACCATTATGTTTCTTTATATTCCTTTATATTTATATTATTTTATTTCTATTATATTCATATTTATGAACAGTATTATTCAATATTTATATAATATATAAATATTATATATCTAAAATATCTTTATATATTTCTTTGTTTATATTTATAGTTTTTATTTGTATTTATATTTCTTATATGAGAAAAGTCATTCGGATGAATCTCTCTTTCTTTGACTAACTTCACTCAGCCTGATGCTCTCAGGTTCCTCCCATAGTAGCAAATTTCATGTTTTTGTGTATATGTACCATCATTTCTTTATCCAGTCTTCTTTGGAACTTAAGTTGTTTCCAGATTTTGGCTATTCTGGATAGTGTCACAAGGAATGTAAGTGTGCAAATGTCTCTTCTCCATTTTGTTTTGGGGCCTTTAGAATATAATACAAGAAGTAGAGTTGTTGGGTCAATGAAATCTAAATTCCCAGATTTTTTAGGACTGTCCATATTGCTTTCCAGAAAGGCTGGGCCATTCTACATTCTATCAGCAGCGAATGAGAGTCCCTTTCTCTTTGCATCTACACCAGGACTTCGTGGTCTTGTTCTCTATATTATGAGATGGTATCTTGTAGTTTTTATTTTCATATTCCTAATGATTAGTAATGCAGAACATTTTTTCATGTTACTTTTGCTATTTGCATTTCTTTTTTAAGGAAACTTCTGTTCACCTCTTCTCTCCATTTTTGATGGGGTTGGATTTAGTTTCTATAAAGTTTGACAAGTGTCTTATATAACTTTGGTATTAACCTCTCATCAGAAGAGTGTTGGGTAAATTCCATAAAATGTTTTGTGTCCTGTAATCATTTCCTTTGAGGTTATAAGCGTCTTACTTTAATGTAGTCTCATTGGTTTATCTTTGCTTCCACTTGCTTGATCAAGTGGCATTTCATACTTAAAGATGCCCTTAACTTCAGTGACATAGAGTTTATTCTCTATTTTCTTATATGCACTTTATAGATTCAGGTCAAATATCAAGGTCTTTAATTTTTCTTTCACTTTTGTGCTTAGGGTTAAAAAAGAAATCTGAGTTCAACTACAAAAGCATGTGGTTGTCCAGTTTTCCTAGCATTCTTTATAGAAGAGGCCTTCCTTCTGCACTTTATATTTTTTGCTCTTATCAAATATTAACTCATCCTATACCTGAGGATCTATCCCAATATGTTCCACTATATTCTACTGATCTGAGAGTTTGTCTTTATTCTAGTCCCATGCTGTTTTAATTACTACCAATTATAGAACAGATTAAAGTTGGGCAAAGTGATACCTCTCATCTTGTTTGTTTTTTTTTTTAACCAAGGATTGCTTTAGCTCTTTGGATGGGAGTTATTGTTTCATGTGAATTTCAGGAGTATTTGATCTAGCCTGCTCAATTAATCATTTTAGATGAAAGTCAGATTTTTTTTACCTAAAATCCTCCAGTTCTTTATTTATTAATATATTTTCAGCAGACACTATGTCTGTCTTCATTTGGGCTGCCAGCATCATCATAGATCATCTTGATCACAAAGATGAGAAATAGTAGTATGTGGTATGCTAAGTCCCAGAACTATAACATAAAAATTATGTTATGCATCATGAAAATCCTAGAATTTCAGAGGCAGAAGGGACCACCCAATGTGATCTACTCCAACTGTTCAAGAACTCACTGGACAGCACAGAAATATGTCTTGCCTCCAGCCAAAGTGAAAGTGGGGGGGAATTTAGAAAACTTGCTGATTTAGTGCTTTTACAAGTTTTAGTCTCATTTTCTGTCTCATACTCGACAGATAAATTTATTTTTTCTGCCTAAAGGGACACAGACTACCCTGCCACTAGGGAACACTGTCTCATGCAGAAGGCAACTATGCCGGGACACAGTATTGCTCATTTTGAAATGCAAGAAGAAAAATGTGATCCATGGAAAGTTATCTAAACATTGTAATCAGGAGAGGCAAATAAATTGAATAACATTGCTATTCTTCTTAGCTGGTTGTTATTAAGTTAGAAGATAAAATGCTAATGATTTGGTTCCAAGTCCCTTGTGATCATGTCTCAGGAGGGCAGATACTTGGATCTGTTTCATCAATTGCTCTACCTTGTGTTTAGAATAGCACCTGCTGCATAATAAAAGCTTAACATTAGCTGAAAAAAATTCACAAACTTCTTTCCTCCTTTTCTAGCTTAGTATATAAAAGTGATGACACATCTTAGTAACTTTTAGTAATCTAATAATCATCAGTCATATTTTAATGAAGGTTGCAAGAGTGCGTAATCCTTTGACGTAGAAAGCAAAATGTTTACTCAAAGACGCATCTTGAAATATCTTTTTTGATTGTCATCTAAGGTTGTGGCTATTATATGTTCAAGGAAATATGAATGACATTTGGGGTCAAACAGATAATACAGGAGGTAAGGTAATTGCAAAGGCATTTACAAATGGGCCAGGTTCAAACCATCAGCCTTACATATGGTCCCCTGAGCACTGTTAACTGTCATTCTGGAGAGCACAGAGTTAGAGATAACCCTGAGCACTGCTGAGTCTCCCACAAATGAAACAAACAAACAAACAAAAAGGATATTTCACCTTTCTAATAAAATAGAGCATTTCACTTCGTGTACAATATTTTTGCTTATGCTACACAGCATGCTTTTTGTTTTCAACTAGCATTGTAACTTTTTTTTAATATAAGTTCAAGAAATAATCATTGAAGTTCTATTTCTAAAAAAATAAATGGAGCTCAGTGTTAAGATGAAAACAAATATTATAAGGACCTGGCTTCTTAGTGTGGAACTCCGGGACAGGCAAGACCTGACAAATGTCACAAGAGCACAACACAACATCATTTCATTTGGACCAATGCATTGCCAAAATCAGGTTCTATGACTCTCAATAAATAGAAACTCAGCAGATCACGTGTTAGGGAGAAGAGGTAGTGACTGGATGGGAAATGGACATGGGCCAGTACACAAGTGTGACAGTACAGAACAGCAGCAGGGGACGAAGTTTTCATGCATGGCAATCCCAAACACCCCATATCTGCTCACATACCAGCACCAAAGGCAGGTTATTTTGTGCCTGACTAATTGTGTGTCAGTAACAAAATATGAAAGGTTGCCACCATTGAAAGGTGTCTGAAACCTGCTTGCAGGGAGGTCTCTCCGCCTCTAATGGTGAGGTGAAATTAGAGGATGCTCCACATCAGCCTGACTTTAATGAAGAAAATGCACAGAATCCAGAATCTTTCAATACAGAAGCCTGACACGAACAACAGCTAAAGTGCGAACAAGTTTCATCGGAACCATTGTGGATGACTCAGGCCAGGGTTGGACGGACTGGTGTGCCTGGAGCCCAGAGTCGGTCTTACGCCAATAAACTTCTGGCGTGAGGCCTTCTTGTAATCAGGCGAAGCATTTTTTTCCCCGTTTTCTCCATATTTTGCTGGGCCTATGCGAAAACGACGATTGCCACTATCAAACCTTTACTACTGTATTTTTTTAACACTTATCCTTTAAGAAAGAAAAGAAAGCCAGCTTACTGAACTTAAAAAAAAAAAAAAAAAACTAGTAGAATGTCTGTGTCGGTTACAGCAAGGGATGGGAAGAAATTATGGGGAGGCATTGGGGTGGGAATGTTGCACTGGTGAAGGGTGGTGTTCTGTTTGTGACTGTAACCCAACTATAATCATGTTTGTAATCATGGTGCTTAAATAAAAATTTAATTAAAAAAAAAAAAAAGAAAGGTGTCTGAACATACAACAACCAAAAAATAATACAGGATCAATTGCCTTGTGAATCCAGGTATTTCTAGCAGCACTTGTCCAGGTTCAATCTATGGACCCCAAATGACCCCCTGATCCTTATCAGGAGTGATTCCTGAGTGCAGATCCAGGAGTAATAATCCCTAAGCACTGCTATGTATGACTCCAAAAACTCTAAAATGCCCTACACAAGAGTGTTTTGGAACAGACATTGTGATCTCTTGGGTTCTAAATGGCAGTTGGGACTATTAGATGTGTAAACTTCACTGTGGTCTTAGCACTTCAGGATCTGATAGAAATGTCCTGCAAATTTGTCATGCAGACATAAAATTAAAGAGCCAGTTCAGCATTCTTTTGTTAAATTAAAACTCCTCCCTATAAAATAAGCAACTTCACCTTAAAAATTTGCATTCGTCTTTTAAATTTTAGCTCAAGTGTTTGCAGTAGGGAAGTGTGTCTGAACTCCTAGAGAGATATTTGATCATTTTCTGGTGTTCTTACAACCATCTGAACTTATTCATGGTGACAATGTGGTGTAGAGTAATTGTGTAGACTTCAGTTGTAAGGAAAAAGAAGTGTTTCTGCATTTAAATATCATTACTCATTTGTAGTTTATAATTTATTTAAGCATAAGCCAAAATATAGTCACTCAACTGAAAGCAAAAAGCTGAGAGAAAGGTGGATTTACAGGATGATATTATGTTCCAATATTTTCTCTGATTGGCCCAAATTTCTGAACTGGAAGTCTTTCCAGCACAGTTCTTCCTGTTCAGGAGCAGTTTATACATCTTTATAATTGTATTTTGGATATGCATTTTTCTGATCTGAGTCAGCTGCACTTCTATTGTGCCTCGAGGCTCTCTGAACTGTAAATGACTTTAAGAGATTTCTTTTTTTTTAGGAAACCAAACCGAAAGATTATGGATTGGCAGAGAGGAGGAGGAGGAGGAGGAGAGAGAGAGAGAGAGAGAGAGAGAGAGAGAGAGAGAGAGAGAGAGAGAGAGAGAGAGAGAGGGAGAGAAGAGAGAGAGAAAGAGGGAGAGAAGAGAGAGAAAGAGAAGAAGGAAGAAAAGATAGAAGAAAGAAGAAAGAAGAAGAAGAAAGAAGAAAGAAGATAGAAGAAGGAAGAAGAAGAAGAAGAAGAAGAAGAAGAAGAAGAAGAAGAAGAAGAAGAAGAAGAAGAAGAAGAAGAAGAAGAAGAAGACAAAGAAAGAAAGGACAGAGGTTAAAGAACTGGATCTCAGAGGTCTAGAAATGGAAAATTCCAAATCTGTAGAAAAGGCTGTAAATTTAGGTAAAAATCGCTGTCAAAATTTTTAGTCTGAAAACTAGAAATGGTAGCAGAAAATACTATGGCAGTCTCGAGGCAGAATTTCTTCTAGAAACTTCTAGAAAAATCATTCTTAAAATACTCAATTGAGGTCCAGAGTGATAATACAGCAGATAAATAAATATTGCAAACTACTGATTCAAGTTTGATCCCTGGCATTCCATATGGACCCCCAAGACCACCATGAGTGAATCCTGAGTAGAAAGCCAGAAATAATTTCTGATTACACCCAAGTTTTTTTTTTCTTTTTGGTTTTTGGGCCACACCCGGTGATGCTCAGGGGTTGCTCCTGGGTATGTGCTCAGAAATCGCTCCTGACTTGGGGGACCACATGGGATGCTGGGGATCAAACCGAGGTCAGTCCTAGGTCAGCGCATACAAGCAAAAATCACTGCTCCAACCCCTACATCCAGGTTTGACCCCAAAATAAAACGATTAGACAACTAAAATAAAAATCCTCAGCTGATTAAGATATGCAATAGAAGAGCAAAAACTGCTTTAATGTAAATTGATTATAGATGTAAATAATTTACATAAAACACCTTCACAGAAACATTTAGACTCCGGTTTCATCAGCAACTAGGTACCAAAGTCTAGACAGCTAGACTCATATAATTAAACAGCACAGAGTTTTTGTTCTTTCTATACTTATTCTGCTGAGAGACAAAGGTAAAATTTCTTATTCTAAACTGTAAAATTAGCTCAGATCTAAGGTCAAAGCTCAGCACATTTGGTAACATATTTTATATTTTATGTAGTTATCATTCTCCACCTGCATACCAAATTCTCCTGTTTTAATTTCTTCAGAGTTTGCCTAAAGAAACTTCCTAAAAAATTTCCTTCAGTTGATGATTTCTAAAAAATGTCCCCAAAAACTCTTCCAGTGGTCAGCTGGAAAATAATTATCATATCCACAAGAAAACATTATTAATAGCATTATACATCAAAACTTAAAATATGTCAAAGGTAAATATTTTAAAGCAAAAATAAATAAAATAAAATACTCATCTTCTGTTCTTCACTGACTCTTTATCAAGCCCTTTGCCCTGGAAGCCTTATAATTCTTCCAGACTGTCTATTCCCAACAGGACAAAGAAGCAACTGCTGATGGAAGAGGAAGGAAAGCAATTACGGGGTATCATTGCCCCTCTAACTTCTGAGTGGAATGAAAGAATCAAGATTAATCTTGCATATTTGCTGAATATCCTGAGGAATAATTTTGTTAGGATTCCCTCTGAGGCCATATTCCCATTTCCCTTTACACACACACACACACACACACACACACACACACACACACACACACACACACACGAACACTTGTATTCATATATGCCCATATTGCAAGAAGAGCTGGGCAGGTGTCTGCAACTAGATCCTTATCCCAAATTACTTTCCATCTTCTCTTCTTATTAATCTCCTCAATTTGTTTATATCTCTGTCCTTTTCTTTCTGTATTGTAGGGTCAAAGGTAATTAAGTAATCCCCCTTTTATTCTCTCATTGTGATATTTTATATACCACAGATAAGTAAAATTGTCCTGTGTTTGTTTTTAGTCTGGCTTACTTCATGTAACATCATTATTTCTTACAGCTTTATAATAACACATTGTGTTTCTATACCACATCTTTTTTATCCGCTCATCTTTTGTTGGATACCTAGATTGATTTCATATCTCAGAGACTGAAATTAGTGCTGCAATTAATAATAGTGTGCTTATGTCTTTTTGAATGAATATTTTTACAAATGCTTGATGAATTCTTGCCAACACATTCATTGAAACACAAAGGTCTTGATTACAGGCTTTTCTGTTAGGCAGATATCCTAAAAATTGGAATGACTCTTAAGATTGTTTTAATTCTAAAATCATTTTTCATAAATTATTCTTAAAGAAAAAGTGCCTTGTAATCTAAGCTAAAATGTTTTAAAATAAATGTTTAAATATTTGAAAGTAACTATCATTTATTCTGTCATTCAATGTCTATATTAAGTGGACATTCATAAGGAAAATTGAAATAAAATCTCCTGACCCAACGTGTGTATTTAGGCTTTGGTTGGCAGTATACAGTTCTAAAAATTTACACTTTCCTGATCACATTGGATTTCCTTCATTCCCAGTGCTCTATCTTTAGATCTACTGCAAATGCTTCAAATAACAATTCTGTTATTAATTTAAGGACCCTGAGGAGAAAGAAAGGGGGCATTAGTGGTGGGAAGGTTACACTGGTTGGGGGGGTCTTTTTTTATAACCAAAACCAAACTACAAACATATTTGGAATCATGATGCTTTAATAAAGATATAATACAAAAAATAAAAAGAAAATGTCAGTTATCATTGGTCTGGAAGTCCAGATGAATAAAATTATTTCTGACTAATTTGGAAACATTGATAACAAAATCAGGGAATTGTATCTTGAAGCCAATTTTAAGTCAATGCAAGGTAGCTGGGGGTGGTTTATCCTTTTCTAATCAACAGGTGCTTTTTAAGTAAAGATTAAATACATATAATGTTTCTTCTCTAATGTATAAAGAACACCTTTTTATAACTTGGATTTCAGAACTTCTAACATCAAGTCTGCGACACTTGTTCTCATAGTTTAGTTCCTATTAACAATAGAAGTTAACGAAAAGTTGAAATTTGTCTAACTTATATGCAATAAAATTGTCAGTCTTGCAGGATTCAGGCAACAGTAGTGTTTCTGATAGTCTCGCTCATTCTCTTGGCCAGAGTGTTCTGTTCAGGATTCTAACATGAAGTACAAACTATTTGAAGTCTTCATAAAATTTTTTTATAAACTACAATTTGCTAAAAGGCTGGTGGCTATTAACAGACTCAGAAAAGATTTTGTGCCCTAGAGAAAAATCTCTGAAAAAAATAAATAAAGAGAAAGGTAAATGACAAGCTTTAGATGTGCTGTTGTACCCCTAATTAAGAAAAGGTAAAGTAGGGCAGTCCTGTATCTCCATGACAAAGAAGAAACACAAACAGAAATTGGCTCCGATTAATCTTCTCTTGAGATTTTGGAGTTCAAAAGAGACTATGAAGCAGGGACTATTTTTAATTTGCTCTCTTAAGAATCTTTGGTCTTCCAGCTTAATCCTCCAAGGGAAAAAGTTGTGCTTGTCTTTTAGACCCGCAGGACTTTTAAAGGCGACACTGTTCATTTATCTTTGCTCTCACATGTGTAAACTGTCTGCCTTTCTTCTCCCTCTTTGTACTTGCAGAGGAAAGAGCATGTTGTGCTGCTATCTGAAATAATTCCTTCTCAGTTTTGCAAACTAACTGCTTATACACAAATGGAAATTCAGAAATAATATTGGGATGAGAGTTTCAGAGTACAGGGGTAACTTCTCCAGACCACCTAGTTCTAAAAAGCTGAATGTCTTGAACAAATGAACATCAAACTGATTCATAGGATAAACATCAGTAATTTAATAATCTAGATAATTCCAGAATATACTAGATCAGACCAGAAAGACTTACTGTGATTTGAAGGCTCTGGGTCTCTAGAAAAAAGGGGTACTTTGGCATTTAACACTGAGAATCTAAAAAGAGCAAGGTTTGTTACCTGAGTCCCTAAGCTATATACTTAGAGATTACAAAATTGAGTGTGGCAGGGAAAGAGCAAAGCATTGAGATCTTTACTGATCTTTTCTTTAAATATGCCCATACTTTAGGGGCCGGAGAAATAGCATGGAGGTAGAGCATTTGCCTTGCTTGAAGAAGGACGGAGGTTCAAATCCCGGCATCCCGTATGGTCCCCCCGAGCCAGCAAGGAGCAATTTCTGAGCATAGAGCCAGGAGTAACCCCTGAGCACTGCAGGGTGAGACCCCAAAACCAATAAATAAATAAATAAATAAATAAATAAATAAATAAATAAATAAATCTGTCTATACTTTAAGCAAGAACTTCCCATAGACTTTCTTCATTGCCATTGCATAGTTCTGGTTCTTTCTAGAAGGTAGAGCCGACCCTGAATATTTTGAACAACATTACCGCTGACACAGCTCTACTACTGTGACTCAGAGTTCATGGCATAGAGAAGTGACATTAAACTTATATTAATTTATTCAGAAAAAATATTTCATTGTTTTCTAGGAAAACGTACAGAATTTCTGCACTAAGTGTAGTTCCAGAGCCAGAGTGAATTATTTTCTTCAAGCTGTTCATTAGAGACTACAGCAAGAGATTTTTAGAAACTCAGAGCAGAATGTTTAGCAAACTGGCAGTGGCTTAAAGTCCAATAAGGCTATAAGGACAATAGAAAAGTGAATGGAAGCACTAGGGAGCCAAGTGAGAATGTAAGTGGCACCATATTGAGGGTGGCATTGTCCACTGACTTAACCCAGCTATATAACTCATGTGAAGTGCCTAGAAAGGGGGCAAGGACTGGTAAATTCTGTCATTTGCACTTGCCTGATATGGATGCTAGGGTACCACCAGCTCTAGCTCTTCAACACAGCTTTCAAGTTGTGCCTGAGGCCCACTTGATCATAACGGCTTGGAAGCTGCTTCCCATCACCAGAGTTTTTTTTGTGTCCTTATTTTTACATCATTTTCCCCAATCATTTATTTTTATTATCGAAGTACAAAATAATAGAAAATTGAGTCAACGTTTTAAAAGAAGCCATTGGTTTGAAGAGCTAATAAGATGAGAAGGGTAGTTCAGATTATTTTGAAAGCCAAAATGATTAATATCAATAAAGATAATACTCAAGTGAGATTGTAAAGATGCAATTAAAAAAAATAAAGCCACCGGCAAGCCCTGATGTTCTGCCCAGTCAGAGCTAGGTCCAGAGCCCTTAAGCCACTGCTGCCAACAACAATACTGCTTCAACAAAGACAGACTGGCTTTGAAGAAAGAAATGGAAGAGTGGTTTAGTGTGTGTGTGTGTGTGTGTGTGTGTGTGTATAAATAGCCCATAATTAGATAGATAACCCATAGACAGATAGATAGATTGATAGATTAATAGATAGCCAATATACAGAGATAAATAGATAGCTTAGATACTGGGGATTTAGGGATCTCTTCTCCAATGCATATGAAACACACTCTAAGATAGACCACATACTGGGCCATAAACATTACCACCAAGAGGATAGGAATTGTATCAACTATTTTCTTAGACCGTGATGCATTGAAAACAAAAGGACATTACAAAAAAACATGGAGAAACAACCCTAACATCAGAAAATCAAACACCTTTCTCCTAAATAACCAGTGGGTCAGAGAGGTAATCAAAAGTTTCCTAGAAACAAACGAGAATGAAGACACAAATTACCAGAATTTGAGGAACATAGAAAAGTCGCATGAAGGGGCCGGCGTGGTGGCACTAGAGGTAAGGTGTCTGCCTTGCCAGCGCTAGCCTAGGATGGACCGCGGTTCAATCCCCCTGCGTCCCATATGGTCCCCCAAGCCAGGAGCAACCCCTTAGCGTCACCGGGTGTGGCCCAAAAACAAAACAAAACAAAAAAACAAAACAAAACAAAACAAAAACCAAAGAAAGAAAGTGGCATTAAGAGAAAAAAATTATAGCTTTGCAAACATTTATTAGAAAGGAAGAAGAAAGGGTATACACAAAGAATTTAATGGCACTGCTTAAAAAACAAACAGTGCTGGAATGGATATGGGGGAAAAGGTATTCTCATTTAGTGCTGGTGGGAATGAATACTGGTTTAGTCTTTTAGGAAAACAATAAGGATATTCCTCAAAAAAACTCTGAATTGAGGTTTCATTTGATCCAGCAATACCACTTTTAGGGACAGACCCCAGAAATACAAAAACAACAGGCAATAAAGCCCTCTCCATTCCTATTTTCATTGCTACACTACTTACAATAGCTGAAATCTGGAAACAAAACCCAAGTACTTGAGACCTAGCTCAGAATGGCTAAAGGAACTCTGGTACATCTACACAATAGACTACTACAGAACTGTCAGGAAAATAAAATCATAAAATTTGCTTATACATAGATGGGTATTGAGATTATTATAGTGGGTAAAATGAGTCAGAGGGAGAGGAATATAGATATACAATTTATATACAATATAAAATGTTAATAAAATCCAGAGATAATCAATATGAAGGCCAGGAGGACTAGTCCATGATAGAAAGCTTGGGGCAAAGACCTGGGATTGCAGTTAAAATAGAGAAGGGTCCATTAAAATAATCATAGTTGGAATAGATCACTCTGGAAAAAAAAACTGGGTGTGAAATGTGATAAAGTAAAATACATAATACTTTTTTACCCAAAAAAGGAAGAGAGAGATAGAGAGAAGAAAGAAAACAAGTGTCTTCCCAGAGACAAGCAGGGGTGAGGGTGGAAGGGATGTTGGGGACACCAGTGGTTGTGTATATTATTTGAGCAAAATTCAATCATGAACAATTTTTTAACCACAGTCCTTAAATTAAAAAAAAATCCTGATTATTCTTTAAGAGTACAAGACTAACATTTGGGGAATCTAGTCTACTACATTGAATTTCCTTTTCTGTTAGAGAAAAATTATTTTATGCCTATTGACCAGCACACTGAAATCTATTTTTTTGGAACATTAACAACAACCTTTCTTAACTAGGAAGATGTTGACAGGTAGGGAGAGCACAGGCAGTAATCTTTCCCTTTAGTGCCAATTTTCACATGCTTTATTGCAACAAAATTATTTCTTGAAGCATGTAATAGTTGGTGTCAGGTTTGCAGCAATGTTTTTGCATTGTGAGAATAGGTATGCGGATAGTTAGATGCTGCTTACTCTGTGGATTCTCTGTGTTCTAAATCTCATTTTCTATCACTGACCAGGGAGAGAGTGACATCTCCACCATCCTTGTGAGTATGTAGGGAAACATACCGGGCTTCTCTCATTCCCTCTCTTCATCCTAGGAAAAGCCTCCATCACCTTAAAGTGCATTGTCATTGAATATTACAGAGGCCTAAGAATATTTATCCTGGACAATCCTTTGAATGGGGGAAGGCCATTGACAGATTCATGACTTCTTTAAAACAAAGACAAACCTTATTTACTTATTGATTGATTGATTGATTGGCTTGGGGCCATACCCAGCAGTAGCGCTCAAGGTTTTCTTCTGGCTTTGCACTAAGTCTGGGGACATAGAGGGATGCTGGGAATTGAACTGGGTATCTTCCAGGTCAGCTGCATGCAAGGCAAATGCCTTACAGCTGTGCTATCTCTCAGGCCCCTGATTCACCCCTTCTTTTTGACTCTACCTTTTTTCTCATTTCTCAAAGGATTTAGAACTCTGTCAAAAAGTCTTACAGTCACAATTCTCCCTGAGACTCTATGACCTCCTGGAGGAAATGCTATGGAAGTTCCCTCTGACTACAAGTTGCTTCCATTTCTCTGAGCTTTCTCTTGTAATCTGTATAAAACTCTCAAACTCTGTGTTATTGTGAGCAAAACGATTTATATGCTAACCATTTGCCATGAAGTGTCAACATTTTCATATGTGGCCAGAATTTATAATTTTCAAGTTGTAGTCTTGAAAGATAGTGCACGCGGAGGCCTCCTAAGCATAATAACCAAATGGCTATTTGGATAAAAAAAATACCAACTCTTAGCGAGATAACATCAATGCAAAATGAAACTTTTACTGCTTTTGAATAACTGTAAATCCCATTGTTCATTACTTGGACTATGTAATAAGTAAATAAATAAATAAATAAAAAGTACATTTGGACTCGGATAATGCATTCCCGGTATCTAATATTAGTTAGATCCATTTTAGTAAATCAAATATTTAAATTTCAATTCCTGTCTTGCCATTAAGAAGGTGAAAAACAAATTGTTCTTTAAAGTACCAACTGGAAAAAGCTCTTTACATAAATCTGAAAGACTTCAAAAAGGAACTTAGATCAAATAACTGGGTTTTCTTCTTCTAGTGAATATCCATTAGCAACAAACTAGATGGCTTTAAAAGGATGTACGTATCTTTCATTATAGAAAAATACTTTAAATAATTCATGGATAATTTCATTACAGTGTGTCAGAGATTTATAATTCAACCCAATTAGAATTAATTTTTTTGATCACACGGGTTTGTTTCTGTGCCATCTTTGTTTCAGAGCACTTTTATGTTTAAAATTCTTAACTCTGTGAGCTGAAAAGACACAGATTATGAATATTGTAAAGCTGGTATTCAGATTGTTTTTGGTGAGAGAAAGGAAGAAAGGCAAAGGGATTCATTGTTTCTCTCCCTGTGAACTAATGAATGTTCTAGATGAAGAAATCATATGTACTGATGGTCCTGTCAGCAATTCTATAGTTATACCTTCGAAGCAGGCACCATTTTCTTGCATTTTTGGGAAGCTATATTTTATGTTTGCTTTCTGTTGACAATGGTTTTGTTAAAACGGGCTGCGGATAACTCCCTAAAGTAAACTGGTTTGCTGAGTAATACAGTTTGACAAATGCTTATTAGAGAAAGCTATACTCAAGATTTACTTGACTGAACTGTCCCATTGATTGTCATAAATTCTCATGTTTATTTACCAACAAGTTTCTAGGCTCACTCATCACTTCAGCAATTTGGATATTGATTGGATCCATTTGGATATATAATGCCCAACTTGAGGCTCTCTTGAAAACTTGTCAAAAGGTACCAAAGATTTTACTGACAGTCAACATAAAGGAACACAAAAGCATTATTTTAAGGTAGAGACTCATTCTGGAGAAGAAAATGTGGTGGTTTTCTTTCCAGAAGAACCAGCTAGTAGAATACAAGACAACTGGCAAAGGCCAATAGTATTGTCAATAGGACGCATTCCAGGATTCAAATATGGCACTTGTTAAGATACTTTGGGAAAGAATGGGTAGTGTTTAAATTCACTTCACCTCTTACCTGAAAAAAACAGAAAAGGCAAACAAGAAGTTTATTTAGTCACTGATTATTGGTTTGGGGGCCACATCCAGTTGTACTCAAGGCTTACTCCTGATCTGTGCACTTCTCCAGAGATTGAAACCACTTGCAAAGCAAGCATCCTATCCACTGTACTATCACTCCACTCTATAATATATATTTCTATTAAAGTCATATCTCTTAAAATACTTCTTTTTTATTAATATCTTTATTTAAACACCTTGATTACAAACATGATTGTAGTTGGGTTTCAATCAAGTGAAGAACATATGATGACATTTTTATTTCAACTGTATGCTTGTTCAGAAATAGTTTGTTGAAGATGACCTATACTATATAGATTTGTTTGTTAATATCTTTATTTAAACACCTTGATTACAAACATGATTGTAGTTGGTAAGAGACATTTTTGCAATAATCCTCAGAGACAAAGAGAGGAGGGCTGGAAGTTCCAGCTTACGACATGAAGCTCACCACAAAGAGTGGTGAGTGCAGTTAGAGAAATAACTACACTGAGAACTATACTAACAATGTGAATGAATGAGAAAAGTAGAAAGCCTCTCTAGATTACAGACGAGTGTGGGGTGAGGAGGAGGGAGATTTTGGACATTGGTGATGGGAATGATGCACTGGTGAAGGGGGATGTTCTCTATATGACTAAAATACTTCTTAAACCTTTCACCTCAAGCTTGAGATTTCAAGCCTTGTGGGGTATACCGTGTAGCAAGAAACTGACTTCTTTTTTTTTATTTTTATTTATCTTTCACTGCATCATTTATGGTACATAGTGACAGTAAATAAGGGGCATTCCTACCACCAGTGCTGTCCTCCCTCTGCCCCTGTTCCCAGTATGCATCCCATATCTCCCTCCTCTACCCCCCAGTATGTGAGTGCAACTGGTCTCCACTTTACAGCTTGTTGTAGATTGAGCATCTATTCCATCGTCATTGGAGATAAAAAGGATAAGAAAAAGGGGAGAAAAAAATTTGGTGACAACTACCAAAAAAAGAAAGAAGAGAGAGAGGGGAAAAAAGAAAAGAAAAATGGAAGAAAAAAGTAAAAATGGATCCGGCAAATAAAAATAAAAATAAATCTCTAAATAATAACCACAAGAGTGAAAAAGAATGAGAAAAGTGGAAGAAAAAAAGAGAAGGAAAATAAAATGAAAAACTAACAAATCAAAACAAAACAAGAAAAAGTATGGGTGCTGGAGTGGTAGGGTTTGGCGTTCCCCCCACTGTTATTTTTGTTTGTTTGTTTGTTTGTTTTGCATAGGCACAGTAAGCATTGGGGAAGAAAGGGAATTCCCATGGCCTAAGAGATTCAGGGTTTCTCCATCCTTGAAGCATACCACCATGGGATCAACCCCTGGCTCCATATATACTCATTACCCCTGACTTCTGCCAGAAGAGTTTTTCAAATAGTATCTTCTCCTTGGAAAAAAATACTGAATAAAAATCGCAGATCCAAGTCACAAAACCCAGAGCAGTGAGCTCAGTTCCAAGTTGCACCTCAGGATAAAATGCTAAATTTCATTTCACTAACAATAGCTCACTGAAGGTGAGACGTTTCATTATAAATCATCGCATATGTTTGTTCCTTGGAAAAATGCTTTACTTCTTTGTCCTTAGAGAGAGAAAAAAAATTAAGTTCAGGATCAAATTTAAGTTCTTTAAACATGTACTATAAATTTACTGAGACATAAAAGGTAGAGTATATCAAAGTTTTGGTTTTGTTTTGGGGGTCATACGCTTTTGTGCTCAGGGCTAACTACTGGTTCTGCGCTCAGAGATTATCTACACCTGGTAGGCTGAGGGGACCATCTGGGATGTGGAAGATCAAACTGAGGTTAGCCACATGCAATGAAAGTGCCTAACCTGATGTAATGTTACCAAAACACATGATTTTTTGCTCAAGTAAGATATAAAACATGGCACAGTTAAACATGTTAAAGATAATTACTCATTACTTTATAAAATCATAAGCACAAACTTAAATTAATTCTGTGTTATATGTTTCAGACTTGTCATGTACCTTTAATAACTTAATGCCTGTTTTATGATCCTTTTAGATTTGTTAATAATAGAGTCTATTCTGTCATCATTCCCCTGGCCCATTTTATACTCTTACCCAAAACATTTGAAAACAGAATTTAGGCCACATACTTATTTCTCATCTCTGTCTGTCCATGAGATCTGTCCTTGAGTGTACTTATGAACCAACTAAGGCCACTCACTTTTCTGAGTTTGCATGTGAACTGTCTATGGTTGGTTTGGTTGATGAACCAAGAGAAATTATATCTATGTATGAGAAAGTATCAGCAGCCCATTTACTTAATGATTGAAGTCTTGGGAAAGGAATCCACTTATGAGTTAGTATGAAGAGGAAGTGACTTCTTTGAAAACTTTAGTCCCCTGGATTCTCTATTATGACCAATGAATCTTATGAACCAATTCATTCATTTTTCTTATTGCTTAATTAATTTTTACTTTGTTTCTCTCATCCACAATGAAATAATCCTAATACGAGGGTTGGCTATCATGATACACTTAGAAGCTCTACAATGGTAAAGAGAGTGGTTTTCAACTGTCTTCAGCAACATTGCCTTCTAAATTCTGTTTTTATTGAGATTAATGATGACTAGTTAAAATTTTTATTATGCAAAGTGCAGAATACAATGAAACTGCTATAGTCAGACTCCATAAATCTTTTGGTGAAGAAATGATTTGCATGAATTCTAAATATTTATAGGGAAGAAATAAATCAATTAAGAGAGTATAGGGATGGTGTGATTGTTTTTTTTTTAAGAAAACAAAGAATATCCAGAGATAATGTGTGAGCCAGCATTTCTCCAAGTACATTTTCATGATGTATAATTCATTTGGAGAATAATAGGTGTTTTCCCAAACAAATGATGCAATTATATTGTCCAACAGAGTACACAGCACATAATAAACAATCAGAACATAAATTGGTTCCTGATCCTCAAAATTTTTCTTGAATTCTTTTCTTAAAAGTGAAAAGAAGCCAATAGTTGCACAATTGTTTGGGTTGTTTCATTCCAGAAATTGTTTTTAATTACTATGTGAAACTCTTATCCTCAGCCTACTTTATATTTTTTCTTTACTTCTGCCTAAATCATCTAGTTTTTTTGCTCTCCAAAGTGTTGGCCCTTGAACTGTTCTTGGTTCACTGCCAGATAAAGAACTTGTGTCAAAATAGAAATCAATGCATTTCTTCCATCATCAGGAAAAATGCCAATCGAACTAAGCAGTATGCTAAGTAATATAACTGCTTTATCTTCTTATTAGAACTTCTTGTTGTCAGAGAGCACTAACAAGTGACTGGTGGATTTGGACTTAAAATAGCATGAATCTATACAACAAGGTCTAGTTCATATTAGGAGCAACTCAGAATTGTCTGATGAGTTGAGCCTAAAAAATCCTAGTCATTTTTATCTTAAATTCCTCCCCCTCAGACTTCTGCACCTCTACAAACCACCCAGATGCTATGTGCGGATGGGTCTGTGGAAATATTAATCAGGAGTCTGCAGGTCGCAATGACCTAAAATCCAAATCTCACTGTGTATACTTACCATTGTTTTATCACAAAATGGCATTTGTTTGTTTCCAGTTCCACCCTCGCTGGACAGTTCCCACCACGCACTTTCTTAGACTCATCTGCCCAAATAACTCACTCCTCCAAATTTCTTGCTATGTCTTTCAGAACTGCACTTGTTTCTGTCTTTGCTCAAACTTCCTTCCCTGTGGATCAATTTTTCAGAGACAATATCATTTGGTAGGACTTCTCTTTCCTCCAGTCAGGAAATCTACAGATATCTTAATATCATTTGATGGGTTTGCTACTTTTAATCAATATTCTCTATAACATTTAATATATAATGTATATGACATTCAGTTTATTATTATAATATATAATGCATTAGGAAATTGTAGCAGGTGAAAGCTGCCTCATTTTTTTTAAATGTTCAAGATTAAAAAGAGTCAAACCTAAGAAGGCATTTTTACCAGAATTTAAAAAAAATTATAATTATCTTCTATTAATTGGTTTGTCTGCTGTAGTGACATGATATATATACATATATATATATACATACACAAATATACATATATAGCATGACTTCTAAGGTTTAACTTGGTAGCACCCCTCTGATGTGACTTTTTTAATCCTTCTTTTATAGTCAAGAAAATTAAATTCCAAAATTAAATAATTTTCCAAGCTTGACTCAGCCAGCCTAAGGCTAAGTGGGGATTTATATTATATATTTTAAAATTCTAGTCATTATTTTTTGAGGGACACACCCAGAGATGCCCAAGGATTATTCTTGACTTGAGGTTTAGAAATCACTCTGGAAAGGCTGTGGAGACCTTCTGGGTTACCGGGGATCAAGCATGGATCTGTTGTGTGCAAGGCAAGTGTTTTACTTTACTGTATTATCTCTCAGCCCCACATTCCAGTTCTTTTTAACCATATATTTTAAATTCCAATTATAAATGAGTTAAAAATAGTTATATTTCCTTAGTCATCCTTATAAATGCAACCCCCTCATTTATCCTAGATATACACATGTCTATATATTATAGTTTAGAAATGTGTGTGTTACTCAATCGTACCTCAAATTATAGACAGATGATAGAAAAGTTAAGGTAGAAAACTATAATGTTCATTCAATCATTGTACCTCAGCAAATAAAAACAAACATGTAGTCAACCCAAAGAAAGTTCACTGAATAACCAACTTTACTATTTTTTATGTGGCAGTATAATGGAAAATTAATCAAGCTATGTCCTTTGTGGGATTTTTCACAGCTGAATAATTTTAGAACTACAAACTTTATAGGATTACTCTTTCTCCTATATGTTTATAGTTAACTATGTATGCAAAAACAGCAGCTTTGGGATGGTTGAGAGATTTCAGGTTAGAAGTCTGCTATCAAGCATATACAGCAGTTCATCTCCTTTCTTCTTCCTTGCAGGCCTGGCTGCCATGCTGAGAACTTGTAATTAGGTCCTACTACCAAGTCTGCCAAGAATTTGTTTTCAATTTTCATGGTTTTGCTATCTTAGCTGTTAGTAAATTACATGTCAGCTGTCTCAAAATGCATATAGCCAAGAGAGAGGAAACATACTATATTTAATGTTTTAGGGACTTATTTTTCCAAGTATTTTCACAGTTTTATTAAGGCATCTGAAATCAGTCTTTTGGGGAGCCCCCTCAGCATTTACAGACATTGATCAAGCATGTCTTGGAATTTATCTATGTAAAGAATTTTTTTTAGGTATGCATCTTATTGAATGTTCAGTCATTTAACAATTTGAGGAATAGTTTGTTTTCACCCACTTTTTTTGTTTGTTTTAGGGCCACACCCAGTGACATTCAGGGGTTACTACTGGTTATGTGCTCAGAAATTGCTCCTGGCTTGGGGGACCATATGGGATGCTGGGGAATCAAACTGCCATCTGTCCTAGGTCAGCAAATGCAAGGCAAATGCCCTACTGCTTGTGCCACCACTCTGGCCCCTATCACCCAACTTCTAACAGCTGTCAACTAGTTTTTAAAGAAACTCATTATTTATTCTACCTAATAACTTGATTTTATATTATTTCAAAGCCAAGGTTTAAAAATATTGAATTTTAGACCATTAACAGAATGCATGTTAATGGTTTATTTTACTTTTCTTATTTCTAAATGAAGTAATGTCCCTGTCTTATAAAGAAAAAAAAAACATTTAAATTTTGCAAGATGAGACAGCCTGCTCAAGATCACATTTTTTTTTGTTATTTTCAAATACTTGTCAATGGTGTGGTAAAGTGCTGATTAATATATTTCTTGAAGAAGAAATTCAAGAAATTGAATTCAGAGAAGGTAAAATCTGAGTCTATTATAATGTCATATATATTTATATCTTTGTATATGAAACTATCAGACATCCATCTGTCCTGATTCAGTGTTTCTGTTGCACATGTTATTCCAAATCCATTGATGGTCATGTCCATTATTTTCTCTTAGTTAGGCATGTGGGCTCTGATGCTTTCTTTCTAGAACATAGCATTTTTCTACGTCTCTGGCAGAAGACATAGATAGATCTGAAGAATCTGGGTTGCCACTAGATTGTTCTACTATATGCACACTGTCTCATCCAGATGTCAGTTCTCCATCCTCAATACCCAACATTTGAGTTGCTGGAATCTGGATATTGAGATATACACAAAACCCAAATGCCCTACGCTGAGGGAGAAAGTGAGCTGATTTTTAGAGTCCTGACTACATCCAAGGGTGATCATTTGTTTTCTCTGTCTTTCTTCCACCTTTCTCTTATTATTCTTTCTTGTCTTTCCAACAAAGAATAAACAAGAAAGAAGAACACACACACACACACACACACACACACACACATATATATATATATATATGAATTTTTTTAATTATTAGGAAGAAATGGTGCATTTTTGTTCCTTTTTGATTAAAATTCCTCCAAATCAATACTTTGACTGCAACTCTGAAGTCTTACATTTGTTTACCCATAGTTCTTCTTTGAAATCATTCTTCCCCTACAGTAGAAAACATCTGAAACATGCCAAGTTGGAGGATGCAACTCAGTATTTCCTTTTCCCACTTCTCTCCATGCTAACAAATGAAAGCTTGATACTAAAAAAGTGACTGCATTGAATAAACAAATTATGTTAGTTCAGGTTCCATTAGCTATCACCAAATATAATGCTTTGAACATGATAAAGAATTAAAAATGTGTATGTGGGGACTTACAGATAGGTTCAGTGATAGAGGAGAACATGCATATGTGAAATTCTTAGTTCTGACCCTGGCACTCCATGTTCTGTGTTCAAAGAACGTATGTATTCCATATTTATTATTCAGTTCTTTTTTTTTTAATTTTATACATTGAATAAAATTCCAGCCCAACTTCATAAGTACTTTCCTAGTTTACTGAAATATATCTGGCCTACATAATTCAGTCTGTCTTTGTCACATTGCAATTTCAAGGAGTTTCTCACTTGTGTGTGTGTTTATATAAAGATAAAGAGTAATCTATTTTTTTAAATTTATTCTAGGGGGCATAGCTGGCTGTGCTCAGGACTTATTCCTGGCTCTGGGGTCTGGAATGACTCTTGCCAGGGCTCTGGAAACTGTATGTTGTACCCTGGGATCAAAACTATGACCTTGCCTTGTGTTAGGCAAGTGACTTACCCTCTGATAAATTGATGTGAAAAAAATTTTTTGATTTATTATTATGGACCACAGACAGAGAGACTCGGGGGTTGCCCCTAACTTTGTAGGCAGAAATCATTCCTAGGGTGCTTAAGTACCATATGTGGTGCTGGGATTGAACAGGGTCATCTGAGTGCAAGGCTAGCTCTCTACAAACTGTGCTATGTCTCTGTCATGGAATTGATATTTTAAAACAATTGCTTCCTTATATGACTGGAGTGATGGTGCAGCGGTAGAACACACAGCTTGCACACAGCTGACCCAGAAAGGACCGAGATTCGATCCTCAGAGTCCTATATGGTCCCCCAAGCCAGGAGCGATTTCTGAGTGCATAACCAGGAGTAACCCCTGAGCATCACCGGATGTGGCTCAAAATCCAAAAATAAATAAATAAATAAATAAAACAATTGCTACCTTTTGTTGAAGAGACTTACAGAGATTATAAACTCTACAATGCGCCCCTTGCACCCTTCCCAATTACACATTGGCTCTGATGTGGATTACTTCTCGTGAAAGGAATCTACCTACTCATGTATCTTCAAGAATATTTGAATTAAAACTCTGTTCCTAACATCTGTCCATTTATCTGGACTTTCCACTAATTCAGCACTTTTATCCATTGGAGGACGAGCTCCATACTAATTGCAGAATTATAATTCCAGCTGAACAGAAGCTGCTACCTTTGGACCCCATTAAAGTAACAGCTCGGTGACTCTTTGTTGAGCTCCAAGGATGATCCCGTAGAGAGAGAGATTCTGTAAAGAAGCAACTTTTAACGCAAATTGCCCCCAAATATGCTGCCACAGGGACTTTCCTCATTACATTTTGAAGAACTGACTTTTCATCCTGTTGTTTTTGTTTGTTTGTTTCTTTGTTTTTTGTTCCCTTCCTTGCTGGAGGGGAATGTAATAAAACGTGAGTGTACTGCAGACTCTGACAATACCAACTCTCCACTGAGAAAGAAATGCTCTATCTACTGTTCAAAATTTCTGACCTGGCAGAAAAGGGAGACAGGGAAAGTACCTCTTCTATTGTTTTCTCTGGCTCTGCATTCTGCCAGGGTTAGGGGGTCTAAAGAAGAGAATGCTTTTATCCCTTGGGGACAGAGGCACAGGATGGGCACTATTAATAATGCTGGGTACACTCTGGTGGAGTGTATGAGGAGTTTTATATACATTTATTTCCCCAAATGTAAGAGAATCAAAAAGTCCCCACTTACTAACCTGAACAACACTAATCTAATTTCATTACTGGCCACGCAACAACGAGGCTAAGAGGCTATTAAGTTGTCCAAGCATGATCATTTCTCGTGATGAATGCCAGGGAAAAAGAGGCACCGCTGCTCTGGCATCCAGTACCAGGAGACCAGAGCTTTCAGGAGGTTATGGGGGGTGTGGATAAACTTTGAGCCTCTGTCTTAGATGAAATTATTTTCTTCCTCAGACCTTGTGATAGGTGTCTGTGAAGGAACTCCAAAGGCCTATGCTTCCTTCAGAGCCTCATTTGTTTTTATGAAAAACAGATGGATGCACTGGCCCTGGGAATGCCTTATTAGCATTCTTCCATTCACCGAGCAGCAGTTAGCTAGCTCAGGACACAGGCTAGCCATCTGGTGATGGCCTGATCCTGCAGGCCTCTCTGGCAGAGCCTACAACTTCAATTGAGCGTCAGTGAACATAATTAAAGGTGTGAACTGCTTTGTCACCCTGCAGTTTCTCAGAGACTGCATAACGCCAGCCAGCATAATTTCTGCCATCTTTCCTGCATTTAGCATCTCAATATATTATCATCTTTTTATTTTATGTTCTCTCTCTATTTCAAGTAGGCACTTTCACTCCAAGGACATTTTATAAGCCTTCTATGCTCTGTTTATTCACCTGAATAAAAGTCAGGTGGGTGGAATATATTTTTCATTTTCAGCAAACTTGTTTTTTATTTTTCAGATGTGTCTCTGCATACACTCAACTATATTTGGGCATTTGTCTCTGGAGAAATATTTGGTTCAGCTTAAAACATATTTTTTTCAGAGTAGTAACTCTCCTATTATTTTTTATAATTTATTTCTGGGTAACACTTCACAAGAATATTTCACCATGAAAGAAGCAGAGTTATTATTGGAGTTGGGGCCAAAAGACTCAGTTTAGTATTGGAACCATGTGCCTTTGTCCTTAGCAAAACCAAGTTCATCCAGCATTTCTAGGGTTTGACTTCTATTTCTGACAAAAGTTTCATCATCAAATATTTTTGTAATTACTTTGCTTGAAGCCATATCTAATACTCAGGGCTTGTTCCTTATACTGGTCTCAGAATCACTCATGTAGGGGCTCAGAGGAACATGCTAGGTAGGCCTCACTCACTAAACTTAGTGCATTTTATCTACTGAATTATCTCTGAGGATAAATATCAAACATCTTAAAGACCTGTCCAAATATCTCCAAGGAAGGCATAAAGTATAGGATGGTTTGATTACCTGGGGTTATTAGACTCTTGTTTGATATTTCTTTCTTTCTTTATTTGTTATTGTTTCTAATAATATCTTTATTTAAGCACCATATTTACAAAAATGTTCATAGTTGGGTCTTAGTCATAAAATGTATAGCCCCCTTCACTAGTGCAATCATCCTAATGCCTAGATCTATACTGCACAGTAGTGTGTCTACAGTAAAAAATCTGACTTCTATAATTCGAAGAAATATATGTCCATCTATCAATGATTGGCTTCTCACTTTGGAAATGGACAATTAGGCAAGAAAGCTCAGACACTGAAATGGTTTTCCTGACTGTGAAAATCCTTATGTATTTAAGTAGCCCTCACCTTTACTACATGCATATATATACACATACAAAAACATATACATGTACATGCGTGAATACATATACAATGCACATATATACATCCATATGTATGTATATATACATATATAAGGTTAGGAGTATATATATATATATATATATAATATTTATTACTTCCAGCACTTGAGGAAAATTAAGGACTTTTAAGCTCTACCACATAAAAAGCCATGAATGTATTGCTTTCTTGATTTTTGTATTATTAGTTCTCTAGTTTCTAGTATTTCCCTCTTCCTACTACTTTTTGGGTTCATTTGTTATTTTTTCTCTAGATTTTTGAGATGTATGTTTAGGCTGTAGATTTGGGTCAGGAGACATTGTCATATATTCTGCGAAGTCATCATTTCTAGAAAGTAGCTCATTCCCTTCACTTAACTTCTTCCAGTTTAAGAAGTGAAGTGGCTCATGCCATAAAATTGGTAGCAACATCCTTCAAGCTATATCTGAATGTCAAAAATATATATCTCTGAACTTGTCAAAGCTCTGGGACAAACCTGTCTTGATCCCTGGCACCAATGGTCATCTGAATATCACCAGCAGCAATGACTTTCAAGCACCAATACATATGGTGTAAACAAAAACAAAACAAAGAACCCCCATGATTTTGGAAAACTGTCCAGATTGTGAAAGGTAGATACTTAGTTTCAGTTATCAACATACTCTTCTGGACAAAGCGTACTTTCCAGTGTAAGAGGGAAAAGGTATGCAGTAACAAATATATTTCTGGCCATCTGCCATTTTCAGTACCAGTGCAGTTCTCCTGTATTTTCGATTATAATCGATTTTATGAATGATCAATTCATTTTAGTACTTCCATATTTATTAAATTGCTTTTCAGATAACACAGTGAAAATATATTTAGTATAATATGCATACGCATATACATATCTATTTTATTTTATTATATATTATAGAAAATGCAATATGTTGACATAATGGTTCATATATATTTGATTCCTAGAATCATAAAATAGATATACATAGACATATATCTATATACTTATTCAATTATATATGAGTCTTATGAACCCAGTTCTGTGCTACACCCTATTTAAGAAGAGAAACTTGAGGTACCAGAAAGCTATCTACGTACATGACATGCAACCCTCATCTTGGCTAAAGCAGTATAAGATTTGAACAGAGGTTCAAATGTCTCTAGAGTCTTTCTGCAAACCCAGAAGTTGGCAAGATGTTTATATTTAGAAGTAGATAGAAGTAGATAGTAAATAATTCAGGCATGTCAGGATCCTGTGGTCTCTGTAGCAACCACTTAACTCTCTTATTACAGACCATATGGGATGCCAGGATTCACACCACCGACCTTCTGCATGCAAGGTATGTACCTTACCTCCATGCTATCTCTCCGGCCCTATTTTAAACATTTTTAAACCATAGATATTTATGTGGTCTTTGGGCAAATAATATCAACCACACTTTAGAGTGTGTTTCCTGAGAAGAGTTGTACTGGTTCCGAGGTTGGGATGTGTCTTGTGCTTGTAGAAAAAGATAATCAACAGTTCATTGTTGCTGTGATGATCAAGTGCTGTAAGGAACTATATTGGTGGTATTGATGGGTTATTTTATATATGATAAGGGGATGATGTACTCGATGACTTTAAGAACCTATGTTCCATAGATATAAAGTCTGCATCAGGTTGCCTTTTCACCCTATGTAGCATCCTGTCAGGTGCCTTGTATTTGTGATGAGTTAGCAAAACCTATCTCAAAGTGACTGAGAACTTCTCCTTTTCAGGCGAAACACAAGACTTGATTAGTAATAAATCCCATAATTAAATTAAAGCACAAATAAATATTTTATATCATTATATATTATATTATATAGAATCCAATATGTTAACATAATAGTTTATGTACGTTTGACTCCAAGAATCATAGAATCAGCTAGACATAGACATAGATATATAGACTTATTCAATTATTTGAGTCTTCTGAACCACGTTCTGTGTTACAATCTATTTAAGAAGGGAAACTTGAGGTAAAAGAAAGCTATCTATGTACGTACGGGACCAGCATTACGCATCTTGAATAAGGCAGTGCAAGATTTGAACATAGATTGTCTCTAGAGTTTTTCTGCAAACCCAGAAGTTGGCAAGCAACTCTATGACTACTGAGCAGATTTCTGTGTTCATAAAAATAAAAATAATAAATGGGGCTGGAGAGATAGCATGGAGGTAGGGTATTTGCCTTGCATGCAGAAGGACGATGGTTAGAATCCCAGCATCCCATATGGTCCCCCGAGCCTGCCAGGAGCAATTTCTGAGCTTAGATTCAGGAGTGACCCCTGAGTGTTGCCAGGTGTGACCCAAAAAACAAAAATAAAATAAAATAATAATACTCAAAGCATGTGCAGTTAGGCAAGAAGTGGATATCAAGGGAACCAAATAGGAAAAAAATAAGTAAAGCTTATTTTGCTTTACAGATGATATGATACTAAACTTAGAAAATCCTAAAGACTATCCTAGAAGCAATAGATTCATAAAGCAAAAAGCATGAAAAATTATTAAAAAATAAATAACTTTCTTTTAGACAAATAATGATAGAGAAGAAATGGACATTAAAAAATCATTCACTGTACACTATAGAAATTCAAATGCCTTGGAGTCAATTTAACTAAAAAAGTGAAGGATCTATATAAAGAAAATTATAAAACAGTGTTTGGGGGCCAGAGCAGTAGTGCAGTAGTAGGGTATTTTATTTGCCTTGCAAGCAGCTGACCTAGGACTGGACCTAGGACCAATTCCCTGGAGTCCCATATGGTCCCCCAAGCTGTGATTTCTGAGCACATAGCCAGGAATAATTCCTGAGTGTCACTGGGTGTGGTCAAGAAAAAAGTTGAAGAAATGAGGAGACAAAAAAAAATAAAAGGAGACATATACCCTGCTCATGGATTGGGAGAATTAACATCATTAAACTGGCAATACTCCCCAAAGCATTACACAGATTTAATGCAATACCTCTAAGGATACCCATGACATTCTTCAAAAAAGTGGGTTATACATTCCTGAAATTTATTTGGAACAATAAATGTCCAAGACAGCTAAAGCAACCCTTAAGGAAAATAAAAAAAGATGGGAGCATCACTTTCCCCAACTTTAAATTGTACTACAAAGCAACAATCATTTAAACAGTGTGCTACTGGAATAAATCAATAGATCAATAGGATCAATATATCAATAGAATAGACTTGAGTATTCAGAGAATGACCCTAGACATAAAATCAATGAATCTTTGATAAGGGGACAATAAACACAAAATGGAACCAGGAAAACCTCTTCAAAAAATTGCGGGGACAACTGGTCAGCCACATGCAAAAAAGCAAACTCAGACTTCTATCTAATACCATGTACAAGGTTCAAATCAAAATGAATTAACGCCCTTGATATCAGACTGAAGCTATAACATATATATAAAGAAACATGGGCAAAATACAAACAAAAACCAAAAACAAACCTCCTGGATTAATGGCCTTGATATTAGACTTGAAGCTTCAATGTATATAGAAAGTAACAGGCAAAAATCTCCATGACATTGAGACTAAAGGCATGTTCAAGGAGGAAACACTGCTACCCAAACAAGTGGAAAAAGAAATAAACAGATGAGATTACATCAATCTGAAAAGCTTCTGCGCTTCGAAGAAAACAGACTAGGGTAAACAGGTCATGCCAAAATCGGAGAAATTATTCACCCAATGCCAATCAGATAAGTAGTTAATATCTAAGATAAGCAAGGTACTAACAGAATTTAACAAGAAAAAAATGTAACCCCATCAAAAAAAGGGGGAAGAAGAAACGAACAGACATTTCCTCAAAAAACAAATACACATGGCCAAAAGGTACATGAAAAAAAATGCTCCACATCACTAATCATCAAGGAGATGCAAATCAAAACAACAATGAAATACTATATCACACCACAGAGACTGGCACACAATACAAAGAAGAACAGCCAATGAAGAAACTGTGGTACATATACACAATGGAATACTATGCAGCCATCAGGAGAGATGAAGTCATGAAATTTTCCTATCCATGGATGTACATGGAATCTATTATGCTGAGTGAAGTAAGTCAGAGGGAGAAAGAAAGACGCAGAATGGTTTCACTCATCTATGGGCTTTAAGAAAAATGAAGGACATTTTTAACAGTATCTCAGAGACAAGAGAGATGAGGGCTGGTAGGTGCAGCTCAGGACATGAAGCTCATCACATAGAGTGATGAGTGCAGTTGGAGAGATGACTACACTGAAAACTATCATAACAATGTGAATGAATGAGGGAAGTAGAAAGCCTGTCTCGAGTACAGGTGTAAGGGGGTGGGGAGGAGGGAGATCTGGGAAATTGGTGGTGGGAATGTTGCACCGGTGAAGGGGGGTGTTCTTTACATGACTGTAATCATACAACTATAATCATGTTTGTCATCACGGTGTTTAAATAAAGATAAAAAAATAAAGAAGAACAGCCAGTTCTGGCAGGGATGTGAGGAGAAAGGAACTCTCATTCAAAGCTGGTGGAAATGCCATCTAGTTCAGCCTTTCTGGAAAATAATATGAATATTTCTTAAAAAAAAAAAAAAAACAACAACTAGACATTGAGCTCCCATATGATCCAGCAATGCCACTACAAAGGATATACCCTAGGATCACAAAAACACAACATAATATCCTCTGTGCTCCTATATTTATAGCAGTGCTATTTACAATAGACAAAATCTGGTAACAACCCAAATGCCCCACAAATGATGAGTGGCTAAAGAAACAGTGGCACATCTACAAAATGGAATACTATACAGCTGTTAGAAAAAAATGAAGTCACAAAATTTTTCTATCCATGGATATGGAGACTATTATGCTGAGTGAAATAAGTCAGAGGGAGAGAGATAAACACAGAATAGTCTCACACATCTGTGGGATTTAAGAAAAATAACAAACAGTATAGTAATAATACCTAGAGACAACAGAGATGAGAGCCTGAAGAGCCAGCCCATGATATGAAGTTTACCACACAGAGTGGTAAATGCAGTTAGAGAAAATACTATGCTGGGCTCGGAGAGATAGCACAGCGGCGTTTGCCTTGCAAGCAGCTGATCCAGGACCAAAGGTGGTTGGTTCGAATCCTGGTGTCCCATATGGTCCCTCGTGCCTGCCAGGAGCTATTTCTGAGCAGACAGCCAGGAGTAACCCCTGAGCACTGCCGGGTGTGGCCCAAAAACCAAAAAAAAAAAAAGAAAATACTATGCTAACAACTATCATGACAATGATAGAGAAAGAAATACAATGCCAGTCCCTAAGACAGGCAGGGGATGGAGGAAGAGGGAAATGGGGACATCAGTGGTGGGAACTTACACTGGTGAAGTATGCATTTTATGGCTGAAACCCAACTAGAAAATGTTCATAACCATGGTGTTTACATAAAAAATTATATTATTTTTAATTACAGAAAACAAAATTAAAAAAGAAAATCTTCGTAATATTTCAAAAACTTTTAGAAATGATGACAGAAACAGTTGATCCAATGGTGTGTTAACCTACCAGAAACATGAGTCAGTCAGACTATTGCCTAAGTTCTCAAAGTGATTATGTTTGACATGACAGCAGGTTTTTATTTACTTTGCACCATGGAGGCGTTCTTCACATCCCCTCCTTTTCACAAGAGTGCATTTTATGACCACGATCATGCTCTTTTGAGAAACACAATCTAAGCTTCAGTTACTTCATCTGTTGAATTGGATCAAAAACATGTCCTACTTCTATTAAATGAGTTGAAACTGGAAATTGCTTGGAACCCTGCTTGACCTATAATAACTGTTCAGGCTGTGTTGGGTTTAATGCCCTTCTAGAGTAAAAATACCGCCTAACTCTCAAAAGACCCAACAAAGATAAGTTCCTGGCATGCCTATACACATTTCTGAGATGACACCATCAACTGTTTCCTATCCTGTGTGGAGTTACAAATCTGTGAAAAGTGAACATTTAAAATGGGCCAATGAGTTTGGGAAATGAACTTAAATTTTATTCCCTTTTAATTCATTAAATTCATATGTGTGACTAACCACTACAATGTTAGAGTCAGGAACCTAGATAGAATAGTGCATTTATTGATCCTCAGCAGATGTTTTACCAAAGCATTAAATTTATATATTACTGCCCTGTAGTGCCTGGGCATTTACCCCACCAATAAATGCAAATAGCAACCTAGTAAAATTATCTAGGAACACGAAGCAGAAAAAATAAATATTTGATGCTCTTTGTGAATGCAATATTTTTCATATTCAACTATAGTTATAAATGATAATAACTTATATATATTTCTGATTTATCATCAACAGTTTCTGAAGCTTTTTTATTTAAATAAATGGAGGCTGAAATTCCCAGTGGAGAGACTATAATGTTGATCTGAGGTAAGCCTTTCCCTCCTGAATCACCCTCAAGAGCTAGAAAGGAGGAAAAGTCTAAACCACTTTTTCCTTTCTGTGAGAGCCTTGCTGCTGAGCTGGATGAATGATCAATGACTCCTGGAAGGAACCAAGACATCTGGCAGAGATGAGGATGGTTTTGAGTTCTCCTGGGAGGTAAAGCACTCCATTCTTGACTTTAGATCCAGGGTGGAAAAGAATAAAATGGCTGGAGAGGGAATTCACTTCAAAGTAATTTCAATGATTACAAATTGGGGATGAGTCAAGGGTATTGTCTAGAATTAAGTCGAAGATGAAAAGTGGGCCATTCCACAACTATCACATCCAGAAGATAACATACAGGATAAAAAGATTAAAAATAATGGTGGCCCAATTATCTGAGATACCAGTGGAAATGGCGGTAGCCAATGGATCCTTTGTGATCAATCTGGCTGTAGTATGTCTATACTTTGTTCTCTCTCTCTCTCTCTCTCTCTCTCTCTCTCTCTCTCTCTCTCTCTCTCTCTCTCTCTCTCTCTCTCTCTCCCCATTTGCTCCCCCTTGGTGCTTCACAGCTTTGAAGTGCAAACTCATCTGTTCACTTGCCAACTCCAAAAAACTGGGTGCAATCTCTTTTCTTTCTGCCTCTTGTCAATTCATTCTCAAATGCTTACCTTAATTAATGCATTATCTTCCTAGAGGGGGTTCCTCCTAACCAAGCTCTATCAGCCTTTTTCTTTTTGCAGGATTTAGCTAACTTTTCTAGCTTTACCCCCTTCTTCACTCTTTCTAGAAGTTTCCAAAAAGATTGGGTGAAAACAAATCTAGACTGTTGCCCTGCACTTTATAAACACTGCAAGCTCCCTATGGCTGTTAACATCTCCACCAGCAGATAATGAGGGTCCTTCACATATTGGCCAAGCACCCCCCATTCCTCAATAACTGCTACTGTACCCCACAAAATCCAAGCCCTGGCCAGGGATCAGTGCCTCCTCAAGTTCCTGTTCTTTCCCAACTCTTTTCACCCTTCTCACTGATGCTTCTTCTTTTCTCTTCTCTCCTACTATTTAGTTCAAACAAGGTCTTCATGTTGTCAGTGTCACCTGATCAATTCTCTAAACTTTTGTTATGATTCATGATATTTTTGTCTAGACTGTAGGACAAGACTAGGACAGAAATTGGAGTTGACAGGTTTCTCCCCATCTCTACATCTTCTTTTTATTTACAAATAATTATTTCTGGGGCCGGGAAGGTGGCGCTAGAGGTAAGGTGTCTGCCTTGCTAGGGTAGGACAGACCACGGTTCGATCCCCGGCATCCCATATGGTCCCCCCAAGCCAGGGGCGATTTCTGAGCGCATAGCCAGGAGTAACCCCTGAGCATCAAATGGGTGTGGCCCAAAAAACAAAAAACAAAAAAAGTTTAAACAAATAATTATTTCTTGCGTGGTATGTACAGGTACAGGATCCCCTATACTTAGGCTTTGCGACGTGATGGGATTTATCAAAGTATTGCATTTTTAGGAGAAAGCTTCTGATTTTCTCTTTTAACTCTCTCTTTTTCTCTTTCTTTCCCTTCCTTCAATTCCCTTCCCTCCTTATTCTCTTCCTCCTTCCATATCATCTCTTCCTTCCTCCTTCTTCCTTCCTTCCTTCCTTCCTTCCTTCCTTCCTTCCTTCCTTCCTTCCTTCCTTCCTTCCTTCCTTCCTTCCTTCCTTCCTTCCTTCCTTCCTTCCTTCCTTCCTTCCTTCCTTCCTTCCTTCCTTCCTTCCTTCCTTCCTTCCTTCCTTCCTTCTTTCTGCTTTTGTGCCACACCAATTAGAGTAAACTTACTCCTCGCTTGCTTCTGGCTTACTCCTGATTCTGTGTTTAGGGGTCAGCATTGATCGTACTTGGGGAAGCATATGAGGTGACAGGAATTGAACTCAGGTTAGCTATATGCAAGGCAAACACCAACCCGCCCATGTACTATATACTCAGAAGTTTAAAGCAAATTCAGGAGTGTAATCTTACCTATATCTCAGAACCTTTTATGATGCTTACCACACCTGAATATTTAATTACCCAATAGATTCTCTTAATAAAGAAATGAATGGAAGGATATTAGAAATAGAGAAAGAGGGAAACTATGAAATCATTTATAATGCACAAGCATATATAAGTATATATATATATATAATATTTGGGTCATCTGGTAGTACCCAAGGCTGACACTTCGTGCTGGGAAGCTTCTCCTGGTGATTCTCAGGTTGTATATGGAGTGCTAGCAATCAAACCTGATTTAGGTATGTATGGAGAAACAGCCTTACCAACTATAATATCTCTCTGGCCACATGCACTCATAAATTCTTCAATGAATACAGCTACTCTGCAGCATTTGAAGTGCTAAAACCTAAAAATGTTATACTGCATTTTCTGAGACTGAGGAAAGCTGGTTTTTATTATTTAATATGCTCACCAATTACTGACTTTGAGACACAGCATTAACACATTGCAATTAAACTGATAGTTGGACTGGAAAAATTAACTCTAAAATTCTGTTCTTCCAGTAACTTCCCACACCTCTTGAGGATTAAAGCAATGTATTATACACCTTTTCTTTATCTTTTTCTTGCCATATTCCTGTGCACAAAACCCAGAAAACAATAAGTTTTATAGATGATTGATCCATTAGTATTAAAGATGGAGGGTAGAGGCTATTTCTTGCCTTTCAC
Organism: Suncus etruscus; assembly: GCF_024139225.1. NCBI lineage: Eukaryota > Metazoa > Chordata > Mammalia > Eulipotyphla > Soricidae > Suncus > Suncus etruscus. Next base: position 39,385,348 of record NC_064867.1, on the reverse strand, counting down.
TCTATGGTACCAGTTTGGAGAAATAAAATTGCTCCCCAACACCCAGAATGTGGTCCCAGTTCTGTGGACTTGTAGTAAATTTCTTTCAACCAAAGAGGAGCTATTCACTTAACTTAGATTCAAATGCAAGAATAGAAAGATCCTTTCCAGCAACAATAACCTATTGACATGTAAGAAAGGAAGATAAATCAGTTCCTAAAATGCCTAGGATTGTTTTTTCCTGTAAAGAATCTGAATGAGAAAAGTGGGAAAAGTACGAATGTGGCCATTTAATTCAAGTATCTTATTCATCAGCATGCAGAATTTAGCAAATATTAAAGAAATGTATTAACTGAACAGGGCAGTGAGAAAGAAACAAAGCTATGAAAGCAATTCTTAAATTGTGATATTTGACAGGATATAATTATAAGAATTTTGACAAACATGACTTTTGATATTTGAGAATTTTATTGCTGGCTATGTTTCATTTTCACCCTTTCATCCACAATTGGCATATGTGCTTGTATTCAACAAACATTTACTTGGGGGGGGGTCACATACTTTCTACTTTTAATCATAATTGCAGCTACTTATTACTAGGAACTCTTAGTTGTGAACTACCAAACCTCAAATAAGCAAAAATAAGATTTATTATTTCATGTATGTTATCATTATAGAAAAATGATTTCATCATTTTTCATAAAGCAGTTCAAGGAATAGCTTCCAATAAGGCAATGTAAAAGTTCATATCTGAATATCTTAGGCCAAAAACAACTGAGTTTTCTCTAGCTTTTGCATTTTTTCTCAACCTCTTATTTTTATACAAAAAAGATTTTATAGACATATTTTTTTTAACTTTGAGCATATGAGAGAGCAACATCCCCTTAATCTTGTAGCAAAACCCACTCTGATTAAATACTCCTTGAAACTTACCTATTCTTCAAACTTGCACCACTGGAGGCCAAGGCAATAATACAGTACCTTTGCCTTGCATGCGGCTCACCCAGTTTTGATCCCAGAAACTCAGATGGATCCCCAAGCCTTCCAGGAGTGATTCTGGAGCACAAAGCCAGGAGTAACACTGAGCAATACACATATGGATCAACGCACACACACACACACACACACACACACACACACACACACACACACACACACTGTACCACAGTTGGGATGGTGAAGATGATGTTTGGCCAGACTGAGACTATTTACGTGACTTATGTGGTACTGAAATTCCACCTTGAATCAAAGATACATGTGTACTTTGCTTAGGTGATACAGTACTGGAATGCTGGAATAAACTTTTCCCCTTTATATCCAGGTTTAATCTTTAAATAAATAAGACCAAAATGGCATAACAACTACAATCCAATCTTTTTTCTTCCTGAGCAGTCAGAGAACAAATGCCAGAGATAGTTCATTGGTTTCTGTGCTGAAACCCCTAATTGTCACCCCCAAAATTTTGCCCTTGAATTATTTTCTATACCTTCTGTACCTACAAAGGGAAGACTATCAGTGGGCATATTAAAAAGCCCTAACAGCAGTCCTATAAAATTTGGAGAATATAACTAATATCTGGCTAGTAAAGACCCAGAGTGCTTTGGGTTATCCTACAATGCCCAGCTCAACTTTCTCCCCAACTCTCTAATTTAAAGTACCAACTATGCTAATAATTATGAAAATGTTGATTTTCAAATAATTAGACTCGGACTGTATTCACATGAGGAAACAAATGTTCAGAAGAAATATGAATTTTCTTCCTCTCACGCTGGTAATAAATTGTAAAACATGAATTGAACCCAAATCTTTCTTATTTCTTGCTGCAGAATTAGATGTCAGCTTGCATAATTATATGTAAATTTGAGGCAGCATTGCCAAGCATAACTTAGGAAGCTAAACAGGATGTCACCTAGTTAATTGCCACCAGTTTAATAAGGTTGTGTGCTGTTTGGGTTACTCTACCAAACCAATTAATGCATGTTAAAATCAGACCAGCAGAGAGTACTACCAAAAAGCAACAAAAGAATTTGCACAAAAATGTTTTTGTTTTAACTTTGATATAAAAATTAAGCATGCCTTGAAAAGGGTGATATGTTTTTTTTAGAAATCTTTCATACTCCCTTGAGGACTAGATTTATTGGTGTCCAGCAACACTAGTATATCAAAATTCCAATGAGATTTCCTGAAAGATTTATGAAGCAGGGAATGAGGTCCTAAAATTCATCTTTATGAATCAAGTTGAAGTACACTTCTTCACCTCTCACAAAGAGGCAGAATCATTGGCCAGATGGAGTATATTCATAGATCTAGGACAAGGAGGACCATGGTGATTGGAGTTATTCATGGAAGAAGATGAATGAATAGGACATACCAGTCAGAGCCTCAGGGGAAGAAAGAAGCCTATTTTTCTTATTGATAAGTGACTTTTGCACTTTCCTCACTAGGCTATCTAAAAGTAGATTCTCACCTGCTGGGGACTTAAAAATAAGCTGCATTAAGCAAAAATAATCCACTGAATTGAAGTCAGAAACACATAAGGGAAACATATTTAGACTATTGTCTTCCTGAGTAGAGGGACAGTGTGACAGATTAGTGATATATCATAATATTTAAACCACTAAGTATAGTAACAGAAGCTGAAGGCAACTCTTTGAGAGCACAACAGGTAGAGGAACTTGTGCATGGATGACCCAGGTTTGATCCTCAGCACAAACTTTGGTCCCATGAAAATCACCAGGAGTGATTCCTGAACACAGAGTCAGGAGTAAACCTTGAGCCCATCCTTACCCTACCTGTTCCCCAAAGTAAAAGTTGATGATCTATTGATCATCTGGGACTATTTATAAAAAAAAGTCACCTTTTTGTGACATGCTCAGGTATGGTGTGACCCTCAGAACAATCTTTAAGATATAAAGACTTGTCTCTGTATTTGAAGAGACATTGTCCTTTGAACTGTGAAAAATAAGAGCACCAACAACAGAAAACTGACTTTGACAACCGTGACTGAACAGAACCAACCTTGGGACCAATAAGAAAAACAATACCCTATGCTGTAGCCCAGGACTCATAACAAGATGTCTTATTGCAGAGGCCCAACTTGGACAACAGAGACTGAGCAGAACTCTTAGATCCATAATATCCCATACTTTGGCTTAGGGACTGAACAAAAACAAGGAGCAAGTGTTACAGAAGACTGAACACAACAACAACGATGGATAGGAACTTCTAGAACCTAAAGACTATCCTAGACCCTGACCTATAACCTGCGCAAATACCAAGATTGTTAGCTACAGTGGCTTGATTTTCTCACACACAACTGAGAGGAAACGTACGTGGCATCACAAAAAAGCCTTTGGGATAGGGTAATGAGTATATATGGAGCCAAGGATTGATCCCATGATGGGATGCTTCAAGGATGGAAAAACCCTGAATCTCTTAGGCCACGGGAATTCCCTTTCTTCCCAAATGCTTACTGTGCCTATGAAATAAAAAAAAAAAAAAAGTGGAGGGAATGCCAAACCCTGCCACTCCAGCACCCGTACTTTTTCTTGTTTTGATTTGTTAGTTTTTTACTTTATTTTTCTTCTCTTTTTTTCTTCCACTTTTCTCTTTCTTTTTCACTCTTGTGGTTATTATTTGGTGATTTGTCTTTATTTTTATTTTTATTTGCTGGGTCCATTTATTTTCTTTTTTTCTCTCTTCTTTTTTTTTTTTTTTGGTAGTTGTCACCACATTTTTCTCCTTTTTTTCTTATCCTTTTTTATCTCCAATGACAATGGAATGGATGCTCAATCTACAACAAGCTATAAAGTGGAGACCAGTTGCACTAGCATTCTGGGGGGTAAAGGAGGGAGATATGAGATACATGCTGGGAACTGGGCAGAGGGAGGACAGCACTGGTGGTGGGAATGCCTCTCATTTATTGTCACTATGTACCATAAATGATGCAGTAAAAAATTTGTAATGCACTTTGGTCACAATAAAAATTAAAAGAAAAAAGATGTTTGGTACTAATCAGTTCAGCATAGTTTAGGAGGAGATTAAAGGTATAATAAACTAAGTTGCATCTAGTTTCAAAGGTGTTGATCAATGTCTACATATGTAGATTTAGTTCTGGCATCTGTTTTCTAATTATTCATGGGCATATTGGTCTAAATTTTTTTTCTTCTGTGGTTCAGGTATACCAAGTAATAAAAGAATGATCAAAATTTACTTCATTGCAGAATAAAAGTTGACTAATGTGCCTTCATGGTGATAAATAGCTCACTTGTCTATTATTCACGGTGCTTGTTTTGGTGTGTTTTGCCTCTACAGAAAGATGTAAAGTGTTCTCAAGAATGTGAAGGCAGGAAGGTAACCATTGACTTAAAGCATGAAGGGAAAATAAGTAGAGCTATGAGACTGAGTGAGTAAATTTTACCTAGATTGGGAAAGACCTTTTGAAGGACTGGTTGTGAGGTTAAAAGAGGAAGATGAGTCACTCTGCTCAAACAGAGAATTAAGGTGGGGGCCATGTAATGGCTCCACACACCATAATCCCATGTGTGAGAACAGGTCTGGAGCAGGGGTCACTACAGGAAACAATTCAAATCGAACTGAGGGTGAAACACATGAGATCTGGAAGCTTCCTACTCATGGAGCAAGAAAGCAAGGCAGGGCAAGATTGTGATATTTATTGGGAAATTAAGACCACCCCTGTGAATTGGTGGGTTTTGTGTTCCATAATACCCAGTGAGAGAGAGGGATCCCAAGACCGGATAGGACAAAAGACGCAGATCCAGGAGCAACTCTGACACAAGAAATATCCCACACATGGTTGGGAAGGAATAGCAGACCAGAAACTCATACCGAAAGCTGTTCACTCCACCAAGTGGAACCAAGAATCAAAATGTCAGCCCCTCCTCCAGATTTCCTGAGCAACCTTTATTCGGATAAACAAAGTCCACCTCCAAGGGAAGGGGAAAAAAACAGATGAGGAGGCAATTGGGAAACATTTTAACATGTAAATCAAAGGAACTAATCAAGAAACATCTAATTAGAAGGCAATATGAGGACCAATCCAAACCTCTACCAATATGGTCAGGGTGAAATAAAGGCAAAGGGCCAGTCTAGAAACTCTTCCTGGGTCTTTGACATGTAAATAAGGAGCCATCTTTTTAAAGGAGAAAACTGGTTATAATCCAACAGGGCAGTTGCTAGTGGGTGCTTCTTTTTCTAAGGATCATATGTAATATCTGAAATTCAAGCTTCTCATGGCTTAGAATTTAAAATATGAAGGGCACCATAGGTACATAGAAGGCAATATGCCTTCTAAGGAGTAAGTCATTCTCCCAATGTAATTACCACAATGGACTGCTGCTGTAAAGCATAAAATAATTTTCCCTACATTCTTCAACTTGGGTGAAAGTGATCCTTCCCTTACTTATGAATGACTACTCAGGTAGGATCCATAATTTCTTCTGTTTCTGAGTCATAAGAGTCTTGAACTGACCATGGAAAGATAAAACCCCAAGAGAGATTCAAGGTTATGTCAAGTTAGAGTGTTCATCCATACTCCTCACGGTGGCTAGATTCCAAGCCTGAACTCCATGCTTGCTCTTTTGGCATTTTCTGGACTCCTCTGCACATCTTATTGGAAGGTTGAGTGGTAATACAGTTTTTATAACTCATTGGATGAATTGGAAGTTCTTTACTCTTCTGGCTCACCAGGGAAGATCCATAGAATTTTATAGGAACCTCAGAAATCGCTGTTTGTTTGTTTGTTTGTTTGTTTGTTGGGCTACACCTGGTGACACTCAGGGGTTACTCCTGGCTATGCACTCAGAAATCACTCCTGGCTTGGGGGACACCAGGGGGCTCGAACTGTGGTCTGTCCTAGATTAGTGTGTGCAAGGCAAATGCCTTACCACTTGTGCCACAGCTCCGACCCTGACCCCAGAAATCTTTTTATAAAAAAATTTTCCATTTTCTCTGGGAGGTTGATTTGGGAATTCTGCTGCTGAGCATTTGGTTGACAGTGCTAGGTTCTAGGCAAGTCCCACAGAGCACTGTGGTCTTACTTGATATCTGAATCCAATTACACTTTGGGTATTTTGGGGGTATTTGGCTAGTCATGAAGTACCATTAGCACCGTGTGTAAAACTTTTATGGTCTTATTGTTTAGTACAGGTCATGTGGAGAGGGGACAGCTAGAATTAAGGGCAATTCCAAGCTTTGCTAGATCTTATAACCAGGAGAAAAATGTGAGTGATCTGGACCAGAGCAATAGCACAGTGCTATGGCATTTGCCTTGCACGAAGCCTACATGAGACGGACCCTAGTTCTATGCACAGCATTCCATATGCCCCCCCTCCGAAGCCTATCAGGAGCCATTTCTGAGCACAGAGCCAGGAGTAACCCCTGAGTGCCATGGGGTTTGACCCAAAAACAAAAAATGGGATCAACCTTAAAGTGATTTCAGAAGTCAAAGCACATGGAAGTCTTTAAAACATGTAAATTGTTAGGCTAAAAGGAGTCAATGCACGTACTGGTATGTTCCTTGATACCCTTTGAACCAACCTTTGCAATCATGACCCCTTGAATAATATTAGCCATGTATATTCTAAAGGTCTTGAACATCATTGGGCTGATTCCTGATACCATAAAACCTGTGTAGCAGTTGTTTTGGGGGCCTTGACTTTGACTATCCAGGTTGGCCAAAACTTACATGAAGATTCTTGATAATCATTTTAGAGCCTTCAAAAATACTAATTGCCATTTATGTTTATTACTTCTCTTTTCTTTTCTCCTTTGACATGGCTTTTGCAGAGGGAACACCTAGCTGTGCTCAGGGCTTATGCCTGGCCTCTGTGCTCACGTATCTCTCTCGTCAAAGCTGAGAAGACCATATGTGTTGTGGGCCAAAAAATATCACCCCACAGAACCATATTTCCAACCCCAGGTGGACAGGTCTAAAGATGGGTAGCCTTGAAGAATTAATAAACCATGCCAGTCAGAAGAGAATCGTAGAGTCCAGTTGGATTCACGCCCTGTGGTCTCTCCACAAGCCAAGCCAGACTGACTTTTATTTATTCTCTCAGTACAAATTCAACCAGGTGGAGAGGATCTATTAGTATTCAGGTAGACTTTTACATATAAAAGAAATAGATGAAAAGGAAGAGGAAATTGGGCGAATGCTTTTGCTTTGAGTAAAGACAGGGTAATCACCTAACAGTGGGGATCAAGCCTGAATCAATTTTATGAAAGGCAATTGCCCTACCAGTGTAGTATTGCTCTGGTCCTGTCACAGTGTTGTTAAAATGTTGAATATAAAATAAAAGCTCTAAAATCTTCAGGGTATGTAAAATATATCAGACTAATTACCTTTTGTTGACATTAGTAACGAAAATAAATGGCTTTACTTAAAATAATCATTGATTACTAGTTATTATGACAATCAATATAAACCAACTGAGTTTTCTAGATAGGTTAGAAAATTTAAAAATTTCACCCAGACTCTTCAGTGAGCGACCCAGTCATTGGACTATTAATTGGGGCAGAAGGACAGGTAGGATGCTTGCCTTGCTAGGGCTGCTCTGGGTTTGATCTCATTACTTCCTTGAGTCCTGATCCTTGAATTCACTAGGAGGTATTCCTGAACACAGAGCCAAAGCTAAGATCTGAACACAGCTGATTGTGGCCAAAAACACCCACAAAAATGTGGTGGTTAGAATTTCATTTTATTTACATCCTACATAGTCCATTTTTGTAATTCTTATTCTTAGTTTTACATCATAGAGTATTGAGTTATTTATAATAATTTTAGGAAGCTGTAGTGTCTAAGTAGTTTTTCACGAACAACTTTTCTTGGGAAGATACACAGGCTGGCTTCTGGCTCTGTGCTCAGGTTACCACTCTTGGTAGAACTCAGGCCATCTGAGGACCCATGGATCAAACTCAGGTTGGCTTTATCAAAGTCAATTCATTCTATGATCGCTCAAGCTCCTATGACCACATTTAAATAAACATGAAATAGAAAATACTTCAATCCTAACCTGTGTTCTGTTTTCTTTGAAATAATCAAACTTTAATTTTGCATGAATAAAAGATGGGTCTTTCAATGGATTTTGAAGGATCTAATCTAATGTGAATAGCTAAGAAAAAAACTGAATGAGTCAGTTTTATAAATGAATATGAATTTTTTCTTTTTCCAGTTTCAGAAATTAAATTCCAGATATGATGACTATGACCTTTTTTTTTACTTAATTATATTCTAAAATAATTTGTTGAATAGAGAGCTAGAAATTTCATCTTTATTATGTGCATTAAACTAAGGATCAATGAACATTAATTAAAAAGTAAATCATAGAACAAGGAAATTAATATTATTAACTCAGAGTTACATGAAGGTTGAAGAAAATCTAGCAATATTAATTTTCAAGGGCTATGTCAATTAGAAACAATAATTTCATTAGCACTTGACAGCTAAAAGAAATCTATAAAATTAGCTTTCTTATTTAAATAGAAACTGAGATTCGGGGCCGGGCGGTGGCGCTAAAGGTAAGGTGCCTGCCTTGCCTGCACTAGCCTTGGACGGACTGCGGTTCGATCCCCCGGTGTCCCATATGGTCCCCCAAGCCAGGAGCAACTTCTGAGCACATAGCCAGGAGTAACCCCTGAGTGTTACCGGGTGTGGCCCAAAAAAAAAAAAAAAAAAAAAAGAAACTGAGATTCATAGAATCCAGAGTATTAAATCGAAAAGCATGTTGAGGGAAGCCCTGATTCCTGTATTTATGATTTCTAACTCTATTGAATGATAATAAATATTTAACAAAGAATATTGAAGACGGAAACTCCACTTTTATAAATCACATCTATTTATTGTTTTGAGCTTTCAGCAAGGGCCAGCTGACATGTCTGAGGTTAGAAACTCAGGATTCCGAAATTTTGAGAGTTTGGGTTATCATTTCTTCAACTATTTTTTTCATTGGTCTCCTGTGCATGTTAAGGAATTTCTAAAGACTCCAAAATGCTTTTGTGTATATAAATTTAGAGATCCTAACTTCACAGAGTTAGGAATTTGAACACTTTTGTTTTTCAGTTATAGAAAGATTAGCCTCATCATTAGATTCCTTGGGAAAGAAGAAAACTAAAGTCCTATTTCTCCCAGGAAAAAAACTTCTAGAAGCAAGGTGGGAAGAGAGAAGTCCTAAACTTTTGAGACTTCAGCAGAGTGGAATTTTCACCTTTCTCAGTGGGGAATGCCAGAAAATAGAGGAGGGGTTATTTGGTTCACATATCACAAACTCAAAGCTCTAGATATGCTTTAGTACCTTTTGTAAAATGTTGAAGCAGTTGTGTTTCCATTGTTTTTACTATACTAGTCTATCATTTTGGATAAGAAGGACTCAGAATACAATGCCAGGAGTGAATTTTTTTATTTGTACATTAGAAATCATAAAAGAACTTCAGAAATTAAGCGCATAATATGTTAGCATTATGATGTCATGTTGTGCCGCATCCCTACTTTGTTCCTGTGCTTTATTTTTCATTGTCTACTCGAGAAATAATGAGTATGAAGACAAAAGTAGCATTTTTATATAAATATTTAAGCACCATGATTATAAGCATGTTCATACTTGGGTTTCAGTCATAAACAGAATACCCCCCCCTTCATGTTCCCACCACCAATGCCCCCATTTTAATACTCGCATATGAAGAGCTTTCCACATGTCTTCACATGTACTGGAGACTCTTACTAGAAGATGATTTACACTCTGTGAATCACTGGGTCTTACCTCTTAAAATACATAACATTTAACAAAAACTAAGCTAGTTTATTATTGATTAAAGCTGACACCTAGAGTTCCTGATTCAATTTCTGGGAAAATTCCAATATACTGTGGAAAAGATTTTGGACATTGATTCAGCGGTATATGTTCTGACTTGAGTACAAAAATCAAATGAAAATCATTTCACAGAGAGCTTACAGTAATCACTTTGAATGTAAATAATAAAAAAAGAAAATAAAGATAATATCAAGATGCTATCTAGGTTGGGGGAGAGAGAGAGATAATTTAAACATTATTTAAATGTTAGGACGAGTTAGTTAAGTGAATTTCTAAACCAGTCCTTCACTGCCACTCTAATGAGGAAAAAATGGATTTGAACTTAATAGCATTTTTAATAACCTTGACATTCAAAGCAGAGACCCAAGCATGAAAACCTAGTTTAATTTTCAATGAAGACATAGCAGAATTATTTATGGAGAGAAACTAGGGCAAAAGGACATGTGGATCCTGAATTTATATTTGAGATGATAGAATCAAGTTGCTGCCCTTAGCATCCATCTGTATGCAAAACATGAGTTTAACCAAGGAGGGAAAAAGCAAAAACTCTCGAAGCCAGTATATATTACTTAATGGCCAAACACTTTAGATCTACAAAAACTTCCGAGAGGAGAAATTAGCCTCTCAAGGGACCATAGAGCTAAGCGAATGCTAATTTATGGCTCTAGATAAAGAAGCAGCCAGAGAGAAGGAAGCATGGATTGAAACCATTAGCTTAGATTCCAATTTAGAAAACTGGTCAAATGAAGAGCTGCCAACTATTCCCTTTCATTCTTAGAATGCAGTGCGAATGAACTTTATTACTAGAGTTAGGAATCATTAAACCACAGTTACTAACTGAAGAACAAGGTAATGTTTGCCGATGGGAAGACAGATAGCTAAATTGTTAACTGGAGTAGAAATGGCTTCTCAGCCTGACTTAATCCCATAGACCCTCACAGAAACCTGGTTGATGTGTTCTCAGTGCAATAGAGAATTCACAGATAAAGGAAAAAAACATAGAGACATATTAAAGCATTCTAAGAGACTCTACTTAAAATCCTGGAACTCTAGCATGTACAATGTTTGTTGTTGTCACTCCAACAAAGGGTTTATAGGTCAATGACCCACATGATTCTGTAATTTAGAGAAAACAATGGAGACCAATAGTGAATTAAATGATAATTTCCAAATAAAGTTTTTTTTATTACTTTGATGTCAGTTGTGAAGACAATGAGGTTTTAGTTCATTTAACATAGTTCATTTAATTTTCTACATGTGAATTTCTTTTTTTTTGGGGGGGGGTCACACCCAGAAATGCTCAAGGATTATTCCTGGCTCTGCACTCAGAAATTGCTCCTGGCAGGCATGGGGGACCATATTCAATGCTGGGATTTGAACCACTGTCTTTCCTGGATCAACTGCATGCAAGGCATTAAATGCCTTATCACTGTGCTATCTCTCCAGTCTACCTATGAATTTCTTGAGGAACCCAATAGTAGTGTAAAGCAATTACATTGAGCATAAACCTATTATTTTTTACTTACAAGACAGGTAACAGAACAACTTAGGAAAACAAAGCAGCAGAATTGATAAAATTTCTAAAATTTAATTAGAATTATTATATTTTTATTAATAATCATAAGTAGATGTGAATTGCTATTCTAGATTCTTAAAATTATAAATAATTTTTATAAAAGGAAGTTTTTAGGAGAATCCAAGTTTTGTCTTTATTGGGAAGATTTATTTGTAGATGATCTAAATCTGGTACAATTTCTTCTTTTGAGGTGAATATAAGAGAAATGTTAATGGTCTGTCTTGAAAGTTGTTGGGAGACTTGTCAATCCCTTTGTTTTCATCTAGACTCTAGAGTAAGAAAACTAATGACATAACTCTTCCAAGACCAACAGTAGAAGAGAAAATTCAGGATTTGATTGCAAACACACTTGGTACTAAATGTCCTATGACATTGTTTGTTTCTCCTGTCACTTATTTGGTGCTTCTTTTATTCATCAGTCAAGTATTATGAAATTCAAAAATGGAAAAAAAAATAGCCTCTGTTCTTTTCTCATCCATGAAGATAATCATCAAGAATTAGTATAGAAGTCTCTGGAAAACAAATGTGTTACCTCTCCCCAATGTCATGCCTATCCACTTGGAAGGTGAGACCCACCCAAAGCTGTGGTTGGTAGTTACTGGGTTGTCTGGTGTAAGGGGAGAGGCAGATGCAACAAGGAGAGATTAGACATAGGAAGAGTGCTCGCAGGGCAGCAGACGGAAGCTGATTAATAAAGCTTAGCTTAGGGGGCATGTGAGAAATATGAGCATGGAGATTAGGGCCTTGTAATAAAATTGGCTTCATCAGATGAAGCTTCATCTGACTGCCTGTGTATCATTTCTTCACCCTCACCTTGCACCTACAGACCATCCAGCTGAAGGGGCTGCTGGCAGGGCTTAGCCAAGATAGGCCTCACCACCATCCACACCACTAGGACTCTATATCATTAATAATTAATACAACATAGATGAAGTGATTAGTTTGCTACAGTAGAATATACGAACTTATAATATCATGTAGAAATGGTTCCATCTCCATTGTCATTCGAGAAATAAAGAATTTATATGCCCTAGAGGAGTATCCTGCAAAACAAAAAGAGACCAAGTAAAAGGACAACCAATATCCACTCACTTGTACCCTTAGTGAGTAGGCTGAAGAGTCTTACATTTGTAGTGACTATACATCAAGGACATAGCCCTATTCAACACCTCTCACCTTATATATAAAAAGTGCTGCCAAATAATACAGAACTTCAGAAACCTCTCTCCCTATTTCTTTGCCTGTTGTTTGAGCATTCTTGGTTATTATTTCTGTGTACTATTTTTCTCAAAGCTTTTCTAATACAGAGAATTTCGAGCCAAGCTGATGGAATATCAAAAGACTTCATGAGGAGAGACTTTCCTTTATGTACTCGAAATATCTTGACTCTCTGCCAATTTTTTTTTACTTCATTTTATGGCTTGTTCTTTTTGCTTATTGTTGTTGTCAGTTTGTGTCTAAAATGAAACACATTTTCAGGTGTAGATTTTCTCAAGAATGTTTTGTTTTCATCTGAGGTCTGTGTCTTTACATGAGAATATGTCGGATCTAGAATAATCACAAAGCCATGGAAGTGATGTGATCATACGGTGTTCTCTGAGTAATTTTTCAATCCAGGGAGAAATATAAATTGTAGTGACTGGAGGTCTTTCCAGGTTCCCAAATAGGTGCTAAATTAATTAGAAGCATTAATTTGTCTAAATTTTCACAAAAGCAAATAGAAAGGGCTCATTTTATAAACTAGGAAGTGAGACCTACAGAATATACGGACTTGGTGCAAGGCCAAATGTCTGGCAAGGCTGGAACTATTTAGTTGTTGTTACTGCTCTAAACTTTTATTTAGACATGGTGATTTGCAAATATTTTGCAGCAGAGTATCAGACATACCCTGTTTCCACCTCTAATCCCTCTACCCCATGAACCATCCATCCAAATGATCCCAGGTTTCTTCCCACCTTCAAACCTGATACTTGACAGATACATATTTAATTGTTGTATTTTGGGTTCTAAGCTTCCAATTGTGTTGGGCCTAGTGGCTTGATATACAGACACTTTGCCTCTATACCACAAAAGAGCCCAGGGCCCCTTGGTAGAGGCCTTTGGATTGGTTCTCATATTGCCTTCTAATTACATGTCTCTCGATTGGTTCCTCTGGTTTACATGGTAAAAGGATTTTTCCCCATTACCTCCTCATCTTGTTTTTCCCTTCCCCTTGGGGATGGGCTTTGCTTTTTCCAATAAAGACTACTTTGGAGGCTTGGAGGAGGAGCCGCCATCTTGGTTCATGGTTCCACATGGTGGAACAACTGGCATGTGGGTGAACAGCTTAGTTTCTGGCCTGCTATTCATTCCCAACTATGTGTCGATTATTTCCTATGTCAAACTTTATGGTGGACTTTTGTCTCTTGTCCTACTTGGACTGGGGTTATGAGAATGCCTCTCCCTCTTTGGGGATTGTGGAATGTACAACCCATTATTTAACACCTTTGACCCTATCTCGTATTTTATGCATGGCCATTTGGTTCAGAGATTTTACTCCTGTGGTATAATCTCTTGTGCAACATTGCTTTGAATTTGCTGGCAATAGGGAAGGTAGGAAGGTAGAAAGAAAAATAGTAAAAAAAAAAAAAAAGAGAAGTAAAGAGGAAGTAATGTACTAAGGCAAAAAAAGGGAGAATTGGACAGGTTATTTCAGGATCTAGTGTGTGCTTTATATTTTAGGAAATTTCATTTTAAATTGCCTTTCAAATTATCTACTATGAACTAGAAAAATGCTTGTTTTTTAATATAAAGACAAGAACATTTCACCAGGAAAGCTCTACTCTGTTTGCTTTTCTGTATTTGTGATACCAGAAGGCACCTTGTGGTACAAAGGAGACTTACTGATGTTCTGATTAATCAGTCTTTCATAGCTCACTGATGATACTACAGGAAAAAATAGAAACTTAAAAATATTATCATCCGACACTGATTTTTTTTAAAAAAAAACTGCACTGAATTCCTTTATTATTCTCTGATGACATCGACTCTCATTATTGCAAACCATTCCTTTGAGAAAGTATTTTTTTTTTGCTTCTCCTTAGTATTCTGCATCTCCAGTGGTTCTGTCAAACAGAAGATTGATTGTGAGAAAATGAAAAGCATGGAAATCAAGAGTGTCAACCTTAAATGCAACGATGATGGCAATTTATATAAAATTTCTCAACATAATGTTGCATTCTTGGAAAAAAATGTTCACCCGGATTGCAGTTAATAAAGTGAGCAAGTATTAGAATATACCACCAGTACAACTCAATTAGGGGGTTTTATATTATCGAATCAAATATTACAGGATAGAAATAAGTCAATATTAATTAACTCCAGCTATGATCTGTGCCTGACTCTGTGCCCATGGGTGCATACATACTGTTAAATTCACCTAATGTATGAAATAGCAACACCAACTCTACCTCAAGTCAAAGCAGAAAAGTGCTAGCCATTAGTCCTGGAGTGATACGCTATAGGTAGACCCATGGTAGCTTATGAGTTTCATTACCCACAACCCAGCTATTTGGTCTTTTTGGTGCTTTCTTTTCCCTTCAAATATCAACAGAGCTCAGACATTTGGAGCAGAAAGACAACCAATTTAATGAAAATCATTTTCCTAAGGCCTGAAGGTAAATGGAAGAGCCTCTCAAGTCAGAAACCTCTTCCTTGCCTCCTTCTTTATTTCTCTCTTTAGGTTGAACACAGCACCAGGAGGCAGTCATTACTTCTCTCTGCAATGTCCACATTCATAGAGATAATTTCTGCAGTAGCTGAAGCCTGGATTAATTATACTCAGACATAATATTTCCCAAGATGCTCTTTCAACCAGGAAAATGTGGAAGTCGAATTAAACAAAATCAATGTAATTCAAAATAAACTAACTAGCTCATAATCAATTGATCCATTTTAAAACTTCAGTGATATTCCTTATAAATCGTTTTCATTCTAATCTTGATGAATTAGCAGGTTTGTTCTTTAATATGGCTTTGAAAAATACTTGTCAAACTTCTTCCTTGTTTATCATAGAGATAATCAAAATCATTTTAGTAGCCTAGAGCAAAAATGAAAATGATTGCTACTGAACTATATTATACTAGATATTCTCCCATGTGTCCTACATGACCTATTATATACACTAGTTAGAGATTCTATAGAGGTGGTAGATTGAAAAATTAACACTGTAAGAAAAGAACAATCAGTTTTATCTCTTACATTTTAACAAGAAATAAATTAAACATTATTAACCCCTGAATTCACATTTCAACTCTGTATTATGATTTCTGTTTTTGTGGTGAAAAAAGAACTTTTTAGATTTTATTCAGAGGTACTGATGAAAGACAGGGAGAGGATAAGAAATAATGTAGAAGGGTCTTCCTAATATAGTATTTTACCTAAGCTAAACCATTTGCCATGAGATGGATACAAAAACTTATTAGATTCAGCATCCAAACCATATGTCTTCTTTCCCAAGGCTCAGAAGCATTCTATTGTACTATACCTTTGTTAACAGTCTCCCTGATTGGACTCTAAAATAAGGGAGTTTTATTTTTTCAAACTCCTCTTAAATTGCTCTAAGTTGATTTCCTATAATTTTCCCTTTTAATTATCTCGTAGTGTCTTAAATTACAGTTCCTGTTCATTTCCCAATAGCTATTAAGGCTTTTGTAACAAATACTTTGGTGCATAAGATAAAAGCTTTTTGAGGTGGCATCATAAACTGAGGAAAATATGATTTAAAATTGACTTTAAATGAAAATAACTACAATTAATGACATATACAATTAAGCTTCCATCTCTACTTTCTATAATCTTTTATTTTCTTTCCCCCCCCTGGATTTTGAGCCATATCCTGGAGCTCTCAGATGTTGTCACTCGTGGCTCTGTGCTCCAAGCTCACTCTTGGCATATTCAGGACACCATATGGAATACTAGAGATCGAATTTGGGTCAGTCTCTACAGACTGTGTTATTGCTAAAGCCCCTCTAATTTGTACATTTGAATGAAAATTCACAGAAAAAAAGTGAAATTTATTTTAAAATATCTCAGAATTTCTTTGTTTACTTTTCTGTAGGCTGTTGATAACAAAAACAGAAGTAATCAGCTTCCTTAGATTTCTGTACAAATTCAATCATCTCTGTCATCTCTGTGATAAAGAATGAAGAAGTTCTCAGTGTACTTTCAGTTGTGTGTGTGTGTGTGTGTGTGTGTTTTATAAAGAAAGCAACCTTATAATTTAGATAGCATTAGAACTGAGAACACTTAGGATGTCTGGTACGGATGTTTGATACGGATTATCTTATTTATGGTGCTTATTTTTAGCTTTGATTTCACTTTAACTACATTTCCAAACCACTGCATTATTTTTCGCAGCTCCTCTAGTTAGCCTGATTCTTATGTGTTCTCTTTTCTGTAGCTTTATGTACACCTTCTTGATACCATTATCTCTCTGGAAAATGGGTACATATATGTTCGTATTTTTATTTCTTTGTTGGGGGCCACACTGGGCTGTGCTTAGGGCTTCCTGCTGTAGACTTGGGAGAAACATAGGTGTCAAGGACTAAACCAAAGTAAGTGATCTACATGCTCAACTATTGTTCCATCAACATGTATTTTAAATTATAACTTGGAATTCTGGGGGAAAGACACCAACATCTCTGCAGTGATCCATCATCTCCCACATGTACAAGCAATGAGGCTATGCTGAAACTCTGTGCTTGGGCTGCTTTAATGCTTTGGGTCATTTCACAGCCAGGCAAGTAAATCCTACAATAATCCATCTTTCCATGACAGGAAGAAGTAGCATCTTGTACTTTCGTGATATATTTCAAGCAAATTCAACTCTATAACCAAATGGGAGCCAAAGTATTTAATCACTTCTAACTATCCCAGTGTGTTTATTTTCATTGTATATTACAGTTCCCAATGAATAACAAATTTCCCCCTAATTAATTTGGAATCATTATTTTTATCAACATACCAAAACATCTTGAGTGCTTTCTCTGGGTTAAGTGCTTTGATTTTCATAATGAAGAAGAAAACAAATAGAATAGAAATGTCTCTCTACATGAAAATTTTCATTAAATTTATTTCCAAATCTCATAAATTTTTTTTAACTTTGGTTATCAAGACTATTCAAAGTTTTGGAATTTTGGGTTTATTCTTGTTTTGTTTCTTTGGGCCATACTTGGCAGTGCTCAGGGTTTTCTCCTGATTTTTGTTTTCAGGAATCACTTCTGAAAGTACTTGGGTAATAGCTATCAAATCCAGGTTAGCCACCTATAAGGCAAACATCCAACATATCATATCTCTCTAGCACCTCAATTTTTCTAAACTTTGAGAGTTTCATGGCACCTTTTCCTTATGGATACTGAATGTCTTGAACAAAACATTAGTTTATTCATGAACTAAGGCCTTTCCAGTTATGATTAGAGTGTTGTGAGAACAGTGTAGCACAAATAGATCAATCCTAAGAATTCTAAAATGTTGACGAATTGCATCAAGAAAAACAAGTTTTATGCCTTATCATTATATTTACAGAATGTTTCTGTATATCTATAACGTCCTAGGTAGGATTTGCCTTGCCTTTGACATTTTTATCTCAATAAAAATATTGTCTTTGATCCTAATTACCACAAATATTTCACCAGTGCCATTGAGGGGAGAGAGGAGTCTATGGTTTGCTTTTCATGGTACTGTCCCTTTCTATTGTTTTGTGTCCGTAGATATTGACACAGAATTTGTGGTGATATCAAAGTGGAAAAGTTGAAGGGTAATTACATATTAAAAAGTGATGCTCATATTCAGCTGTTCTGTAGTTTTGTATTAGAGAAAAAATCCTTCTTAATAGATTTTGTAATAACATAACTGTACCTATTTCCTTTGCTCAAGTTAACGTGACATTTGTCCAACTAGACTTCAAATAAACAGACATTTTGGCAAAGCAATTCCTCTTTAATCCTTTTGATCTCATCCACTGATCTCATCCATATCTTTGACATCAGTGAAAGTTTATTGTGGGAATTCATATATACTTGTTTGCTTATTTATTTTGCTTTTGCAGCCACACCCAGTGTTGCTCTGTGTTACCCCTGGGTCTGTACTCAGGGCTCACTCCATATATTATGCGATAGAATGAATCTGGTTTGTCCAAATTCTGCTTTGTCAAGCCCCTCAGCCACTCCTATTTCACTAGCCTCATCAAATTCCTATTTAGATTTACTCAGGAAGATAAATATTTCTTCTTCAAAGGGTGTGAACATACTTTATATAAAGGGATAATTCATCTGAGTGAACCTGAAGATTTTCTCTTGCAAATATTTACCCCACCTATTCACTTACCTATCTTGTAAAGAACTACAAAGCAAAGTCTGATTCCTGTGAAGAAGAGTGGCTGAGTCGACTAGGAATGACATCAGGAGTTAAGAAGAAGAAATTGTGCATCATAGCACCTATGTATCATGTCTGTTATATTTCTTTCAGGCATGTTTCATTCCTGCGAAGTAGGGTTCCTGTTTGCATTTGTTGGTATCAGACTAACAAAAACTGTTCTCCATTCTTCTTGAAATGGATGTGTTTACTACAGCATCTTATCTACTTCTATATTTAATGTCCTAAGCCATCTGTTGTCTCTAAAAATAAATTTCCAAAAATACACAGGCAAGCTGTTTAATTTTCTTTTCTATTGCAGTAGCTTTAGGGAAAATGGACAAGAGGTTTACAAAATTATTATCTTAGTTTTATTTTCTTTCTTTTTCTTTCTTTCTTTCTTTCTTTTTTTTTTTTTGTTCTTGTTTTTGGGCCACATGTGGTGCTGCTCAGAGTTTATTTCTAGTTCTGTGCTTTGGGGTCATTCCTGGACCTGTTAGCTGGATCACATGAGGTATTAAACCAGGGTCACAGTCAAATCAACTGTATGTAGACAAGCGTCTCATTTCTGACAACCATCTCTGTCCTCAATATTGTGATAGTTTTAACATGATAAATTTATGAGAAAATTATTCCTCAGAATATTTCTTCCAGGTCAAGTATTACTTTGAAATCTCTTTGTTCAAAAAGAAGAAAGTGTTATGATTAAATTAAAAAATATTGAGGAATATATCAACACAAGGTGTTATATTTATATTCCAGCATGGGCTGGGATTAAAGAAGAAATGCCTGGAGATCAATTGGTTGAAAGCACTATTGGTTAGATAAGTAGGAAGTCATTGTTGATTTTACATGGATGTTTGCTAGGTTTTTTAATAAAAATTGAATAGTGCAATAATGTAATGTAATTGATGGTTTTCTTCTGATCAGCCTTTGTAATAAACAAAATTGAAGGGATTTGAAATAAAGGTTCAAGGATATTATAATTTATTCTTTACCTCTCCTGAAAAAGACATCTCATCTAAGAGTCACACCCATCTTGCCCCCCCATCCATTAAGTCCACACAATATTCCATGTCACAAAGTATATATATATATATATATATATATATATATATATATATATATATATATATATCTGCCTCCAAATTTTACTTGTTTCTAGAGCTGTGAAAATATTTGTTTTTTTCTAGATTCTTCTGAAAACAAATCAAACAAAATAAGTATTAATTGTGAGGGGGAGAAAATCACTGCTAGGTAGCTTTCTTTACTCTAATTTTCCAAAGTTTTTGAAGAAGAACAAAAAAGCTCACTGTCACTTCAGACTCATTAGCATGTTTTTAAATTTTCAAAAATTGTTGACGGTAATTGTCTAACCATCTTCTGGGTGTCTTCTTAAAGCTACGAAGATAAATGAGGCATAAGGTTCCAAATATGGGAGAATATGGTAGTAATACAACTTAAACATTTGGTATGCATCATTCTCTCTCTCCCCCTCTCTTCTTTTTTTATTGAGATCTTCTAGGCCATTTACATCACCCAATGTATTTCTAATGTGCTTTGCCCTTAGATCGAGCCAACATGCAGTTTCTGTCCATTAACTAGATATTATAAAGCCTATTGTGCAGTTAAAGAGAAATGGAGTATTTTAATACAGAGCAATAGCCTAGATTCAGTGTTTTGAGCTCAATGATTACAAAAGAGGATACGGGCAAATATTTTCTTTCAGCGTGGTTGTGTTTTGTGGAATTTAAATCTTGAGACGTGTAGGTGGATTAAAGATTTTTATCAAGTTGTAAACAGAATTGTATGTACATGTATTTAAGTTTTTCTGTAAGAAGAGAGATAACCTTATGTTATATAATTTAAACAAATCAAAGGACAGGGCTAGGATATGGGCTTAAAATAAACATGTGAAAGACATTAGCAACATAGTCAATTGGATAACCATCTATAAGAAATTAGCAGCATGGATTCATAGCAATGAAAACATATCAAGATGGCGCAGAGAGTGAAAACTGGGTTAAAGCACTTGCTTTATATGTGAAATATTTTGGTTCAAATTCCAGTATGGGTGACTGAGCCCCTGAGCACAAATTCAGAATTAAGTTCTGATCACTGTTGAACATGGCCCTCAAACAAACAAAAATTAAAGAACTAAAAGCTATTAAGAAAGTGATCTATAGGCAAAGAAACAAAAAAGGATTATGAAGAGGAAAATATCGGTTCTATTCAAGATCAGAACCAAATGAATGGGATTTGGAAAGATTATAAGTACTAAAAGTAGCATTAAGATTTATGACTATATCAAAAATGATAAAGTTAGACAATGGTTAAGAGCTATAATTAGTCTGGCTGGTGCAGATCCTGGCGTTTCTACTTGGAGATGCCTTTAAATAATTTACAGGATGCCCTGCCCAGTAAATTGTGTAAACCATCCTTCCTCAAAGATGTTTGAGAAATAAGAGAGTTCCTAGAGTTAAAGATTTGAGTACATTGTTAAGTATCCTAAAGATAAGGTTTTTTTTTAGAGGAATAAGAAGAAAGAATCTTTAGCCTCAAGAATAAAACTATAAGGAGAATTTTTCTCTAGAGGGCCAGAGTAAAATACAAAATCTATAGAGAGATATAGTGAGAGGATAAGGTATTATGTTCACCTGGGGTTGAATTTAATTTTCTCTCACTAACTATGGCTGCACAAGCATTTAGCAGATCTCAGAAAAAGTGTAAACTACCTCCTAGAGAAAAAAAATAAAATGGAAAAAGTAAATTTTCATTATTTATGTGATTTTATTAACTTATTTAGAGACCAAAGTTATGAGATCAAAGCAACACAGAAGGTTGCAAAAGAAAGTTGTATTTTATCCTTTTAAAATGTATATCCTACTAGAATATATTTGTTATATGTTGATATCTAAATAAAAATAAATAAATAAATAAAAAGAAAGTGCTGTATTTCTCTAAGTTTCTCTCACTCCAGTTCTCAAACTTAGTTTAATGTCCTTTAATGATCATAAGAAATAATGAAAAACTTTCTTTTTGTTGTTGTTGTTTTGGGCCACACCTGGTGACGCTCAGGGGTTACTCTGGCTATGCGCTCAGAAATTGCTCCTGACTTGGGGGACCATATGGGATGCCTGGGATAGAACCCAGGTCCGTCCTAGGTGCAACTCATACCCATACCACTGTGCTATTGCTCTGCCCCCAAGAAATAACAAGAAACTTTCTGATTGTGAGCTCCAAACTTGAGATCAGACCCACAAAGACTGGGAGGAGATGGTTCAGTAATGCAAAAGCAGAGTAGTTTATTGCAGATACCAGCATGCTGGGGCTGTACCTCCCCAAGTAACGACCCCAAGTGGTGCTTCAAGCTAGGGGCAAATCTCTAGGCTCTTAGTATATGTTGTTTCAGCCAATTTTAAACTGGGTGGCTTGACTAGAGGAGGAGCAGCTCTGGTGCCCATTGGATGCCAAATAAATAGATTTATGACCTGCATTTGAGTGCCCACAGGTCCCCAGGTGTAATCAGTTCCAGATGCAATTAGATTCCTTAGTTTATTGCTAGCTTGCTTAAACTAACTGATCCTACACTAACAACTATCATGACAATGTTATTGAGTGAGAGAAGTAGAATGCCTGTCTCAAATACAGGCAGGGAGTAGGGGAGGAGGGAAATGGAGTACATTGGTGGTGGGAAGGTTGCACTGATGAAGGGGGGGTGTGCTTTTTTATGACTGAAATCCAACTAAAAACATGTTTGTAATCATGGTGCTTAAATAAAGATATTGAAAAAACATTATCTGGTCCTCCTATATTTCTCAGAATGTACCCTTTTATAGCCCAAATTCTTCTGTTTATGAGCATCGAGGCATTTCTCAGAAGGCAGCCTTTACGTTCCAGGAACTAGTTCTTTGCCCAAGGCCCAGTTCCTTTTTGTCAGGCCAACCAAGCTTGTCATAACAGTCCTTATGTCTAACACACAGCATGGTGACAGAAGTGAAACAGTGGTTAATTCTAAACTTACATTCTAATATTCCCTTCCACTAACATTCCATGAAACAGCATTTTGTTCTAAATTTAACATTCTAATATTCTCTTCTAGCCTAATCACATGAGTCATCTATAGTTTTCCATACATTACAGTTTTCTTCTGGGAATAGAGACTTTATACTTTCTTCTTACTTCTTTCCTCTTATATACATAATGCATGCTTTTGGTTTTATGATTATTTTCATAACAACTATTTTATTATATTTGGAGGGGGTCACACCAGATAGCACTCAGGGGTTACTCCTGGCTCTATGCTCAGAAATCGCCCTGGCAGGCTCGGGAGACCATATGGGATGCCGGGAGTCAAGCCATCGTCCTTCTGCATGCAAGGCAAACACCCTACCTCATGCTATCACTCTGGCTCTATTTTATTATATTTTTACCTTAACTAATATATTTAGCAGTTGGTTGTGTGTGTGTTTTCAAATAATATTTCTGTAGCCTGAGGCCATTCCTGGTGGTTCAGTTGTCAGACCCTCTGGTGCCAAGGACTCCCAGGATTGGGTCGTGTTCTAAGGCAATACAGACTCAGACCTTGTGGTAGTGGGGATGTGGTGGACGTGGGCATGTCATAGCGTCAGGGGACTCTGCATAGGTCTTGCACCCTAACTCCTCATTACCGCCCAATCCTTGGAGCTGTTTCCTGATTTTATTTGCTTTTTTTTTGTGTTCTGTGCTTTGCTTTTTTTTTTAACAATGGCCTCCAATTAACTTTCCTTAATTTTCTTGCCAAAGAAATAATAACCTAATTATATATGTATTCTTCAGGGACGTTTATCATTTCTTTCTCTGGTGAATTTCCCCTCTGGGCTTCCTTTGTTTTTCCTTTTAATTTAAGTTTTATTTTGGTCACCGTGGCTTTTAATACTGTTACTGATAAAGTTTCATGCATAACATATTCATATTAGTGTCCAGAGTAAGGAGGATGAGACCACACAACTGGAATAAAGTTTAATACTTTAATCCCTCTGCCAACAGGGCTCCCACATTGACCAGCCAGGCCATCCCCTGAAGAAGATGAGTCTTACCTAATATCATGAGGAAGATTCTATAGGGAAGGGATAAGAGAGGTTCTAGCTTTCTGATGATCCCTAAAATGATTGGCTATTGTCTAGGGGTACCTTCCTACTGCTCCGTTGTCCTTCCCTGATAGGCTTCCTGGTATGGCCAGGTAGTTTGGGGGCTGGGTTTATGGAAATAGACCTGTGGAGACCTAACATGTGGCTTACACCATGTGGTTCTTACAAAATGATGTTTCTCCCTGCTCAAAACCTGAGAAGCCTGCCATGTGGCCTTTACAAAATGGCGACCCTCCTTGTTCAAAATGTAGATCCCAACAATTCCAACACCATGCCTTCTGAAAGCAGAATAAACACTTTCCTCTACCACTGCTCCAGTGCTCTAGGCCCCATCCCAGATATGATAGGCTTCCTACTGGAAACCAGTTCTCAGTTTCTATTTGTTTTATGTATCTTGTTATTCTCCTACCATGTTTCTTTATATCACGTGTAGAATATA
Source organism: Suncus etruscus (assembly GCF_024139225.1). Classification (NCBI taxonomy): domain Eukaryota; kingdom Metazoa; phylum Chordata; class Mammalia; order Eulipotyphla; family Soricidae; genus Suncus; species Suncus etruscus. The sequence continues at coordinate 39,361,006 of NC_064867.1, read as the reverse complement.
GGTCATTTTGTATTTGTCCCTCCCTTGACTAACATCACAAAGCATGATGCTCTCCAGATTTTATCCATGTAGCAGCAAGTTTCATGATTTCCTTTCTTCTTACAGTCAAATAGTATTCCATTGTGTATATGTAGTGTAGCTTCTTTACTTAATAATGTGTTAAGAGGAAAGATCATAGCATTTGGTTTTGCTTGTAACATTTGAATTATTTCTCCAGTTGTAAACAGGACATTTTTATTCCCTTGCTCTTCATAGAATTTTGTTCACTAGAGACTTATTATTTTCAAAAGTTATTGAAAATATTGAACTTCTTTAGATATATTTATCTCATTCTTACATCTAATTACCAGTGTAAATTCTAAATTAATAGCATTTCCTAACAGCCTTATAAGCATTCAATGCTAAAGATACTTATGTAATCTTGTTTAAGTAACTTGATTTTATTCTTCCCACATTTTATCTTTCAGTGTGGGTTTTTAACAAGTTAATTCATCTAATCATTCAGTTGGATTTTTATTTCTCACAGGAAAAATGTCAGACTTTATCATGGAAATTTAAATTTTATAATTAAGCTTGTTTATGTTTTCTTCATCATTTGACCTTTTGTATAGAAGGGAACAGCACTCAGAAATAATGTATGGCTTAATTCTGGCTCTGTGCTTCAGGTTCACATCTGACAGACTCATGGAGTACCATATGAGTAACATATGAGCCAGAGATCTAATCTGGGGGACCTCATACAACTCGAGCATCCTTCTTGCTATACAATCACTCCAGCTCTAAACATTGTACTTTTTAAATACGAGAATAACAAAAGAAATATAGGAGAAGCTTTCTTTTCTTTTCTTTACTTTTTTGGTGAATTTATTTTATTTATTTTATTTATTTTTTAACATAATTTTTTTTTGATCATAGTGGCTTACATATTGTTGACAATAATATCTTAGTTACATATTTACATAAGATCAAAGGGGATTCCCATCACCGGTTTGTCTTCCCTACTCCTCCCTTTTTGTCCTACCTCCCATATCCTCTTCCCTCACCCCTAGGGCTGCTAGGATATGTGGTCCCCTCTGTACCTATCCTATTACTTCGTAGTCTTACACCTGTTTGGTCCTGATGCCTCCTTTATTTCCCCCTCTAGTTAGGAGGTAGGCGAAGGTAGTTCAAGTTATGTGGTTTTGTTTGAAGAGGAGAAAAGTGATAAACTGGGGTAAAAGTCTAATACGCCGGAAATAAGCAAAATCCTTCTAGAGGCTCTCGTCATCGATTTGAGAGGCAAAGGAGAAAAAGAAGGTGAAACACTCGACCCCTACGAAATGCAGTGTCAAATATCTATTAAGAGTTCCAACGCGAACGCTAAGCACCACCAGAACAGAACAAAACCAACAAATACACAACCAAAACAAAACAAAACAAAACAAAAAAAAAGAAACGCCGCGATCTTGAGATAGGCACCATGGCATAGCACATGAAGAGGGAAAAGAAGGGGCCAGAGAGATAATATAGAGGCAAGGCGTCTGCCTTTCATGCATGAGGTCATCGGCCCGAATCTTGGTGCCCCACATGGTCCCTCATGCCCGCCCGAAGCAATCTCTGAGCCCGGAGCCAGGAAGAATCCCCGAGCGCCTGGTGCCTCCCAAAAATCTGTAAGAAAGGAAAAAAAAAAAGATAAATGGGGCAATAACTTCAATAACCACACTAAAACAAAGAAATCGACCAAAAATAAATAGGTAAATAAAATGATAATAGTAGTACATGAAGATAAAAAGTAATATATGAAAAATAGACAAGATTTTTTCCCCCTGCCCAGGCACAGTAAATATTGGGGTCATTCAAAAAGGGATTCACATGGCCTAAGATGTATGGGGTTTCTCCGCCCTTGGAGTATATTGTCATGGGATCCACTATAGACTCTGTTCATGATCCTTTATTCTCCCGGTGGTCCATGTGTGATGTTTGGGAGGCTTCTGGTCCTTCCTGGGTGATATAGTGAGTCCTCTGTATCTAGCAATCTCAGTATCGGCACAGTTACAGGGGTGGGACTTATGATGAAGTCAGTCTTAGTGGTTGTAGAAGTTCTGTTCCATCAATATCATTTTAGTCCATCTTCTGTGGTTGTTGGTCTTGGTCTTGGCACTAAATCTGGGATGGCACCTAGGATAATGCCTTTCCTTGTGTTTCCAGAAGCCCCATTCCCTTACAATGGTCTCTGCCAGACCTTTGGAACTGGGATCATGGTTGTTGTGCAGGTCGTAGCTCAAACCCTAGGTTAGGGCTTTTTTATTGGTCCCAAGATATATACAGTCTGGTCATGGTTCTAGCAGCCAGTCCTCTGTAAATCGCGTTCTTGGTTTTTGGACCTACCAGCGGGTGACAAGTCTTCTGATTTTGTCTTATCAGTGGCTAGAGGGCCAGGATAACCTGCTCTTAAGTCAAGTTGTTCCCCTTTTCCTCGTTGTCAGGATATCTTATTAGAGCTGGCACTCATTGGTGTTCCAGCAGTAATAAGGTTGTCCTGGATGGGGTTTGTTACTTGCAGCTGTTGTGAAGGACTGTGCCATTTCTGTGACTGGGATCCAGGGTTCAAGGTTCGATAGATGGGATCTACTCTCCTGAAGTCTAAGTTGATTCCACATGACATATATTCAAGGTAGGAGTTATCCCTGTATTGTAAACAACTATGAGTTTCTATCTCTAGTAGATAAAAGCTCTTTTTTATGTGAGAGATTTCCCCCTTTTTTTAGTGTGCCTTTGCAGGGAGAAATGGTGCTACGTTATATTGTTGGTTCATTTGGGGGTGGACAGAGAGGAAAACAAAACAGGTCACATACCCAAAAAAGATTAAAACAAAACAAAACGAAACAAAATGAAACAAAACCAAAAAAAAAAAAAAAGATAGGATTAAAAATGTATGTGCTCACATATGCATATGTGGACCAGAAAATTAGCGGAGTATTTAAAGGACCAAAGAGGTGCAAAAGACTACCTTACATTTGGGGAAAGGCAGGTAAAGAGGAGGTGTAATACAGATCTTATGTTTATGTTGGGAGTACAGGTTTTCCCGTTGTCTTTTGGGTTTTTCTTGTAGTGTGTGGGTTCCCAGGCACCTTTCCATCACACCCCCTGACCTTCTTCAGATTGGTGAAAGATTTGTGGCAGGGAGGTCTTGGTAAGAGTTCCTGCATTGGGGCTACTTTTGGGCCCAAGTCCGGTTTCAAGTAGCAGTCAAATTTCTTTATTTTGATTGAGATTTTGTAGTTTGCTATTAATAAAATTATATAAATAATGTGTTTCTTTTTCATAAAGCTAATTCCAATATACACCCATCCAATATACACCCATCTCCTCCCTGTCCGAAGGACCAAAATCTCCTCCCTCATAACTCCTCCTTCCAATTGTATGGATCATTTCTCCCTTTTTGTTACTTTTGGACCTTTGTTTCTATCTTACTATATATCTTTAATCCCTCATTCTTTATCTATCCCTTTTTAATCTAACTGACTTCATTCCATCCACGTTGTTGTAAATTACATGATTTTGTTTTTAGAAGTGCACAGTATTACTTATATATGTCATACATATAACTATATATATATATATATTACAGCTTTTTGTTCCATTCATTTTTTACTGGGAATTTTCTTTTTTTGCCCCCATATATTTTTATTATTCTATGTGTGGTAATGAACATAGGGGTGCATATATTCTTCTAAGTTAATGTGTTTGTATTTTGGGCTAACAAGCTTAGTTGGTGGAGTTGTAGTAAAAAAGTAACCTTCATTCACTGTTGGTGGGACCATCATCTGGGTTAGTCTTTATGGAAAGCTATATGGAGATCTATCCAGAAAATTAGAAAAACTACCATATAATGTAACAATACCACCTCTTCATTTTTTATCATTTTTTATTCTTTCACAAATTACCTATTTTGTGTGATTTGGTCAAAGTTATGTCTGTGTGAGTGAGGAGTCCTTACAAAAAATAAATTTGCATTTCCAGTTATTTCAAAAGCTTTTCTATAGAGGGAGCAATTTGGAATGTTTCTAAGAATTTTCTTTACTTTTTTTTTTACCCCAAGTTTAAAAATGATAAATTGAGATATTTGAAAAGAATTGTTAACTTTTTAAACTGTCTTAAAATATTTTAATTCTTTGTTATGCATAGTAATTATTTTTGTTTGTTTGCTTTTTTTGTTGTTGTTTTGCTTTTGCTTTTTTGGGCCACACCTGGCAGTGCTCAGGGGTCACTCCTGGCTCTGAGCTCAGAAATCTCTTCTGGCTAGGGGGACCATATGACATACTGGGGACCGAACCTGTGTCCTTCTTGGGTCAGCCATGTGAAAGGCAAACACCCTACTACTGTGCTACCACTCTGGCCCCTACATAGTAATACAAAAATACACACAGAAGAATGTAAAAAAAAAATGGACTGATTCAATGTGTTTTTATATATCAATCAATCTATTTGTCTATCTGTCTGTCTATTCATTATTGTGATGCTCGCATGGGACTATTAGCTTCATCTCAATCATAGAAAACCTATTATTTACCTTTGAACTATCATTCCAACCTCTTAGACAGTCTCTAATCAGACTACTTCAGGGCTTCTCTCTTGTATGCTATTTATTTATCTTTCTGAGGACTCTAAAGTCTTCATTTAAAACAATGGGGCTGAGGTTGGAGACATAGCAAAGCCATAGTGTGTTTGCCTTGAATGTGGCCAACCCATGACAGACCTGGGTTTGATTTCCATCATTCCAGAAAGCTGCCAGGAGCAATTTCTGAGCTCAGAGCCAAGTGTAATCCCTGGGAGCTGCTGGGTGTAACCTGAAAACAAAAACAAACAAACAATACATAAACAAACAAAACAAAGAAAAAGAAACCAATGGGGCATTACTTTTTGTTTTCTGTATGATTTGTATCTACATGTAATATTTATTTTCATCATTCTTTCTTGCTAGAACTCTGTAAATTGAGTTATTAGTTTCCAAGAAAGCAATTTTGTTTCTAGTAATATTTTAAGTATACTTCTGTTTCATTAGGTATTATCTCATAATTATTTTGCCCTTCCTAACTTGATACACAGACTTATTTGCTGTTCTTTTCATAGAGCCTTATTGTAAAAATTGATGTAATTGATTTTCAGACTTTACTCTGTAATGTATAGTTTTAAGTGAATAATAACCCCCTGAGGGTCCTGTTTATTCCATATAATTTTAATACAAATTATCAATATAAGTTGAAGGCAATATTTTACAGCTGTATTTTACTTCTTCTATAATGCATTTATTGTCTGAAACATGTTATGGCTAAGAATATGGGAATCTTCTTTGTCTCTACTATTTTCTTGTCCTAAGTCCTCTTTCCCTCTTCATATGATGATGCAATAAATTTACTTGATTTCCATACAGAGAATATATTCACTTTTTGTATTTTTATATTCATTGTGAACTATTTTAAAACTCAGCAAAAGTTTAATTTTAAACTGCATACACAAATTTTAATTTTAATTTTAATTTGGGGTCCATATTTGGTCAGGATTTTTTGGGCTCTTCATTCTGGGATCACTGTTGATGGGGTTTGAGGGACCATCTGGCATGATGGAAATCATACCTGATTGGACACAGGCAAGCCAATGACCTGCCTATTTTACTATTGCTTCAGGTCTCATATACATTTTAAACGTTGAATCTCTTATCTTTGCATTGTGTAGTCTCAGATTATATTTCTAAATTTTTTCATTCACATAGCCTTTCTATTTTATAGATTTTTTAAATGTTTCTCAGGTCATCAGCGAAATAGTGATATCCTTTTCTGTTGAGATTCCTTTTCTATTTCTTTCTTAGCTGCTTTCATTTGAGTACTATGGTGAGAATAGATATGCTTAATTGTTTCTGATCTTTAAATAAATCTTTCAAATTTTCACCATAGAGTGTGTCCTGGCTATTTATTATAACATGTAACCTTTATTATATCCAAGAACATTCGGTTTATAGCTATTACATGAAAAAGTTGATAATAATAAAAGGGTATTTAATCTTGTTGAATGATTTTCTGCTTCTACCAAGATAATTATACGATCTTTGTCTTCATTTAGTGTAGGTGGTGCCTCACATATATCGACCTGCATTTGCTAAACATTCTTGCATTCGAAATAAACTCTAGTGGCTATCATGCATGATTCTGTATAATGCGCTGATTTTGCTGAGGATTTTAGGTACATAAAATATGTTCTTCATCTTTTATTAGGGGAAGGGAGACCAGAACAACATGTGGCATCAACCATTCCCTCCAGGTTCAAAAGTAACATAAGGAGGAAGAAAAGGAAATTTTTCCTGTGTCTGAGCTCCTCTTCTTTATACCTAAATACTATCCTTGAACAGTCAGAGCCTGACATGAGTGTAGGCCAATGACCACAAGACCTACAGTTTCCACCACTGCAGCCTTACTTAACTACATCACCATTTTTTTGAGAGTGTCTTGCTTGCAACACACAAGTTATGGGGCTTGTCAGCATCCAAAATCAATTGAGATATGTTCATAATGAAACTTCTTATATGCATTTGTCTCCAGAGATCCTATTGATTCTGTTTTTCTGGAGATCCCCGATGAATCCATTTGGATTCACATTTGGAAGAAAATGCCCATCACCCCCCCAAACCCACTCAGAAATAACACTATCATATATACAAAAGCAAAGGTAATTTTTCTTAATTTGTCTCATGATGAGATGATGCTGTAGTCGAGCCAATAACAGGCTTAATGTAGGACATTAAGAGCAGCTAAACCAAGCCTGAACTAACCCATGTGAGATTAACCAATGTGCATTGTGTCCAATGGCTGAACTTATAGCAATTTGTCAAAGTAATGGATAAATTTTTTTTAAAGTGTTAAATAATCTAGTAATGATTTTTATCTCTTGTTATATTCTTATGATCTCAGCATCAACTGGTTTTTACATTATTCTTGCTGTCAGCTGCATTATTTTAGATGTATACCTGCATTTTGGAACATCTGACAATGATTTCCATTGTGAAGCTCTTGCTACCTGATACTGAAAGTATAACTTTTGTTTAAATAGGTTTCACTGAGCCAATGTAAATTATGTTTTTCACAGTTATGCTTAAGGTATATAGGGTCAGTGAAGTGGGACAATTCTCAACTCCCATGTTGACCATCTGCCATTCCTGTTCCTAGCATGCATCCATATCTCCACCATTAGCCCCCTGGACTGCTGTGTAACAGGTCCCTTTTGTGGATAGCTTGTTGTAGTTTGGCTTTCTTGATTCCATTTCCATTGACTTTGGGTTGCATATTTAGGTCTGGTGATTTTTTTATTTCCACTCAATGTATGTGAGACTGCTTGCCCCTGCTACCATCCACTTTTTTTCCCCAATTTATGCAGCAGAACAAGATGATTCAAGTTTATCTTTCTAAGAGAAAGCTGTGGTTGCTTGCTCCTTTGTACCAGGAAGAGAATTTTTTAATTTTTCTTGGGAATATTTATTCTACTGACATACATTTACTTTTAAATTTCTCGTTTTATCTTCTCCTAAATTTACTTTTCTCTTTTGCTGCCTTCTTTGCATAAAGTAATAAAGTTTTGCCCATTTTATTATTTATGCATGCTTTTACTTTTTTCCCATTGTATTTATGGGTATTAAAATATTCATCGTTGAATTAACACTTTAATATGACTGTTCATTTCTAAGACAACTCCATTTATTATCCCTATTTCTACCATAGTCATGCATTTATTTCTATGTATTTCAAGCTCTAAGGAAATCAGTAGCATTTTTTACAGTCAATTTTCATTTAGATTTACCCACACAACATTATCTTTTAGGTCATTAATTTTCCCTCTTTCATATATGACTCTATGGAATAATTTATTGTGCTTTATATGTTCATTCACTCTTATCCCCTTGAATAAAACTGATGATGATAAGTTATCATTACTGTTTGGAAACATTACTTTAGTAATTTATGGAATATGAGTATTGGGCCTATAGGTATATTATTTCAATTGAAGAGGCTATGTAATTGTTTTCTGACTTACAATTTTTATGTTGAAAAGTCAGTTCTGAGTTTCAGCATGACTTTAAATTATTTTAAGATATATATATATATATATATATATATATATATATATATATATATATATATATATATATTTAAAAGTATACTTTTAGGGGCCGGGCGGTGGCGCTCGAGGTAAGGTGCCTGCCTTACCTGCGCTAGCCTAGGAGACGGACCGCGGTTCGATCCCCGGCGTCCCATATGGTCCCCCAAGCCAGGAGCGACTTCTGAGCGCATAGCCAGGAGTAACCCCTGAGTGTCACCGGGTGTGGCCCAAAAACCAAAAAAAAACAAAAACAAAAACAAAAAGTATACTTTTAAAGTATATTATTGAGAAGTAGAAATTTAATTAAATTTATCTACCTCTCTGCTTCCTAACTATCTAATTCTAAATCTTATCTGGACATTCCTTTCAGTGTTTTAGGGGTAAATCGGAGGGAAACTACCAAGTTGAAATTTGGTAGCTCTAAATGACTCTTTTTTTTATTTTTATAAACTTCAGTGGCATTAAATAAAACAAAATTTACTTAAAAATTGTTGTTACCGAACCAGAAAGATAGCATGGGGATAAGGTGTTTGCCTTGCATGCAGAAGGACAGCGGTTCGAATCCAGGCATCCCATATGGTCCCCCAAGCCTGGCAGGAGAGATTTCTGAGTGCTACCGGGTGTGACCCAACCCCCCAAAATTGTTATTACTTTTTGTTTTTGATCAACATCCAGTAGTGCAAAGGATTTATTCTTGGTTTGGTGCTCAGGGATTACTCCTGTCAGTGCTTAAGAGATCATTTACAATTATTTCCCAGGTCATAAGACTTGCCACGTGCAAGACACGTACCATAATCCCTATGCCTGGTGCCTTAATCCAACACTTAGTATGGCTTCTTGCAAGTACTTTTTTCTTAGTCTCATTAAAGAATATTTGGTTTAACCTTTAATTTTAAGCAATGTTAGTATGGGAATATGGCATATCTTGTTATTTTTACTTTCTACATACTCTGCTTTGGCTTCTAGCTTTTTTTTTTTTCCAGTACAATTTTGTTAGAGAATGAATGATGTATTGCATTCATTTGGAAAATCATCACCATCATCTTCAGTGGTACTTCTGGCACCTTTTCTACTTTCTCTTTTGACACTCAAACTCTCAGTGGGAAAATCTCCAGGCTGCAGATGGAACTACACCACAGGGTAGACTCATGAAAGTAGACTTAAATCTTTATTTATTTATTTTTATTTTTTTATGATTTAATTTTTCTCTTTTTTAATATATTTTTATTTAAACACCTTCATTACATACATGATCGTGTTGTTTGGTTTCAGTCATGTAAAGAACACCACCCATCACCAGTGCAACATTCCCATCACCAATGTCCCAAGTCTCCCTGCTCCCCACCCAACCCCCACCTGTACTCTAGACAGGCTTTCTATTTCCTTCATACATTCTCATTATTAGGATAGTTTGAAATGTAGTGATTTCTCTTCGGTGCATATATGTTTAGGAGAGTGATTTCTTCCTGCTGTACAAATAGCTTGATTAATACAAAATGTCCATCTTTGTCCTTGATAGCTTTCCTGAGTATAAAGTTTGCTTCATCTGATATTAGTATGGCCACTCCAGCTTTTTTTATGGGTGTTGTTTGCTTGGATGATTTTCCTCCAGCCTTTTATTTTGAGTCTGTGTTTGTTCTGACTATTCAGGTGCGTTTCTTGTAGGCAGTAGAAGATTGGGTTGAGTTTTTTTGATCCATTTAGCCACTCTGTGTCTCTTAACTGGTGCATTAAACTTAAATCTTTAAACCTAGAGGTAAGCCAAGAGGTGAGCAAACATAAAGCTACACATGGAGCTTCTAAGAGAGGTTTCAGAAATTTCTGATTCAGGGGTCTGGCTCAGTAGTGACTTGGTGCCTTCTTCTTACAAAAGAATCTGGGAGCAGAAAAAGAAACTCAAAATCTTTTGTTCAGCTTCCATTTCTATGACCTGCTTAGTGGGGTCATACTGTGATATGCTGGAGCAACAGAAGTCAATTCCAACACTGATTCCCCCAGAGGGAAAGGTTATTTCAGTAAGCCAGAGAGATTTGTCTGGTCAAAGGCAAAATGCCTTGAGACATGAAGACCCAAGTTCTAGTTCTGTCTCTTCAGGGCCTCCCAAATATCTCCAGGTATGATCTTGGAGGGTTCCCAAGTGACAAATAATTCTGCACCTGGGCATAGAATTTATCTCTTTAATTGGCTAAGTGTTGAGTGACCCCAAAGTCCATGTGTGCCCCACCAAAATGTAATCACAATAATGCTAACAAAGTTGGTGTCTCAGAAAGATAAGGGGGTTCTGGTAATGCCAAAAGGAGGCCTTTGACACAAAAGACCCATCACAGGATCGCAGAAAATGTTGAGGTACAGAATTCCAGGCCAGAGCAAGGAAGTTTCTTCCTGAGTGGAGAAGGAGTTTGGAAGCTTTTGGAAGGGGTGGAGATGTGGGCATTGCAACCAAAGCTTGGCAGAGTTCTATCTGCTCTAAACTCTTCCTCTTGGCAATCATCCTAACAATGGACCAGGAGGGTGGAGGAGCAGCTGGGCTGAATGTTTATAAACTAATCTGGCAAAGAAAAAGGCACGCACTTGCCACCTATTTCTCATCTCTTGAGATGTGGAGTTCCTCATTAAGCTGTCATGGCTCAGACATCCCAGCTTGGAATGTTGTCTTCGCATTATCTGTTCTGGAGAAGCTGGTTTTTCTCTCTTGAGCAAGTGTCATGGTTTTTATTTCTACAATTTCCACTTGGGGCATTTTATGTTGATTCTTACTCTCAAAGAACATTTCATTGCCTATTTTCTTGAAAAATTTTTAGTTAGTTTAGGGCTTGGCAATAATGCCACTTATGATTCTATACGGGACTTCTCTTTCTCCAGCCATTCTCTCCTGCAAGTTTGCATATATATATATATGTGTTTGAGAAAATGTTGGATATAGGTACTTTTCTTATATGCAACTTGTTTAGATTTAATCTCTGGGTTTGTATATGGTCCCCCAGTCCCCACCAGGAGTACAGAGCACAGAGTCAGGATGTAGACACCCATATATCTATATCTATATCTATATCTATATCTATATCTATATCTATATCTATATCTATATCTATATCTATATCTATATCTATATCTATATCTATATCTATATCTATATCTATATCTATATCTATATCTATATCTATATCTATATCTATATCTATATCTATATCTATATCTATATCTAATGTATATAATATTTAATGTATATCTACATCTAATCTATATAAATATCTATATTTAATCTCTATCTATCCCTATGTGTACATATATTTATATATAAGTGTATATGTGTGTATATTTGTCCAATAATTACTTTTATTAAATCCCGATATAAAGTCTAAAACTATCTTAGAGCTGATTGTTTGATCTAGAGAGAATTTATAATCTGGCAAGCAGCAGAGGAGTAAAAATAAGCTGAGTTCAGTTAAGACGGGAGAGTTTTCCAGGCCGTATGGATGTGTCCAAAATCTAATTTGTATTCTGATATTCAATTTTCTAAGTGATCCAATGGGAGCATGAAATACTTTCTAGGATTCTTCTTATGGATAAGCATTGAGTGTCACCTACTCTCAGACTCCTATAAGATGTTTAGGCATCTACACAATGACTTCTTGACATCTTTCTTTCTTCCATTTGTTCAACTTGAAAACCAACAAATGCCTCCATGTGAAAATATGTCATAGTCATCTGGTTGACCTCTCAGTGTTCCTTGCTATGGGCTAAGGCCCTGGTAGTTTCAATGCCTTTAAACTCTAAATCTTGTCTCTCTACCTGCAGGAGCTGGCATTGTCATTGGTGTCTTGCTTCATTTGCCTGTTTTCCAGACAGGTCCAAAAATGGGGAGGGGGAGTGTCTCAAAAGAGAAGTTAGAGAAAGTGGAGATGGAATCTCTGAACTACACTAGTCCTAGAGTCTAGTCTTTTTGAGTCCTGTATGAATTAGCAGAGACTGCATGGTAGCAGAAGATTGATTTTTTTGTCATTTTCTTGATATTTTCCTTTGGAGGGATTCAAATGACCAAAGCTTCACTATTAAATCAAAAGAGAAATAACCTATACAATGTTTCTAGTTCTTGGAATTATTTCTTTTTATACTATTTGTCATTTATTTGTTTGTTTTAGGTAGGTATGTTTGTTATGCTATTTCTCTTAATATTTATTATTTTTAGTGTTCATCATTTTATTTTGATTTCATGACCAAAATATTTCAAGTATTTTTGGTTATCTTCTGTTTGTTTGTTTTGCCATAGATTGCAGAGTTTTATTTCAAACCATAGGGTAAGTCTATTTAGTTCTTAGGTGAATGGAAAGTCTTCTGTTGTATCTGTGGAAATTCTAATGCATTGGCAGGATGATGTTTTTGGTGTTGAGTCTGGCATGAGAAAATTTGCTTAGGAATCTGTAATTGCCCAAGTAATATGTATTTTTTTTCTGACTGAAGTACTTTTAATATATTTTCCTCCATTAAAACTCTCTCTTATCATCTGTACATCTCTTTTGTATATTTGAAGCTATTTTTGGCTTATTTTCCTCCCAAAGATCTGTAATTGAAACAGTGGATCCATCTTAGGAAAGCAATTGATTAGATTTGTGGAAAGCCAAAAAAATGTTATTGACTAAGTACGAATTCTATAGATAGAAGAAAGAATTATCTGCTTATTTATGTAGAATCATTAATAGTCCATAGGACATCCACGAGGTGAGTCTCATAGAATCACCCTCAGTCCTTTATAGATGCTTATTTTTATTTGGATATTTCTTATTATTTTGGAGGATTCACCTGACAAAATCATCTCTTAGCTACAGACATATTCTCCCAGTGGTATTTTTTTCACCCATATAAATCCAGTTTTCATTCTTCTAGGTTATGTGAAATAGTTCATTTCAATTTTATCTGAGAACTTTTACCTAATGCTTTAGAAGGACTCCTAATATTAAAAAACAAACAAACAAACTATGTCTGGTCTGGAGAAATTGCAAGGTGGTAGGGCATTTGCCTTGCAAGCAGTTGACCCAGGACAGACCTGGGTTTGATCCCTAGAGTCCCATCTGGTTCACTGACCCAGGAACGATTTCTGACACATATTCAGGAGTAACCCCTGAGCATCACTGGCTGTGACCCATAAACAACAACAAATATCTACTACATAGGGGGCCAGAGTTGTAGCACAGTGGTAGGGCATTTGTCTTGCATGCAATTGACCCAGGATAGACTTGGTTTTGATTCTCAGCATCCCATATTATGCCTACAACCAAGAATGTTTTTTTTTTTTGGTTTTTGGGCCATACCCGGTGATGCTCAGGAGTTACTCCTGGTTCTGTGCTCAGAAATTGCTCCTATCTTGGGGCACCATATGGGACTCCAGGGCTTGAACTCAGGTCCTTCATGAGTCAGCTGCATGCAAGGCAAACACCCAACCACTGTGCTATCACTCCAGCCATAAAAAATATTTTCTTTAATTTGGGATTTTTGGGCCACACCCGATGGCACTCAGGGGTTACTCCTGGCTCTTCAATCAGAAATTGCTCCTGGCAGGCTTGGGGACCATATGAAATGCCTGGAATCAATCCTAAGTCTGTCCCAGGTTGGTTACATGCAAGCCAAATGCCCTACTTCTGTTCTATCTCTCTGTCCAGGAGTGCTGAGAGCAGAGCCAGGATTAACCCCTGAGCGCCACGGGGTGTGCACCCCCTAAAAAAAAACTACCACGTAAGATGAAACTATATTTAAATTTGGAAAAATAATATAGAGTGTATTTTTAATTTCTTACCCATAAGTAATATTTCAAAATAAATAGCTTAATTTATAAGTATATACCTATTTAGATGACATTAGAGAAGATCTTCCTAGACTGATAAACTTCACGTCTAGTTCTTTTAAAACTTATATATAAGATGGTGCTCAAGTTATTAAAAACTAAAATTATAATAGTTTTATGCTCTAGACTTTGTCATTTGCAGGTCATGGCATATATATACACATATAAATGGATAATGCACTTGCTATAAGTGAGTTCCTAAGTTTACTTAAGGCATTAGTGAAATTTGCAGATGTCTGGCTTTTTTGCGCTTCCCATCATATCTATGTAAAGTTGATTATATTTACTTGGTACAAAATATAGACTTATATCCTCTTTTATTGCATATTTATTTTTTCTGCTGACTGTTTATCACTTCATTTTCATTGCCAAGTTAATTAAATGCGTCACACATAATTGACTTAGGTTTTCTCTGAGAAGGAGGAAACATCTTAGAAGCAAGTTTCTAAGATACCAAAGTCATTTTTAATGGATTTTCATGGTTCGGAATTTGGAGGAATCTCAGAAAGTTCCTGCCACCAGTGGAGGGCAGAAAACCTGTTATTTTTCAGTGGCCAGAACGGAAGTGGCAGAGAAGGGACCTATGAGAACCTTCACTCATTTTCTTTTTTGGTAATTCCATTCCATAGATGGTTTTGGTAACTTCCTTCTACTAAATGCACCACCACTCGATACTGATCAGTGAGCCCATGAGTTTATGATTTGCTCTGGCTCCCATACGCCTTGATTTACTTCATGCCAACAGTGATCAGCCCTGAAAAGGGCCAGAGAAAGTTTTGGGGTCAGCTTGACTAGCAATTCTGGCCGGGTCCTTTTATACACACAATCACTATTAGAATCTCTTGGAATCCCAGCTATAAAAAGTAGCACAATGCCCCTTCTTCCCAGGCTGAGGATTAAGTTGGATTTTGCTAAGAGCATCATGGCTATAGTGAATAGTAAACTGAAGGACTTGAATTTCATTCATTGATGGTTCTGGTAATTATTTCAGCAGATCTGACCTCCTGATCTATTGAATTAAGCGACATTCAAATTGTTCTTTGTTCCAGACTTTTTCCTAACCCTGAGACCCATCAATTATATTATGGGAAGAAAAGGTTTCTCTCTAATTTTCAAGTTCTCTTTTTCTGCTATTATTTGTTATTTGATTCTATAAATAGCCACTTGTTGCTTCTTATAATAAATAGCTTTTGAAGTCCTGCCATGGGAACAAGTGATTTTCTTGGTTAACATTGACTCCATGTTTATTTACTGCCTCAGAAGATAATTTTTATAGAAGAAAGAAATCCACAGACTGAGATCATCTAGGTGAGAGAAGCCTGCAAGAGATTTTTTTGAGCAGCTTTTTGACTTGGGGTCTGGGGTATAGCATCAGAAAGATTTCAAAGACTGATGGAGAAATATAATTGAGTTCAATGATATCATAAGTAGTTTCTCTCTTATACTAGAAAGATCATTGCATCAAAATAATAAATTGAATCAAAATAATTAAATTCCTTGATCCTCTATGTTGGGACCTAAATTCTGAACAAGGAGGGACACCATTTTGTAAAGGCCACATGATAGACTTCTTCTTAGATTCTGAGCAAAGAAAGATCCATTTTGTAAGAACCACATGGTGTAAACCACTTGCTACCCTATTTCTTCACAAGTCTATTTCCATAGACCCCACTCCAAGCTACCTAGCCATATCAGGTAGCCTATCAGGGAAGAACAAGGGAGCAATAGGAAGGTACCCCTAGACAATAGCCAATCATTTTAAGGACCATCAGAAAATTGAAAACTCTATCCTTTCTCTATAAAATCTTCCTCATGAACTTGTGGGGTGGGCTCATCTCTTTTGGGAGGTGGCCCTGGCTGGGCAGTTTGGAGGTCTTGTTGGAAGATGGATTGAATTATTATTAAACTTTATTCCAATTGTGTGGTCGTGTCCTTCTACTCTAAACCCAAGCACTCAACCTTGTCCAATTATCCATCTAAATTTGCCTATTTTCTTCAAAGCAAAAAGTTGATGTCTGTTCATGTGTTCCAATTCCTGCTTAATCTGTGGGATTTGGCTATCCTCTCCTCATAGGTATACTCAAAGAGATTTTTGGCGGGGAGAGGGGGATGTTAAGACATACGGCTGGTCCTAGTATTTACTCTTGGCTTTGTGCTAGAGAATAACTTCTGGTGGTACTCTGGGAAATTTTAAGCAGAATTGGGGATCAACTCAATGTCAGCCACATGCAATATAAGTACCTTAAATCCTGGTCTTTCCTCCATCCCCTGAAAAAGTTGATATGGTAGTTTTCTGTTGTTGTTGGTGGTGGTGATAATGTCTGATTGAACCAAAATCTCTGACACACTAAGCATGAACTCTTTCATTGAACCACTCCTGGCTCTGTATGAAATGAACTGAGCTTATATCCATTATTTACACACATACACACACTTACAAATACACACACAACACAATTAATTCAGTGGGATTTCCTTGCTGTTCTTTTCCCCTCCTGTATTTCTTGTCTACATTTCACTATATCATCTTTTGATCTGCATTACCATTTTAGTCTTCTTACTTATCTAGGTACTACTATTCTATTCCTCTCTCGTGGATTATATTCTGCTATTCTCTAAATTTACAGGAATTTCCAAAAATCTCTGTTGTGTTTTTTTTTTTGAGGGGGGGCACACCTGGTGATGCTCAGGGGTTACTCCTTACTGCCCTCAGAAATCTCTCCTAGCTAGGAGGACCATATAGGATGCCGGGGGATCAAACTGCAGAAGCCTTACCACTTGCGCTACAGCTCGGGGCCCCAATTTTTGTTCTTGCTTATTGTTTCTACTCTTCCTGAATGTCTTTATATTGATATCATCTCATCTTTGGCTCCAACTATATTCTTTTCCTGGGTAGTCAAAAATCTGATTCTATTTTCTAAAATTCTCTCTCAATGTTATATGTTAGTTCTGATTTTGCTGGATCTGCTGTGCGCAAGGCAAACGCCCTACAGCTGTGCTATCTCTCCGGCCCCAACTTCTATTATTTCTTGATTTATTTCCTACTCTTCTTGTTGATGCTATTTTTTTCTTATAGTTTTTATTTTTTAGCATGTACAAATCATATGCTCAACCATGAAAGAGGGGAAAAATATTTTCATTAAAGATTAAAATTCCAGAGTTTGGGATCTATTTCCCCCAGCATGGCAGAGATTGAATTAAAAGATTTTTTTTCTTCATTAATATTCAGTCAAGCTTCAGACTGAGAATTCAACAGAGGACATCATAGCATTCATCAGCCTTGTATAAAACAGATAAGTTGTTGAGGCAGTAACAGTGCAGAGGAAAGTCCTAAGAGTTTTAAAACATAAGTAAGTGGGAAGAACTATTCTTAAAGTTCTCTAGAACTTGAAATTAAGAGTTTATATTATATGCTATAATATATACTATATGTGTATATGAAATATATAATGGTGTTATAATTGCATTATAATATAAGAAATATAGATACATTTTTATTCATAAAGTTCCCCACCCTTTATTTATCTGAAGACATTCCTGAGTCCCTTATAAAATATGAGCATCAAACAAAAAATACCTCCAGTTTTTTTCTAGACATAAAATTGATGAATCATCCTTCATTTCTCTCTAAACCTTTCCAGTTCAGTTATTTTAGTACAGAGTTCTTTCAGTTTGTAGCAATTATTCTATAGACTCATTCCTTTCTGAGATATTCAGTTTAGAGACACAATCGTCTTTTGCTGTGTTGATTTGGTTTCAACCTGACTGTATAAAATGAGAAGAGAATTGCAGAAGTATTGCTTAAATTTACAAGGAACTGTTTGATATCTGTACATCTGTCTTTTTCCCTTTCCTTTTTGCTCATTAAAATTATTTGATTTATTACTTCTGGACAGATAAGAAAGCATTTTTTCTTTTTTAAATTAAAAATTTAAATTAAAGTCAAAAAAGGAAAACAGGATTAATAAACTGGTTTAATGTTATTTTTTAACAATTTGTTTAAACCATGCATAGACTTACAGATTTCTATAACCTTTGGGTTAATCCTATCATAGCATATCAGTGATATCCTTCTGATATCACATTATTTCCCATAATGTCCATCTTTTTATTTGTAAAGTGTAGGAAGATTTTTCAAAGAGAATTTCCAAGAGTGTCACAATTATACTGTCTCCTAGTTGCTATCTGGTTGACTGACTTGAATATACTTTTCATTTTAGTGTCTGTCCTAACCATAGCCATTACTGAGAACAAAGTTCACATCTCCCTTTTTTGATGGTCAAAACATCCTAAATTTTTATATCAGTGGATATATATTTTTTCTTTCCCAGAATCTTTTTATTTTTCCAGAAATAGTCAAGAACATAAGTATTGACCACACCCTGGTGATGCTTAGGGGTTACTCCTGGCTATGTGCTCAGAAATCGCTCCTGGCTTGGGGTACCATATGGGATGTTGGGGGATCAAACCGTGGTCCATCCTAGGCTAGCACGGGGCAAGGCAGATGCCTTACTGCTTGAGCCACCGCTCTGGTCCCCTAAAAAAATATTTTTAAGAAGCTACCTTTTATTTTTTAGAAGACGTTCATCAATACTCATGATAAGAGAAATACAAATACAATAACATTTAGATATCATCTTGGGCCAGTGAGAATGATAGATATGAAAAATTCTGAAAATAACTTCTGTCTGTAGGTTTGTCCTGAGAAAGGTATCAATATATATTGTTGGTGAGAATGTCATTCTCTTCATCCCCTATGAGTAGAGAAGAAATACAGAGATCTCTTATCAAATAGAAATAGAACTCACATATAACCCAGTGATAACACTTCTTTGCATCTATCTCCAAAACACAAAAATGTTGCTTTAAAAGGATATATATATACTTTTAAATATATAGATAAGTATGTATACTGTAAAACATTACATATGGAGATATAATATATAAATATATGGATATAATATATTTTATGTAAATATATAATATTATATAGGGAGATATATACAAAGATAATGGATTATATATTATACCCATATATTATACAGAGAGCAAATCTAATGTAAGGCCCTACATAACACTTTCTGTTTATTACGCACTTCGTCACTGTGCTTTAGAATACTACTGCTGTAAGCCAATTAACCTCAGTGGCCAACACAAGCCCCATGTCTGGTTCAGCTAGCTTGGTCATAGGAATGTCCCCCATCTTTAGTAAAGACACACCATTTCTTTCTCAGGTTTCTAAAGGTCAAATATTAAACTCTGTATATCCACCCCTCCATCCCCAACTACTCATTGAAAGCAAATTATGAGGATCCATCTTCATGCTGGCATGTTATCAATCATGTTTGGTTTTGATGGACTAGCATATTTTCTAGTTAAATCTATTTTTTAACCTATTAAAATATCATCTTTGGGACTGAAGAGATATCACAGTGGTAGGGCATTTACCTTGTATGTGGTCGACCTTCGATGGGCTCAGTTCAATTCCCGGCATCCCATATGGTCTTCCAGCCTGCTGGCGTGATTTTTGGATGCAGAGCCTAGGATGGCCCCTGAGTGCCACTGGGTGTGGCTCAAAAATAAATCAATAAATCAAGTTTAAAATAAGTCAGCTTGATTCCTCCTCTCTCTAAATAAACTAAGATATGCAATCAACAAAAACAATTAACCAGGTAAAGACAAATTCCATTTGTTCCTAACTGCTCAACTTCCATTATATTCTGGAGCAGGCTTCCAATGGCAGTTGTGCAGTTCAGAAGCATCTGAGATTGGTTCATTTAGCTCTTCTCTGGATGGTTTCAGAGCTGTGCTCTCTGCACCACTCGTTCCTTTTAATTTAAGTGATTCTGCTCGGCACAGCCTGTCTTTTATCGGTTCTGCCTTTTGCACATCTCTTTGCCCATGTCTTTGCAAACAAGCTCCTGTGTTTTTATTGATAACTTAGTCCTCTATCTCAATTGCCTTGACATACTAATTACTCCAGAACCTTACAAGAGAATTAGGATCCTAAAGTGATGCATTGTTCTTCTAGATATATCAGGAATATCTACGTATTCTTTATGATTTTACTATTTTATTTTTAAACACAAAAAACATAGATAATATTACTAATAAACATATATGAAAATTTTTCAACATAATCATGTTGAATTAAACATAGCTGTATATCAAAGAAATCATATACTAGACCAAGTGGAGTTCATCCCAAGAATATAAACAGCACAGCCCAATATATGCATTAAATGAATGAAATATACTACATTAATATAACAAAAGATACAATCACAAACTCATCAGTAAACCAAAAATAATTGAGGTAGATTCAAAATCAATTTATAGTAGAAATCTTGCTAAATTTGTTGTGGAAGTAATATACCCCAATATAATAAATACCACATATGACAAAATTATAGATGACATTGTGCAGTGGTGAAAACTTAATAAATTGAGATCTGAATAAGTAAAGAATTTTTACTCTCAAAACTATTTTTTAATCTTATATTGAGCTTTCCTTTTAGTTTTTTATTATAAATATTTAAGCACCATGACTACAAGCATGTTTATAATTCGGTTTCAGTCACAAACAGAATACCTCCCTTCACCGGTGTAACATTCCCACATATTTTTTTAGTCAGTCTGGCCAACCATTGTTCTTTTCTTGGTGCCAGGCGATGTGTTAAAACTGAGAAGATTGGTAACAGAGGCAAACACTTTTCTTTTTCTGCATTGACTCTGTTTGGGGGACAGATTATGGAGACCCAAGTTGGTCTTGTTCTCATCCTAGCATTTGTCCATCAGTTCAGAAAGGCTGGTGCAAGCTCTTTGCTGAGACTGCAGTTTGGATTTTATGTTAAGCTTAGTCATTGGGTCTACCTGACCTCTTACTGTTTATAGTCTGCTCCTGCCATAATTTATTGTATTTTGTGAGTTAAATGAGGTGCTTTGGGGCATTGTGGATACTGATAATTTGAAAAGGTCTGAGATATACCCATCACAAATGTCAGAGGTTTTCTCCACAGAGATTTGATGGGGACTTTAAGCACTTTAAAGTTTCTGACTTTTAGGAATTTATAGAGTGTTATAAAGTGTGAATGTTTCTCTCCACATGAAAAATAGAGCACTATAAGGCCCATCTATCTCTTATATTATATTTTGTCTAAATTTCAAAGTTCCACCAATATTCAAGCGATTTTATTTTACATTTTGTGGGAAAGGGTTCTAGAATATTTCTAGTACCTGAGGTTTAAAAAAATTACCTAGCCTCAGCCTCTATTTTTTATTTATTTGCAGAAGGGGCTGGATTGAGCATCTACAGGGTTGACATGTTTGTGTGCTTGAATATGAATATTTTATTTCATGAACCCATAAAGTGCATCTTCTTTATAAAGGAATGCTCTTCCTTGTAACTAATAGTGTAGGAGGTGCCACACATTTCCAAGAATTATGAGTCTTTTCTGGGAAATTTACAGTTAAAGTTATGCTCTAAGCTTATTACCTGAAGCTTGACTCATGCTGTGTGCAGTGAGAAAGTCAGAAAAGTGCCTATAGAAGGTTCAGGAACTCTCCCCTGCAGAACAAATGTACAAATGCCCCAGACTATTTTCTTTTCTTTATTGGAGAATTGCTTTCGTTACTTTTCTTTCCCCAGAGGCTTGAGAGAATTTTCCAGCACCTACAGTTTGAGGAACAGGGATGTTTGAGTTAAAACCTAATTTTAAACATCAACTCTGTTGCTCTGTTATTTAATCTCCAGAATGCTATATTTTTGTTGGAAAATGGTAATCATGGTTATAACATTGACACTCTAAGAATAAATTTGTTAATACATGAAATAATGATACTAAAATGATGATTATTTGGAATGTAGTGATATTTCTCTTTGAGAGTTACATTTGAAAGCACAAAATGAACTGTTAACTGGATGTAATGGCTCCTAGACACTAACTTTGAGATTTAAATAATGTTTTCCTACTATTATCTAATAGCTATCCAACTCTACAAACTAACCCCAGATAGCATTTCTCTTTAAATTATTTCTTATACTTAACTCTTAGTTTTATACCAAGTATTTATTATTTTCTCCCGAGTCAGTTCCTCCACCGCTTTGGCCCACACCTTTTTTTATTGTACCTGACTGAATACTGCTTGCTTTAGTTTTTTTTTTTTTTTTCTAAAGTGACAAATCATAAATTATCGCACCTGGTGCCACTTTTAGATGGAAATTTATTCATCTCAAAAACTAAATTTATTTCAGTTACTACTTATGATACACCATAGCGCATTCTTTAGCACTCGAATATACTCCAATACAATAATTTGCCAGAATAACAATAATTGGTAATTTCGTTAGCAAATAAGATCATTATACAAATATAACATAATGTTACAATAACATGTTTTTGTATATGTAGAAGGATCTGTGTACTTCCATACTCTATGTAAAGAAAACAACACAAGTGGGAACCTGGAAAAAAGAACCTTGAAAGGGGGATTATTGGAAAAACTTCCATTTATTTCTGTAGTAGAATAAAGATAGTGTCCCTATATAGGGGGTAGTTTTCCTGCTTACAGTGTACCCTAGACTTCAGGAGGACCCCCAATAGTTACTCAGTATGGTATTTAATGAGCTAAACCTATTGTTTTGATAGGAAATGATGCCTGCTCACAAAAAAGTGGGGAAAGGGATCTTCATAACAGTATAGACATAGGACAAGCAATATTACATCCTCCCAATCATGTTCACATATATTTGTATTAGGAAAGTAAAATCTGTACAAGGGATATAGCAGGACCTTACAGCAGGTAGGGGATGGGAGGAATGAAGAGAGGAATCAAAGAAATGTATATGTGATGAGGAATATTAGTTTTATGTTCAGTAAAAATGAACAATGAAATGCAAAGTTTTACTTTTACTTTTTCATTTATGTAAAATTAAATATTCATACGGAAATGGACATGAGATGCAAAACAGAGATGCAGGACTTTCTTTGGCAAATGGATTGTAAGCTATCTTTGTCTGGAATTTATTATTTAATTTTCTTTTGTAATAGTATTGTGCATTATTGATGAAGATAGTAAAGTACAAAATACATTAAAATACATGTAATTTCACACTCCAGTTACAAATTCTGTAAAGATTGCTTATTTCCTTTTAGACTATTGGTTTCATTCTTTTTTATTCTTTGTCATTTTTTTCCATGCCTCTTTCTTTACTCCCTTACCATTTTAGTTCTCTCCTCTTCCCTTTTCTCTAGGTTTTCTATAGTACACTGATAGAACTAGCTTGATGCTACATGTCCACATTTTTTATCTTTTTTATTTTATTTTTAATATCTTTATTTAAACACCTCAATTACAAACATGATTGTGGTTGGGTTTCAGTCATATAAAGAACACCCCTCTTCACCAGTGCAACATTTCCATCACCAATATACTAGAGTGTAAATGTTTATATAATCTCTTAAAATCTTCATAAACTAGCCCATCAATGACTGTCATATTGTTGGTCTTAAGGAATTATATACCAAAAGTTATTCTATTATTATTTAAGTTTTGGGCATTTTATTTCTGCCACATAGCATGGAATTTTTATCATTTTGCTTAAGACTGAAATCTTCAAGACAAGGTTAAAGTCTTTTTTACCTTTATTTTTCTGCTTGAAAATAGTAGCTGTTAACAATAATAAGCATGAACTCCAAATTTATTGTTTTGAAAATAGAATTGAGTCTGTGCTTTTCTGTTCTGAATGTTAGTCACAGCAAACTAAGATGTGTTTACATGTTTATAAACAACAGCATTGGGGGGTTGGAGAGAGGGGAGAGAAAATATATTTCATTGCTTTCATTCTTCTGTACATGTTTTCAGTTAAAATAATAATAACACGATCTGGGGGACCTTGGTTTGCTACACACAGGAGTTCTCAGGATTTTCTACTGGCTTCTTGTTCAGAAGTCACTCCTAAAGGGTCTTGGGGGACAAAATGTATTGATGAAAATTGAACTGGAATCAGCCATATGTATTTAAGAAAAGTGCTTTATGCAATTTTATCTCTCTTTCTCCATAACATGATTTGGGGGGCACACCCGGTGATGCTCAGGTGTTACTCCTGGCTATGAGTTCAGAAATTGCCCCTGGCTTCGGGGGCCATATGAGATGCATGGGGAATCAAACTACAGTCAATCCTAGGTTAGCGCGTGAAAGGCAAATGCCCTACTGCCTGTGCCACCGCTTCGGCCCCTCTATAACATGAGTTTTTATGCTTAAATTTTATAAGTCCTTTATGAGGAAGAAGCCTATTTTAAGACAGCACTTGAATATCTCATAATAGCTAACATACATACTCAAATAGCAAAATATAATTTTCTTCTCTATAAACACAGAAGTAAATTTCTGATCTTTGAATCTCTATATTTTGCATATATCTAGTCTTTGATTTGTGTGGAAATATATTCTTCCTATCATCATCTTCACTAAGGGACAAGTTGTTGCTGTTATTTACATAGAGCAAACAAAAAACGTCAGAAGGAAATGTTTTCATGTTGTGGCCAAGGTGAAAACTTACACTGGAATAAAAATTACAAACTGAGAAAAACAAAGACAAATAATGATTTCACAACTTTCAAGTGGAATAAAGCATTGGTGCATTTTTGTCAGGGTTGGGAGGCCAAATGTATTCAGTTTTTGTCTACATGAAGTTTACTCCAAGGCTTTTGGTTCCACTCTCTGCTTTGTCTAAAAAGGGTTTTCTGCTTGACTGTGCCAGACTGTAGAATTAAGACATGGTTTAAAATTTTTGTGCAAAAAGAGAATGAGTTAATAGAAAATTTATTTCAATATGTAAGTATTCCTACCAGAAAATGCATCAATATTGTTATGTAAGCATTTGCTATCCTGAGGGAAATAAGAACTGTGTACAATTCCTTGGAGCAATGAACTGGTAAATATGTATCTAACTCTGGGGCATTTAGATATACAAGGACTAAAAAAGTTGTGTTCTAAGTTGAATTGTCAGTGCAATGAGCTAGTTATTTTAAGTTTCTCAGTTACTCAGAAATTCAGAGTTGTGTATTTATTTCTTTAAGTTTTTGCTTTGTGTATTTTTTATAGATTTGTGAATATAGAATATGGAAAACTGG
The DNA here is from genome assembly GCF_024139225.1 of Suncus etruscus. Lineage (NCBI taxonomy): Eukaryota > Metazoa > Chordata > Mammalia > Eulipotyphla > Soricidae > Suncus > Suncus etruscus. The sequence continues at coordinate 39,335,905 of NC_064867.1, read as the reverse complement.
AGTAATGTACATAAAATAGAATAGTATGCATGTCCATACTGAGAAATACAAAGTGTAAATATTTAGGCATTCTTCTTATTTTTGTTCTATACACATTTGAAGCAATGAAATAACTCAGTTATTGTAGATGATATCTTGAAATTATATATAACTGTTTTAAAGGTTTTATGGAAACAATGACCAGTTCCATACATAATGTCTTGATAATAAAGAAAATGAGAAAAATATGTTTTGTGAGCCTCAATTTACCATTCCATTCCCAGGACTAGGAGAACATTCTTCAAATGCACAATTTTATGTCATGATATGTTGCATTTAACGTGATAAATTTAAATTTATACATGAGTTTAAGCATTGAATGCTTTATCAGATCGAAGTAAAATAAGTTATTTAAATTTACATGGAAACAAAATAATACATGGAGGAGCTGAAAGTTTTTTCAAGAATCTAAATGATTTCCATTTCTGAGCATATTAGCCAACTTTAGATTTAACAGCTATGCTTGTCTTTTGCTATCTTCTCATTAAGTACCCATTAAGTTACCATAAAGTTCAGATAATATCAGTAATCTCTAGTTATTGACTAAAAAGGGCCTATTACAAATTTTAACTTAAACTAGATTCTAAAACTCTAAACTTAATGTGATGGAAAAAAATAAGTCTTTGTATGTTACATTAAACTTGTTTACAGTTGGAAATAGAAAAAATGATTTTAGAGCAAAGGGGGCAAGGACGTGTGTAAGCTCCAAATTTTCCAAAATAAAACCTATTTAGAAATGAGAATTTAAAAAACCAAAATCAGAAACAACTATAAAATTTGTTTTGTTTTCATGTATTTAATAATGTAATGATCACAAGTATCTTTTCTGTCATATTTCCATTGGAAACTGGAAGCTCAAAAATAAAGATGGATGGTTGGCACTATCTGTCTTAAATGTGTACTGCGGTATTTTATTTCCAACTCACAGATTGATAAGGAAAGGAGATAATCCTGGGTTTATTTACAGAGTATCTGCTATCATTACGACCAGAAGGCTAGGAGTAAAAACTTTATCTTATCTTTAATAATAAAACTCCGGCATATTTGCAAATAAATAAATACCAACATATTTGCAGAGAGGAACTAAATTCTTAGTTCCAATGTTTGTACTTTTGAGCTAGCATTCTGGACATTGATACTGTCTGGGTATCTCCATGCTTGTCCAGAGCATATTGTCCTCTTTCCTTGCTAGTTTGAAGGCCTGCTTCAGTTTTAGATAGGATCAATGGGGGCCAGAATAACAGTGTGTGGAGAGCTGCATGAGGAAGCCTGGAAGGAGAAATTCAACACGTCAGTAAGGGCAGAGCCCAAGAATTTAGGATTTGGATCATTTATCAGGAAGATAAGACCTACTTAGCGGTAGGCAGGATAAACATTTTATTGGTCTACAACTCAGTCTTTTTATATGTTGTGCTTCTTTGCAGAGCTTCAAAGTAAGGAAGGGGTATTGGTATAATTTTCTTTTACATTCTTCCCCTTGGAAGTCCTAACTCCAGAACTAGAGAGATAGTAAGTAGTCAATGCACTTGCCTCGCACCTTGCCAATACCCATTCTATCCCTGATACTATATATATTCACCCAACAACCAGTAGGAGTGATCCCTTGTTGGTGTACCTATCTGAGACCCTGGATTTGGGTGTAGCTACCTAAGACCCACCCATTTCTGGGAGGGGTCTTGGGAACCAGATATTAGGTGTAACCTTACCTGTAAAACCCCGCCCATTCCTGGGAGGGGTCTTGGAATAGGTAGATAAACCCTGAAGCCAGGGAATTAAGGGTCTCTGCCCTGCTGCGCTCTCGGGCTTTAGGTTCTTTGCCTCTTTTGGTCTTTGACCAGGATGGAGGCCAAAGGAAGATGGCTGAATTATAAGATGCAGGGCTAAGAATGGCCGAATGCTTCAAAGGTTATGAGATAGGCCACACACCTGTGGTGGTCAGGGCATGAATAAAGCTGATGGTTCCTGATGCCTGCCTGTGAGTGAGTGATTTCGCCGTTCACCTGGGCCTGGGACCCGCCGGCTGAATGGGGTTGCAGAGCCACGTGGCCTGGGATGGCAGAGAGAAATCCATCGCCATCCACCGCCATCCAGCCCCATCGTTATTTATTTAATTCAACAATCCCTGAATTCAGAGCCAGAAAAAGCATGAGCATTCCCATATATGTCCTCAATCTCCCAGTCCTCACCTCAAGTAGAAAATCTTAAATTAAATGAATTAATTGCTTTCTTGCCACTCCTCCAGTTGGAAAGAGCGAGAACTCATTAATGGTGAAAGGAGTTGTATTCTTCAAGTGGGTTTCACTTGCTTAGCACTCTGGTGGTGTGGACAGAGGTTTTTGTTTTTCACTAAGTGGCTAGTGGTAGACAAAGCCAAAAATAAAATTTATTTCAAATGGAAGTCAAGCTGTTGGATAGTTTGGGACTAGACACAGAAAACCTAGTAGAAGAATATGGATATAGGATCAAATTTAGTGTGAGGATAAAAGAGGCAGCAAATGATAACAAGTTCCCTGGAGGTCCTATTATTTGACACAAAAACAGGTCTAGGCTGGATGCCATGGTGCTAAATATGGAACCCAAAGGCTCCCATAGATGGAACACATCCAAGAAGGCTTCTTTAAAGGAAAACAGGGCAATGGGGGGGCACATCTACTTTCAATTCTGACAACAGACATTTCCTGTCATGGCTGCATAAGAAAGAAGAAGCCTCTGGAACTCTCTGCCTAGTAATTGGGTCTTCTTGTGATCTGATTTTGGCCATATTGAGCTCTCACCTACTTACTTGTCCACCCATATGGGGAAGTTTTGAATTCCTAATGCCATCTGGATTTGTTTTTTCTCACTGGCCCAGATCATAGGCACATTCTTGTATGATAAACAGGCTTCAGTGTACTTTATGTCAAAGGGTCAGCTGTTGAAACAGTGCCCAGAGTAAGAGAATGCTACCCAGATCTAATCCACCAGTTCTCAGACTACCCAGTGCAGTTTGAAAGACATCTCTCAAAAAATAATCCATTCTACATGTCACAATGAAACATCGCTTGATCTCAGAAATGGAGCTTTGCCAGGTAACCCGTTGCTGAGAGGCGATGCTCATTCAGAAGGGCTAGGTACAAGCAAATCTAATTTTCTCCAGAAGAAAATGTCACCACTATAAGGGCTAAATAGAGGATTAAGAGTGAAATTTGCCTACCTCTCCATATGAAGTTGTTTCTGGAAAAAAAAGGCATGATTTATGACCAAAGAATCACTAGCTGCCTTTTGGAGATTTATTTTATTTATGAAGAAAATGGGAAAGATATTTAAAAAGCATATTTGGTGTTTGCCTTGCATGCAGCCAACCTGGGACAGACCCCCACAGTTTGATTCCCTGCATCCCATCTGGTCCTCCAAGCCTGCCAGGAGCGATTTCTGAGTGCAGAACCAGGAGCAAACCTTAAGCACCACCGAGTGTGACCTAAAACCAAAAACAAAAATAAAAAGCATATTTTTTAATTTTGTTGATAATAAGAAAATCTAGCCTTCCTGCCATTTTAACTGCAATTAAAAAGTAAGCTGAATTGGGGCCAGAGAGATAGCATGGAGGTCAGGCATTTGCCTTGCATACAGAAGGTTGGTTGTTTGAATTCTGGCATCACATATGGTCCCCCGAGCCTGCCAGGAACGATTTCTGAGCGTAGAGCCAGGAGGAACCCCTGAGCACTGCCAGGTGTGTCCTAAACAAAACAAAACAAAACAAAAAGTAAGCTGAAGTAAAAAAGAAAAAGTGTAAATTCTGTGTCAGTGCCTTGACACTTTTTATCCAAAGAAGTGAACAGTGCAAAATACTTTTTGCAGTGAATTTTTTCTTTCATTTATTTTTCGTTTAAATATCTTTATTTCTAGATTTGACCTCCCACGTATTAGTTAGCCAAGAGTTTCAAGTCCAGACACATTTATGCACTTGCACAGAACACACAAATAAAAATACAATCTTGCATGAGATCATACTAGTAAATGACTTACCTTAAGTCAAGAAGTCTTACCACTGCTGGTGGGAATGCCGTTTAGTACAGCCTCTATGGAAAGCAATATGGAGATTCCTTCAAAATCTGGAAATTGAGCTCCCATTTGACCCAGTTATTCCACTCCTAGGGATACACCCTAAGAACACAAGAATACAATACAAAAACCCCTTCCTCACACCTATATTTATTGCAGCACTATTCACAATAGCCAGGCTCTGGAAACAACCAAGATGCCCTTCAACAGACGAATGGATAAAGAAACTGTGGTACATATACACAATGGAATATTATGCAGCCGTCAGAAGAGATGAAGTCATAAAATTTTCCTATACATGGATGTACATGGAATCTATTATGCTGAGTGAAATAAGTCAGAGAGAGAAAGACGCAGAATGGTCTCTCTCATCTATGGGTTTTAAGAAAAATAAAAGTCATTTTTTTAACAATCCTCAGAGACAATGAGAGGAGGGCTGGAACACCAGCTCACTCCATGAAGCTTACTACAAAGAGTGGTGAGTACAGCTATAGAAATAAATACACAGAGATCTACCATAATCAAGTGAATGAATGAGGGAACTGGAAAGCCTGTCTGGAGTACAGGTGGGGCTGGGTGGGATGGGGGGAGATTTGGGACATTGGTGGTGGGAATGTTGAACTGGTGAAGGGGGTGTTCTTTACATGACTGAAACCAAATCACAATCATTTATGTAATCAAGATGTTCAATTAAAGAAAAAAAAAAAAGAAACACCCTTTTTCAATTTTATTGGGGAATGTCAAATATATAGTATGTTTTGAAATGTTCACTTTATATTTTTGTAGAAAGTTCAGCAAATAAAATGAAAAATAAAAATGAATACTCTATTGTAGTGCTGAGTAATTTGACAGTTAGAATGTGTAACTAGTTATAAGAATGTCTTTATAGTCTATTCAGTTATGATACAAAGATGCTTTGGCTATGTTTATTCCTAATTTGATTATTCAGATTGTCTTGATTCAATCAAGGACATTTTAATATGCATAAAGTTTAGAAATACAAGTCTTATATACATTGTTTTATATACATTCTTACAGTGCAGTGTTCATAGAAGAATTTATGAATTGACATATTTGCTATTTTATTACTAATAATGCTATTTTTATACTTAAAATATTTTAAATAGCTTTATTTAAGTATGATATTTCCCAAATTGTTCATTTCTAAGTTTCAGTCACACAATGTACACCATCTTTCTCCAGTGCCCTTTCCTGTCACTGATATCTCCTGTTTCCAACCTGTATTCCCAAATCTTTCCCTGCCTTGCCCTAGAGCAGGCAAATTGCTTTTCTCTCACTCTCACCCTCTCTCTCAGTTTCATTTTTTGACACTGTGGTTTGCACTGTTGTTAATGGAGGAGTGCTTTTTATGTCATTCTCTCCTCTTTTTTTTATTTTTTTATTAATTTTTTTATTTTTAATTATGAGAACAAGGATGCAAAGAAAGAGGACAAGGTAAAGTTACAGTGGAAGGACAATACATAACATAATTCTCAGAAGTCCCCTTGCTGATATCCCAACTTTGAAATTTCATCCAAAGAACATTAAGATTGTAACACACTATAATATTTCTTAACAGCACACAAGGCAATCTAAAGCCATAAAACTTACATAACTCCTTAAACATTATAGGCATAGCATTTTTTTACATTTCCATATTCATGCATATTAGCTTAAGTTAACCTCAAATCTTAAGTGGGTTCTTTTTAAGGATTAGAGTCAAAGGAGCACAGCAAAAATGGTGTTAGAGTGGCAATTGTTGTTTGCATAGGCCCACCAAAATATGAGGGACATGGAAAGAAATAACCTTGGCCTAAATACAAAAAGACCCGACCCCTGAAGGTTCCTGGCACAAGACCAACTCTAGGCTCCAGGCAAGCTAGATCGTCCAATCCAAGACATTGTCTGTAGTGCCAACACACTTATATTTTTCACACAGTCTCTGTTGTTGGTATCAAGCTTCTGTATTAAAGATCCTGGAATCTGTATATCCAACATTGTAAGTCAGGATGTGGAGCGTCCTCTGGTTTCACCTCACAATCAAAGGGCAATGCAGGGAGCCCTGTCCTGTAAGCAGGTCGTTGTTGTTAGGTCTTCTCAGTGTTAATGGAAGTCTCTTTTGTGCAGGACAATGTCTGAGCAGTGTAGAGTCTTCCTTGGTAGAGGATTGCTTCCAGGTGATGCTATAGACCAGCCTGAATGTTTTGTGGTTGGCTTCCCTGGTTCAGGGAAATGCCCTTTCTTCTGAGGTCTGTGCCAGGTCGTTATGTCAATGTTCAGGGTGTAAGGTCCCTTTGCACTATAAGATTTGTCTGTACCAATCTCTATTAGATAGGATCTTATTTATATGTATAGTATTTTCCCATTTTAATGTGCCTATGCAAAAAAGGAGCAATGCCACGTGGTATTCTTGGATCCCCCCAAACCTGGTGGGTCTTCAGGGCCACGCCTGGTCAATCGGGCCCTGGGGGGAGGGGGAGAAATCCCTCCCTATGCATCCAAAAACTACAGGGGCACGGCTGGGCCCAGAACACTCCGCATGCCAGGATTTCTGGGTCTTTGACTGGTATGTTGGGGGCTCTGGGCAGGACAGCTAGCCACAGGCCCCCTGGGCTGAACACCTAGTCCAGGGGACCAAGATCCCCCCAAACCTGGTGGGTCTTCAGGGCCACGCCTGGTCAATCGGGCCCTGGGGGGAGGGGGGAGAAATCCCTCCCTATGCATCCAAAAACTACAGGGGCACGGCTGGGCTCAGAACACTCCGCATTCTCTCCTCTTTCTGCAACAAGTTCTTGTCCAGAGTGACCAGTTCCAACTATCCTTGTCATAGTTGACCCTTCTCTACTCTACCTGCACTCACTGCTCTTTGTGGCAAGCCTCCTATCTGAGTTGGACCTTTGCATCCTTATCTCTATTGTCTATAGATATTATTACCATATTATCTCTTGTTTTTCTTATATCCCACAATGAGTGAGATTATTCTGTTTATCCTTTTCCCCTCTGATGTTATTTTTATTCTTTTCTGGGATTTTAATGCATTGTACCTTTTATTCTTTTTTTCATTAAGTTTACTTTTTTTTTTTTTTTTGCCACACCACGCAGTGCTCAGGACTTTCTTTATACTTGCTTTAACTCAGAGCTCACTCCTGCTGGGCTAGGGTCAATATGAGCCTCAAGGAATCAGACAAGGCAATTGCCCTACTATTATCTGAGCCCCTCATTACGTCAATTTTATTTATATCTCACTAATTCTTGTTTGCATGATTTTTTTATTTCAAATTCCTGTTTGTAAGATTTGTCCAAATTCCTCATTTGATGAGGTTCAGGTGGTGCTCAGGAGTCTAGAGGTCACTCCAGCTAATGGTATTGGGAAGACTGCCTGAATAGTAGTTCAGTTCTAGGACTGAGGACATAGTATTTGGGATATATATATATATATATATATATATATATATATATATATATATATATATATATATATATATATATATATATATATATAGTATATATATATATAGATATATAATATATATTATATATATATTATTATATATATATATGTATGCAAATGATCATGTGTATGCAAAGCATTCTTCTTAAAACCTGACCCTTAACACTTGTGTTTGGTATTCTAGAATGTGATTTCACAAATTAAAGAGGTCCATCTACTATCTAAGTTTTTACTCCTCAGGCCCTCTTTGTAGGCCTAGTTCCATCTATAGGACTTTTCATACACTGTCTGTGCCCAATTTGAAGTCTACTTTCCATTTATATTCATCTATCTCTCTTATTATCCAGCACCATTTGAGGACCATTATTTGAATGATCTATTTTATTATTGTATGTTCTTACACAACTTCCTCCATTCTTCTTTACCTGAGTGAAATCTTTTCTGATGTGTCTCATGTTACATATGGAAAAAAATTAGTAAGGAATGTCAGTCGTGATTGGTTTATACTGATGTAAGCTTTTTCTGCTTTGCAATCTTGCTGAGTCAAATTTCAAGTCAACTATACTATTTTCTATCCTTCTCAAACAATTGAAGCAGGGAACAGGAAAATTTGGCAATTAGCTCAGTTCTGCATTGGACAGGGCAATAAATGATCCTTTCGTAATAAAGCAAAACAGATCATTACATTATAAGGTTTTGTTTTTTTAATTCATACCCACTAGATAAGTGAATTTTATGCCATTTCTCCAAACAAGTAGACATTTGAGAAAAAAATGTAAAGAATAGAAAGGGAAAAACTTTGCCCAAGGTGCTATTTGACTTGTGTCCAGTTTTAATCGGGTTATTATAGAAGATAATTGTTCATCCTGAGAAACTTGGAGCTGAGGCTAGTAAGATGAATCAAAAGGCTGGAGGGCATGTGCTGGTGATGCCAGGAATTCCATTCCAAGATCAAATGGTTCTGGGGTTCACCATATGAAGAGGTGACACAGAAAAGAATAAAAGAAGCTTTGGGGAAACTCCAGGTAGAACAATGGATAAGATGGAAATAGAGCTTCATTTTGCCAAGAGAGTTGAGTTTGTTGGTTGATCGCTAAGAGTCTGGCCCTGCTGGTTTATTTTATGAATAGAGGCAGAGCAGTCATATTTATAAAGGAGGGTGGAAGTTCAGACTCTTACTTCTGGTAGCTCTTTTAGCATAAAAGCAAAGCGAGATTTCATGATTGCCTTTATCCCCCCCCCAAAAAAAAATGCATGGGGAAAGGGGGTACTGTCACAGAATTTTTCCAATGTTCAAACTACACATTCTTCTGGCTTGAGACAAAATCAGGTAAATCCTTCCATTTGTCATAGCAAAAGATAGATGTTTCTCATTAGTAGCTATTGAATTGACCTTCCACATTTCAACAGGCTTGATTTCTGGGCATTAAGAATCATCATAACTTGGGGTTTCAGAAAACAAAGGAACAAACTGACAAGAAACCATAATCACATATTCCTTATGTCTAGTCTTGGAATTGAAAAGAAAATAACACCAAGTTATTGGTGTTACCAGAGAAAAATAAGTTTTCAGTCATTGGAGAATGCTTGTAGATAGGTTCTGTACTGTCCTTTTGTTGCTAGGAGTAGAGTTGGTGATTGGCACATCTGGCTGTCCTTAAGGCTTACTCCTGGTTCTGCGCTCAGAAAACAAAGGAACAAACTGACAAGAAACCATAATCACATATTCCTTATGTCTAGTCTTGGAATTGAAAAGAAAATAACACCAAGTTATTGGTGTTACCAGAGAAAAATAAGTTTTCAGTCATTGGAGAATGCTTGTAGATAGGTTCTGTACTGTCCTTTTGTTGCTAGGAGTAGAGTTGGTGATTGGCACATCTGGCTGTCCTTAAGGCTTACTCCTGGTTCTGCGCTCAGAAAACAAAGGAACAAACTGACAAGAAACCATAATCACATATTCCTTATGTCTAGTCTTGGAATTGAAAAGAAAATAACACCAAGTTATTGGTGTTACCAGAGAAAAATAAGTTTTCAGTCATTGGAGAATGCTTGTAGATAGGTTCTGTACTGTCCTTTTGTTGCTAGGAGTAGAGTTGGTGATTGGCACATCTGGCTGTCCTTAAGGCTTACTCCTGGCTCTGCGCTCAGGGCTATCATGAGTAGTGACAAGGATAGAATCAAGGTTGGCCACAGAAAGACAGCCTTTACCCAGGTACTATATGTCTCACCCTTTGTTCAGATTTTGCTCTTACTAATTTGGAGAGCTCAGCAGAACTTTGAATGTCTTTCCTTAGAGAATGCAAATGCTGAACTTGAGAGTTTGGGGTTTGAGGATAGGCAAATGGGCAAGGAAAACTGCAGGGCTGTCAGGTCCAGAATAAAACGTTGAATGCATCATGATTGTTAAGAAACAAGTAGAGAGATTCAGTTTTGGGATCCAAGTGACTCTTCTTGGAACTGTTTCCTTTATAGATACAGGAGCAATAATTGGAGTGAGAAAGAAGAATGCTACTGAGGGGTAAAACTTATCGAAACACTATATTAACATATTTACAAATCAGAATTGTAAAGTTATAGCAGGGTTGTTGTTTCTGAGAAAAGAGATTTTGGGGTACACCAATCAGTGCTCAGGACTTACTCCTGGCTCTGTGCTCACTCCTAACATTGTCGAGGGATTTATTTGTGGTATTGGAGATTTAATCTGGAAGTGCTTATACAAGCGAAACACTTTACTAATGGACTCAGAAGTACAATGGCACAATCTCTCTTGTTTGTTTATTTTTGGATGCTACACCCAATGGTGCTCGGGGTTTACTCATGGCTCTGTGCTCTTAGATTAATCTTAGTGTTCCAGAGGATCAAATCTGGGTCTGTCACATGTATAGCAAATATATTACCTGCCAGATTGTTTTTCCAGTTTTAAGACAATATCTTTTAGCATGGACTGTTTGCATAACCACACAATAGACACTTCTATTGTATTTTACTTACTCCTTTTATTTTTCTCAGGTAACCGTCACTTTTCATTGAAATCTAAGTGTTTTCTGGTTTATTTGCTTGCTGATATTTTTTCACACACAAGTGATTAGATCAGATAAATGTGTGTCCAGATGACTATTTCTTTCCCTCGTTGCATAAGCAGCGATATCATCGTTGTACTCCTTTTCCAAATTTCAAATTCTATTAGGTTAGGAATGATACAAGATAAAAATTCCTGTTGAAGGAGAATTAAACTTAGAGATAGATTAATGAGATATTTATTTTTCTATTGGGGACTCTTGGAATGGGGGAAATTAATGGAGATTAAGAGATGAGGAGAGTCAAATGGACAGCTGTGATCTTTCTGAAAATTAAGATATGATTTTGTTAAGCATAATATGCTATAATTTATGCAAAAAATTACTTGTAGAGAAATCAGTTTGTTTTAAGAAGTTTCCTATAGATGAATCAGGAACATAACTTTACATTTTATTTATTGGTAAAATAAAACCTATCTTTGTTTCACTAAGAGGAACATTATGCCATAACCTTCTCATCTACCTATCTGTTTATGAAATTTAGCGTTTTTCTCCATATCCTCACTATTGAGCATTGTGCTCTACTGACCTCAGAATACATATATACCTTTGAATTATTGTTTTTATCTTCTTATCGAAGCTACCCAATAGTAGGATAACTAAATTCCATAGAATTTACATTTTTAATCTTTTATGGGGCCTTCCTACAATTTTCTGTAGTGGTTGTATGAGTTAATTTTCAGAGTCATTATCTCATTCCAACCCTCCAACCCTGGTGCACCTGGTCCCTTTCTCTACCTCTTTGCTGCCTTGATTCCTTATCTCTGTGACATCTCATGTCTTTATTTTTACTCAGAATGAAGTCAGCACTTTTCTCCCTGCCAACCATTTGATGTTCAAAATCTTAATATTCCAAGTATTGACACTGACAAATAACCAACTTAAAAATTAATAGGTGTCAACTTATTAATAAGGTTGAAATTAATGAATTTTTTGAAAGTCTGTGTAATGTGTGTCTTTAATTCAGTGTTCAGGGGTTTGAGGATTTGTCGAGGCATCACTTGAGCAACGATGCAGGTGGGTCAGTGTTGGAAATCATGAGGCCTGTTGGCCTTTTCGTTTTAGGGTCAACAGAGTTACCAAAAAAAGTGTTCAAAGACCTCCAGGCTATACCCAGCATTGCTCAGGCACCCACATAGTCCTAGTTTGGGGCCTGGATCTAACAAATATACCCTGATCCCTATACTAACTCTCATCTACAAATGATTTTTACTTTAGGGAGAAAAATTCCAGTTTCTCAGAGATTGATTTCAAGAGTATTTACACAATGGAAAGAATGACAAAGAATGTTTTTTTCTTAGTGACTTGTCTGTCCTAGCAGATATTAAAATAGACTAAAATAAATTCAAACAACAGGATTTCACATTAAAAATCAGAATAATTAAAGATTTATAAGAGAGCAAAGAAGGGAATTTAAAAAAATTGTGAAGCCACATCTAATATCACTTTTAGTGGTGCTCAGAGGATCATATATTGTTAAAACCAATTCAACTATATATAAGGCAAGTGTCCTAACTCCCATATTGTCTTTCTTGCCCAGATGTTGGAATTTATGAATGAATATTCAAGTAAATGATTGTATTGGCTTGCCAGATTCTAAAGATAGGGTTATTTCACCAGTAATAGAATCTATAGTTACTTCCTTGATTGGTCTATAAGAAACTTTGAAAAGGGAAATCAGCCCCCCCCCACCAACCTTGGCGGGTGTTCCGCCCCTTAAGGAAGTCGTCACTGCCTCGGCCCCACCTCTACCCCTACCTCACGAATCATTGGTGTTATCCTGGCGGAAGTCCAGCCCTCAAGGACTCTCCTTCCCCTCCCACTTCCTATCCTATATAAGGGGGTGATCAGGGAAACACGAGGTCTCTGGTCCCCTTTCTATTCTGGGGGAACTTTGACCCTGGCCATTTGACTGGTCAGTATAAAAGCACTTTTTCAAAGCATCTGCTGGAACTCATAAGCCTCTTCATTTCTCTGCGCCGGGTAACTAAATTAGGACTTTCGAACTTTTCAACTTCCTGAAACAGACTGCTTTCTTTAAGAAATAAATTTATTAAGAAATAAATATAGTAAATCATGCCCAACAAAATCATACCTTAATTTTCAGAAAAATCAGTTTTGACTCTAATCTGATTCCTTCTAATTAATTTTCATTAATTATTTCTTCACTTCAAGAGTTCTGGATAGAATCAGGAATCTCATTGAGTTATTCCATCATTGAGTTTAATTCTTGTTCAACAGGAATTTTTATCTTATATCATTCTTGACCAAATAGAAAATAAAATTTTGGAAAGGAGTGTAATGATTACATCATGTCTTATATAACTCTACAGTTACATAACTGTATATAAAAGTTATATACAAGAAGAAATAGTCATTCTGAAAAATTTCTCAACCTCATTAAGTGGTCACCAGCCACTGAACTTGGGCTCAAATTAAATAGACTTAATCCATAGGGTAGCATTTCTCTCCCAAACATAAATTGAATCAACTTTAAGCAATGATATAGTCCTTTTTATATTTTATCTACAGGGTAAGGGACAACATGCTGAAAATCCTATTCAGTACATGCCTAAGACTTATTTCCTACTGTGCGATGCATATTCTACTGAGTAGTCCATTACAGCTGATAAAACTAACTGAATGTACAGGCAAATATCATTTTTGATATTTTTATTTTATTATATTGGACATGTACCCACTGTGTTCAGGTCTAAATATGTAATCTCTAATATTATTTTGAGTGTGATATTTTTGGAGAAATGACAAGATAAGAAATGGCACAATTCATCATTTGTATAACAATATGGCACTCAGGGGCCAGAGAGATAGCTTGGAGGTAAGACATGGTAAGGATGGTGGTTCGAATCCCGACATCCCATATGGTCCCCCTAGCCTGCCAGAGGTTATTTCTGAGCATAGAGCCAGGAGTAACCTCTGAGCACTGCAGGGTGTGACCCCCCCGAAAAAAAACCAAAATAATAATAATAATAGGGCACTCAATATTGTCTATAATATTTTGATAAAGACTGTAGATATGCAGAGAAAAAGTGGAATTCAGTAAAACATAAGTTGAAAGAAGAGAAGCTCTTTAATTAATTTCCTATTTGTATCTAAAAATAGTATTTAATGAAAAGTGAAGTATCTATTTTGCCAAGTGAACTTGTTCATTTAATATTGTATGAGGTAAGATAATTGCAGGAGTCATATAACCTCTTTGAATCAGAGTTTCCTGGTCTAGTGGAAAAACAACTAACCTCTGTCTCATGGGGTTATAATCATGTCTGACAGGCATATTTTATATTCTGTGGAGATTTGTATCATTACCAAATGAGAGGAGGAGTCACAGTTTGAAAATAAAGATTGAGACTCATATGAGGGGCCAGGCCTAAAAACATTTAAAAAATATCAAAATCATTTAAAAAATAAAATAAGGTCAATTTAAACATCAACAGCAGCAACAATAATAATAGTAATAGTAAGTGAAAGATTACAATAAAAAGGCAACCTAAGGAATCTAGTCTATGTCTTTATATTTGATAAAAAATACCTGAATGCTATATTCCTAACTTTCTACTCAACTTTACTGATTTTGAATGTCCAAAGTGAGAAACACAGTGGAGACTTATTTATTTAACTTTATATTAGGACATAGAAGGAGATTTTACAAAAAAATATCAAAAATTTGAAAGCATTCTAAGAATGAATGCCTAAGAGGCCTAAAGACTTCCGATGTTTTAGGAGCAGAGTCCAAACAAAAAATAAAGTTTCAGCATAGCCAACAAAATCACACATATGCAAAAGGGTCAGAGTATGAGTAAAATGAAATAGACATATGTTGGATTACTGGGTCCTACCCTATTCATACTCCACCCTAGGGTGTGATCTGGTTGATAGGATTACTGCATCCCTACCTACTTGGTGCTTCCTCTCCACCCTAGGGTGTGGTATGTTTCTTGCTAATAAAAGCCCAGTTTCAGGAAGGCACATTCTTATTCTTCAATCTTCCTTTACTAAGCTGCTCTCCTTCTTAGCAGCAGAAGGCTTGTGTGGTGGGATTCTTGGCTTGAATGTTGAAATTCCTGAACCCATTCTTACAGCCTTTCACTGTGTGGATTATTTCCTGTATTGAGATTTGCTTTCATAACTTCATCTCTCTAGGTCCTAGTTTGGAGCCTAAGGTTCCTTCCAGACATATTAACTAAATTTTATTTGACACACCATTTTGATAAACAGTACATATAAATCAACAATGTCAATGCATATTTATTGCCAACGTATGGAAAAGTAAATCAATAGAAGACAATATATTTGTCCCAAAGTATTGTTTAAAAATATCCCATTTTAGCCGTAGACTTTCAAAAATGATAAAGGAGAAGGGCAATGCAGTGACCCTTCAATGCATCTGAATTATATATGAATTCAAATCAAATTCGAATTTATCAGTAGAAACCATCAGGAAGTCCATATAGCCATATCACATAGCTGCTAATCAATGACTGTTGATAAAGTATGAAAGAAATAAAAGTTTATTTGTTTGCACCATTTATACAGCCATGCAAGCTACTTTATTTCTGCAGGCCATTGGAAGCAAACAGGGATAGAATATCAATGACTTCTTGTTTTCTGATTTGCACATCTTCAAAGAAGTATTGAATGGAATGGCCTCCTTGAAATGCAAGAACCAAAAGTTCTATTTGGTAGTCTCCCTTTTCGAAAAAGAACTTAAAGGGATGAGACATTAAGTTTAAAATCTCCTGTAAGAGGAAGATTAAAAACCATTACCTTCATTCTCCATTCCTCTGCTTTTCTAGGTAGATGCATGGACACTCACATATCATTGATTTAGCCTTCTGGTGGGAAATGCATGCTAACTATATTCAGCCTTTATGTGACCAGAATTCTCAGCAATTTGATGGTTGTATTCAGGATGCACCATACTATACCCTTGAGAAGAATATTTAACATTTCCTTAAAATTGGCCTCCGGGGAATTATGCCATACTACCCAAGAGACAACATCCTAGACAGCACTGTGTTGCTCAAATGTTAATCTTTTTCATGTTTTGTCATTCTAATATGTCTGCTTAGGGAGAAAACTGAAACAAAATAATGTATTTAAAATTCAAGACAATATTGGCAGTGTATCCTGGAATTTGCATTCTGAATATCTATAAAATAATTTTTTTAAAAGCTAAATGGGTTTTGGGTGGATTTTAGAATACTGGAAGACTGCAAAGTTAATGGACTTTCTATTTTCTGACATACAGTTCAGGTAGTAGAATTGTTTTGAAGGAAACTTTTGGCTGTGGAATTCTTGAAGGTTTAAGCAAATGGTTTTATTTTTCTCCTCCTCTCTAGAAGGTGACATAGTCTGGAACTCCAACCATTGGAAAGTTTGCACAGAAAGCTTGCTTAAAATTGTTTAACCAAGGGTGTAGGAGTGATAGTACAGTGGGTAGGGCGTTTCCTTTGCTTAGGCCAACCTGAGTTTGATTCCCTGCATCCCAAATGGTCTCCTGAGCCTGCCAAGAATGATTTCTAATTGCAAAGCAAGGAGTAACCCCTGAGCATCTCCGGGTGTGGCCCAGAAACAAACAAAAAAGTTTAACCGAGAACAAACTTTGCTGTTTTTTAAGAGACTGGGAAAAATTAGAATCAAGTAGTGATGCAATATCCAGCCTCCCAGCTCTTGAAGGTCTCTTTACTTCCTGGGTGCCGAGAGTCTCTACCAGCATGGGGTTCGGATGCCTCCGCCATGCCAAAGGCCTTCATAACCAGGCCTAGGGGCTGGTGGGACTTGGGTGATCCCAGCACCCCTCTACCGCTTTGCTCCGGATCTCCAGGGCTTCCCCTGGGCCACATGCCTGGGAAAGCCAGCGAGGTGGGTCCCTTGTTGGAGCCTGAAGGTTACCCTAGGCTTTCCCCCATTCTCCACCCAGCTCCTTAGGGAGGGTTTGGGTGGGGGCTTAGAACTTCCAGCCTCCCAGCTCTTGAAGGTCTCTTTCCTTCCTGGGTGCTGGGAATCTCTACTAGCATGGGGTTCGGTAGGCCTCTGCCATGACAAAAGAATTCTTAACAAGGCTAGGGGGAGTGCGGGACTTGGGTGACCCCAGCACCCCTCTACTGCCTTGCTCTGGATCTCCAGAGCTTGAAGGTTACCCTGGGCTTAACTTGTGGGTACTGAGAGTTGCTTGGTTGCACTGAAGCAGTCACTGGTAATTTCTTACCAGTCTATATGTTCAAAACCACACACACAAGACACATTAATAGTACTCCCTATCCTTTCATTATGTTTTTGTATATGCAGAATGTCTATTTTGTACTCTGCCCTTTCGCACACCCCTACAAAAGCTCATTTTTCTCTTTATCTCTCTCACCCCCTACCTTCATTACTCCACATTTACCCTTTCTAACTTCAGTACTGCAGAGTCCTAAGTCACAGACCAAAGTGGTGCACTGGAGTTAACACCCCCCCAACTATTTTAAAAGGCATAAAATGGAAATGTATGTCTTTTCAACATTTTATGTGTGTTTTCTTCGACAGCTATAGCTCTTGCTGACTATTTTCTTATGCAGTGACAATTTTCCACATTTTTTATCTTTTCTTCTCTTTGTGAACCGTTCAATAGTGAATTTGGTGAAAGAGTCCCTCAGTTTAATTCTTATGTTTGAACCAAGTCACGTATATTGTTGGACATGTTCTTATGCCCCCATATGCATCGATAACGCCACGTGGCTTTATTTCTTGTTTGCATAGGCACATTAAAATGGGAAAATACTCTACGTACAAATATTTTCTTATCTAATAGAGATGGGAACACACGAATTTTGTAGTGCAATGGGACCTTACACCCTGAACACTGACATAATGACCTGGCACAGGCCTCAGAAGAATGGGCATTCTTAATTCACCCCTGATCTAGGGAAACCATCTACGAAACATCCAAAGTTGTCTATAACATCACCTGGAAGCAATCCTCCATCAGGGAAGACCCTACCACTGCTCTGACATCGACCTACTCAAAAGAGACTTCCCTCAACACTGAGAAGACTTAACAACAATAATAACAACCTGTTTACTGAACAGGGCTTTCTGCATTGCCCTTTAATTATGAGGTGAAATGAGAGGATGCTCCATACCAGCCTGACTTTAATGTAGGATATGCAGATTCCAGGATCATTAATACAGAAACATGATGCCAACAATAGAGACTGCATGAAAAATAAAACTGTATTGGCACTACAAACAATGAGTTGGATTAAACAAACTAGTTTGCCTGGAGCCTAGAGTTGTCTTATGCCAGGAAGCTTCAGGTGTAGAGTCTCCTTGTATTTAGGCCAAGGCTATTCCTTTCCATTTCCCCCATATTTTGGTGGACCTATGCAAACAATATTTGCCACTCTAACACCATTTTTACTGTGCTCCTTTGACTCTAAACCTTAAAAATCCACTTACACTTTTGATGTTAACTTAAACTAATATGCATGTGCATAAAAATGTAAAAAAATACTATGTCTTCAATATTTAAGGAGTCACATAAATTTCATGGCTTTAGATTGCTTTGTGTACTGCTAAGAAATATCATAATGTACTACAATCTGGGGACTTGTGGACAAAGTAATTGTACATGGGTTCTGTTTTATTTTTTTTAATGTTCTTTGTAAGTCCAAAATTTAGGTGTCAGCAAGGGTTTTTTTTTCTGAGAACTCTGTTTATGGGTGATTGTCCTTCCACTGTAACTTTACCTTGTTCTCTTTCTTTGCATCATTGTTCTTTTTTTTTTTTTTTTTTTTTTGGTTTTTGGGCCACACCCGGTAATACTCAGGGGTTACTCCTGGCTACGAGCTCAGAAGTCACGCCTGGCTTGGGGGACCATATGGGACTCCGGGAATCGAACCACGATCGTCCTTGGCTAGCGCTGGCAAGGCAGACACCTTACCTCTAGCGCCACCGCGCCCGGCCCCTACATCATTGTTCTTATAATTAAAAATAAAAAATTAAAAAAAAAGAATCAAGTAGTGATGCAACATCTGTGAAAAAAGGAAGAAGTGAACAATATGAGTACAACAGAACATGGCCTCTGAACATTGTATATAGAACAATTGAATAGAATTAAGTTGGATAAACAATACATAATATTTTATTTATTTGTTTTGGTTTTGTGCCGCACCTGGCAGTGCTCAGGAATTACTCCTGGATCTGCACTCAGAAATCGCTCCTGGCAGTCTTGGGAGACCATATGGGATGCCTGGGATGGAACCTGGGTTTATCTCAGGTCAGCTTCATGCAAGGAAAACAACCTGCTTCTGGCCTCAACATAGTGCTGTTTCGAAATGAGGGGGAATGAATTCATCATTAGTTAATATTTGTAGCTGTTTAAAAATGCGGGGGAGTAAAAACGTCATTTTTTAATATCTGTAAGTTCGATCCTCCTCTTTGAAAGTACCTTATAGAAAGCCAATGATTAAATTCTTTGACAAATTTGTCCGCTTACTTATTTACTATCTTACTTAAAAATATTTGTGGTTGAGGGTGGTGTGATAATATTGCTGTCTTTCATGCAAATCTCTTGCATGCAGCTAGCCCAGGATTGGTCCCTGGCACCCCATATGGTACCCTGAGCACTTCCAGGTATGATTCCTGAGTATAGTGTCATGGTTGAGCCATGAGCTCTGTAATGACAACAACACAACACACTAAATAAACCCCTCAAAACTGTGGCATACCTGCTCTGTTCCTATTGATAACCTAGATATGTTGCCATAAATTAGTCTGAATATGCCCCCCCCCATCTTCTAGAAACTAGAAGGGTGGAACTAGATCACAGTAACAAAGTAAACAAGATAGATATGTGCAAGTAGATATAAACAAGTATATGTATGCAAAAGAAATTTCAGAGCTACAGTGAAGAAAATGGATATGACTTGAAGGAAAGCCTGAGATGGACTGATGGGTTCATTTAATGAATTGCTTCCTCTAGTAAAGGCAAAAAAAAATGGGAAAACCAACAACTGAAGTTTGAGTTCTTCTCATATTATTTATTGTTCTTTGTTATGGGGCCACTCCTCACTGTGCTCATGAGTTTGTCCTGGTTTTAAGATCAGAAATCACATCTTGTGGGACTCGCAAGACCATATGTGTTAGTAGGGATAGAACCTAGATCAGTCTTGTACTAGGCACCTGCCTTAACTCCTGTACTATCTCTCTGGCTCTTTTTGTTTGATTTCATTATTTTCATCTTATTACCTACTTACATTATCATTTTGTACTATGTCAAGGCTAGATTTAGGGACAGTTTGAAAATATTAAACTAAGTTACTGAAGGGAAGTTACATAAGGCTGGGTTTCTTGAGCTCTCTAAAAATAGACTGTAGTCTGGATTTAGGTGTTAATTTCATTGGAGGCTGGGTTGCTGAAGAGGACTCCTTTTCTTAACACTTGTTTGCCTAGTGTTACACTTAAATGAGATGAAGATTATTTAAAAATAATAAAAATTATTCTTATTTCAATGTTTCCTGAAACTCAACCATGAAAAGGATTGATTTGGCCAAAAGTCCTACAATTTTCCTAGATTGTGAAAATCATCTGGCATATCCATTATTTCCTCAGTCATTCAACCAAAAATCAGTGAGATGCTACTTTTTTTTTTTTTTGGCTTTTGGGTTACACTTGGCAGCACTCAGGAGTTACTCCTGGTTCTGTGCTCAGAAATTGCTCCTGGCAGGCTGGAGGGACCATATGGGATGCCGGGATTCAAATCAATGACCTTCTGCATGAAAGGCAAACACCTTACCACCATGCTATCTCTCCGGTCCCGAGATGCATTTTGTATTCAGCTCTCTGGTATCTTTGGTGCTAACTTCACTGCTCTTATTGAAGGAAAGCAGTCATAAGAGAAGTAAAAATCTAGATATGTTGGCTTCAGTATTAGAAATACCAAAAAAACAAAAACAAAAACAAAAAACCTTCTTACCTGCTCTTAACTACTTTTAAGATATGACACTGATCCAATGGTATAAAAAAAAAACTGAAACACCTGGTGAGCTTATTAATTTAATTGGCCATTTAAAATCTCACCTACAGAAAAGATCTACAGTCAAAATAGATAGCAGGATGACTAGGGTGAGAGATAGCAGCAGATAAAAAGAAGCTCGCAGCTAGGCCATATCCTATCTCCACCTCTCTGTCCTTTATCTTACCTAAATCCAGACAGATGACAGGACAGCAGGTGACTATAACTGGAGACTCAGGAAAGCAAAAGAGATAGGGCAGTATTGGCCTACAGTCCTATATTATAGCATATCAATACTCAGCAAGGGAACACAGATGACTAGATGAATGGGTTTTAGCTATAGATTTCAGACTAGGAAAGTTTATACTGGATAGATAATAGTGTGGGGACAGGATGGATGTACACTGAAAATATGGAGTTGATGAGGACAGGATGTAGAATGTCACACACTTGATGGAACATTGAGGGATAGATTTAATGGCATCATATATGGTTAACGAGAGTGTCTTGGGCATTAGGAAAGGACCTGGATCCATTTATTAAATAAAACTGCACAACAACCTTTAATTTCTTAAGCTTCTAAATTTTGTATGCAAATTTTCATATAATTCTCAAAAAATTCATGAGCTCAAAAAATCATTTTCATGTTAATAATACCAACACTTCTTTGGTGGCTTTGTTTAGCCAATCTTCACAGTCTTATTAGTTATAGAAAACCCATTTCTTTTTCCTTCTCCTTGTTCTTAGGACTCTAAGAGCATAATTGTTTTAAAGGTTTTATAAAATTATGAGAGGAAAAGTGATTTTCATCTTATGTGATTGCTGTTTTCTGCTCTAAACACACCCGTGATTAGTATCTTACCTTATAGCTTACAAAGAAGGAAGGGAGAAAGAAAGGACAAATCAGTCTATCTCAATAAACTATTCTTTTTTTTTTTTTTTTGTTTTTGTTTTTTGGGCCACACCCGGTAACGCTCAGGGGTTACTCCTGGCTATGCGCTCAGAAGTTGCTCCTGGCTTGGGGGACCATATGGGACACCGGGGGATCAAACCGCGGTCCGTCCAAGGCTACCGCAGGCAAGGCAGGCGCACCTTACCTTTAGCGCCACCGCCCGGCCCCTCAATAAACTATTCTTGCACAAAAAATCATCATCAACATAAGGGAAGGGAAGTAGAGAAAGAAAGAACATTTGGTTTGATTAACTGTGAAGGACTAGGAGAATATAACAAAAACATCTTCCTTAATGATCCATATTTCCCTCTCTCACTATTTCCAATCTGCTCTCCATTCATATCTGACCAGTTCACATTTCCCCTTGTTTTTGTCTACTTGTGCTTTAAAATAATGCAGTTTTTTCTGAAGTAAAATCATCCAAAAATATTTATTTTCAGTTGAGTGAAAATCTCTCCATGCTGAAAGCATGCATGTTTCTAGCCAGCCTTTCAGCTAGCTGGGAGGTAATGAATTACTTTTTTTTTTCTTTTTCAGAATTCCACAACAAAACATTAGAGTAGGCCAAAATGGTTTGACAACCCATGGTTCCTTCCCATCTGTCAGTGACAGAAGCAGTCAAAAAAGGGGTGACCACGGTAGCCAGAATTCTCGGCCCACTGAGGTTCAGTTTTCCTCTAAGTAGATCCATACAAACAGAAAGTATAGATGCCTGCACTAAATTCTCTCTTGGAGTCATCTATACTGGCATAGAATCTAGGTAGTGAACCAAAGAACTATTTTCACTAGTTGTGTTTCTCAATGTCCTCAACATGCTATAGATTCTAGTCAGTAAAAAAAAAAAAAAACTACACAATAAGTGAATACTGAATAATAGACTGCTTTCGGTGAACACAATAATCTGTTCTTTTGGAGGGAGAAGAGAGAGAAGAAGTGATGGTCCAAAGACAGAAGAGAGAAGATAAAATGAAGAGGTTACCACAGCCTACTCTTCATGGCTTACCAATGGAGAACATATTGGACAACCCAGTTTGGATCAAGGTCAGAATGAAGTGCAGGTCAGAATGAGTTTTGTGTTATGATGATGCAGCTTTCTTTTCCATAGACAAAGGGGATTATTTCAGTCCAAAAGCTATTACTGAAGTATAATTCAACAATCAATGAAATTACACCCCATCATATTCTGGGAGGGTGTATTTGTTTTTGGGCCACACCCGGTGACGCTCAGGGGTTACTCCTGCCTATAAGCTCAGAAATAGCGCCTGGCTTGGGGGACCATATGGAACGCCGGGGGATCGAACCCAGGTCTGTCCTAGGCTAGGACAGGCAAGGCAGGCACCTTACCTCTAGCGCCACCATGCCGGCCCCAAGGGGAGGGTGTATTTGTGGGTTTGGGTCACCACACATCAATGTTAAAATGTCTCTACACTCAGAAATTACTCCCGGTGGGTTCTGAGAAATTTATGGGTTACTGGGAATTTGAATCTAGTTCACTGCATGCAAGGAATTGCTTCAGCCAAAACTGCCCATCTTAAAATAGATATTTGGTGTGAATTCTTAGGAAAGTGATTCATTCTCCAACACTTGTTTTAGCACTTCAATCACTAAATAGAATATGAGTTAAATTGAATAATGTATATGTATACATACATATATGTAAATGTAATTAAAATATGTATATTTTAACTAAGAATACAGTTCATGTCAAAGTTCTATGTTTGTCAAGAAAAACTAAGTTTATTGGCAGAATTGTTGAAATTCTTGTTGAAATTTAATAAAGACCTACGTGTTATTGTAGGAGTTATGTATTAAACCAAAATTCCTTCTCAATATTTCAGTAATGTATTGGATTCTTCAATTATGTTACTGCTATTTAAAGATATTCTGAATATTGTTCTTTTGGTAGTTTGCCAAGTGCATGATTTCACATAAATATACTACAAACAGGATTTTTTTGCTGTAATGCAAAATACTTGGAGTGACAAGTCTGATATAAAATATTATTTATGTTTTGAAGAAATGTCAGCAGTAACTGTAATCAGAGGCCCTCCAGATTTTTATCTTTTTAGAAAGTTCACATTGTTAAATTTATAAAACTCCTTTTGGAATTGATGTTTTTTTCACAGTTATAGTCTCCATATGCAAAGATTAACACTAATACCATTATTTTTATTTAGGCCTGTAAGGTACTATATTAACACAAAATAAAAAATTGAATAAATAGACCTGATTTAAGATATAAACAATATAATATAAATCTGTCATATTTATATTATTAGAATAAATATATTACTATTTAAATGATTAAATATTAATAGATTAATATTAATAGATACTAAATAAATATAACAATAAAATACCAAATATAAAAATATAAAATCTTTTCTGAACTCAAGAGACTTTAAACAAAGAAAGAAGCTTCCATATTTCCCACAAGATTCTGAAACCACATCAGATCTGTTTTAAGTTAATGGAACTAGATGTGTTTCTCCAGAAATTCATAGAAGATATGATGCTTGACTTTGGGTTCAAAATACTGCTTAATAGAGCTGGAGATTGTGCATGGGGTTTGTTTTATCTTTCTTAATGTTCTTTTGACTGAAAGTTCAAAATTAAGGTGTCAGCAAGGGGATTTCTTCTGAGAATTCTGTTTATGGATGATTGTCTTCCCATTGTAACTTTATCTTGTCCTCTTCATTTGTATCTTTGTTCTCATAAATAATAATAAAGAAAAATAGAGCAGGACATAAAGTACAATGGGTAGGGCTTGCTTTGCACAAAACCCAGTCTGGTTCGATCCCTAGGGTCCCCTATAATCTCAGGCTCCTATGGCGCTGGCACCTGTATAGTCTGCTGTGATTGGGTGAAGGGCTTTGCAGGAGCTGATCAGGCTGGGATGGAGCCACCATCTTTCTGGCCTCAGAAGTCAAGATCTGGAACATACAGATCTCTGCTGTGAATGGTGCTTGTGCCAGTTAGTAAGTGGCCTGGGTCCCTGCAAGAACCTGCGGGGTGTGCTGCTCCCCAAGATCTTAAGTAATTGGTGGCTTCACTTACTGTTTAGTGGCTGAATTATTTGGTAGTTTCTGATCATGGGTGAGCTAGGGTACATCAGGTATAGTTACCACCCTAAAAACTTCACTGGAAGCGTGTTGAACCAGCAAACTTCAAAGTTAGGAAGAACTGTCTCTAACTTTTGGTCCATTTCTACATATCTCACTGAAATCTTTCTAAATTGAAGTAGATACGTGCTGACTCCAGCTGTTAGCACTCACTTGATTTCCTCCTTTATTAGTTCCTGTCTCGGGGTGAGTCCCCTGAGAAACCAGGGGACTAAGTTATACTTTCAGACTGGGACTGAACTAGACTTTCACCTTTGTTCATAATGTGTTTTAAAACTATTTTTGATTGTGTCATTAGCTATTACATCATTTATTTGGAATTACTCTTGTGCAGGCATTTCAATATGGAACCAAAAAAATCTCAATACTGAGTTTACCTTCAATTGAGTATTTTTGAATAAATGTGTCTATACAAAAAAAGTTGGACTTCTGAGGAAGTACAAGAAAAGCTTGCTATTTCAGAATAATCTATTAATTTGTATGTATTGCTGGGTTTGGAAAGTCGTTTTTCCAAGCGGCTTTCTTTTTTGAACAAAATTCACTTTAAAGAATAATTTCAGAAAATAAATTCTCAGTGCAGAGGACATCTTTATAAAGGCAGTGCCTTTGTTGATAAATGAATTCCTTGTAGGTACTTTACTTGCTTTTTTACTTTACAAGAGTGACTTTTGGGAACTGGAGAGAGAGTACAGATGATTTTATATGATGACATTATTTTCATCCCAGGCACACATATGGTTCCTACAGCTTCATCTGCACTGATCTTTATGCACAGAGCTGGATAGTTTTTTACCCAGAACAGAGAGGTATGACCCTAATCACTCCCCCCACAAAGAATCACTTGTTTCATGATATAAAATCATGTGTAATGCAGAAGAGGCTTATTTATTTATTGTGTGGCATAAATTGATACTGATCTAAGAATTTACTTCAGATGAAATTCTTTCACATATGTAAATAGGATCATGACATTATCTTTTCCTCTGATGTCTTTCATTATAGTGTGGAAGAAAATAGTATAGAAGAAAACAGCATGAAAATATAGCATTTCATAAGACAGTGTGGAGTTTACAATCCCATTTGGTCCCCCAGATGCCAGTTGGTGGGGTTCTGAGTCCCTGAGTCCTGCCAGGCCAGAGTAGTTTCCATTGTTGGGTTAAGCACATCTGGTCAAAAAAGTACTGTGAGGGGCCTTGTGCTATGTCTCCTCCCTCCTCATGTAATAAAAAAATTCTGAAGATCTATTTATTGATTAAACAAGTTCAAGATATCATGATCCTGGATAATAAATTAATTTGGCATACTCCTGGAATTGGGGGGCAGAATAATAATATTATTATTTTAAGAATATAAATAGAATTAATGAGGACTGAATTGGAGAACAATACTAGAGATTATATATGATTCAGTTTCATTTAAATAATACAAGATTTGAGGTAGGGTGAGTTCTCCCGCCACCCGGCCACCTTCCCAAATTGGACCCAGACCCTATGCCTGACTCAATCTGCGCTGCTGGGAAAGGCTAGAACCCACAGACCCGGTGAGTTTGGGTCTACTCCCCAACCTTGGGGTATGCTAGAGCAGCCTGGCCCCTGAGCTCCTGAGTGGACCTGGGAATCCCAGGGGCAGAGTGAGGCTGCCAGGTGGGTCTGGCTGAGGAAATTTCCTCAGCTGAGGCCTGGAGGGGGTGAAACTTCGCTGACCCCCAGGGAAAGGAGGAGGACAGGGAGCTAAGCTCAACAGTGTCCTCCACCATTGTGGCCAGGAGTGGAGCTGTACTAGCTGACAATAAAAGGGAAGAACATTGCACTCCAAGCCACACCAATAAATGCAAAGAAATATGGGTAAATTAAGGAGAACCCTAACATTTGCAGATACAGAGAGAAACCCTAGCAAGTTTCCAAGTCCACCAAAACTCACAGATCCATTGGAAGAAGATCTAAAAGCAGCCATGAAGAATGAAATGGAAGCCTTGATTAAGAAAATGAAGGAAATGCTAGCCACCAAATACAAGAAATCCATGGAGGAACAAATCAGCCAAATTAAAGAAGAACTGTCAAAGAGTTTGAGAGACTTCATACAGAGGAAATTAAAGGAATTAAACGACAACGTAACAAGCCAAATGAACAGGATCAGACAGTTGGAGAAGCACATTGAAGAACTTGAAAGAAAACTGCAAACAAAAAACGACCAAGAAACCAGCAAGGAAATAAAAGGCAAAGCACTGGAAGGAAAAGTCCAGTATCTAATGAACAAGGACAAAAGAAATAACCTAAGAATTGTGGGTCTGCCAGAAGGGGAGGAAATATGAAAGGAGGAAGAACAAGTAGTCAGGGAAATAATAACAGAAAACTTTCCCACCCTCTGTAAAGAAGATTCCGTGCAAATCCAAGAAGTGAAGAGAGTCCCTAATAAAATAGACCCTAATAAACAAACATCAAGGTATATAGTAATCCAAATTGCAAAAACAAAGGGAAGATGATCTCCAGAAAGCAATAAGGGAGGAAAAAACTCAAATACAAAGGAAGAGACAAAGAATCAAACCATATCTCCCATTTGAAATAATTCAAGCAAGAAGACAGAGGAATGACATATTTAAATGCCTGAATAAAAGAAATTTCCAATGTAGGGTCCAATATTCTGCAAAACTTTCATTTATATGGGAGGGCAGACTAAAAACATTCTCAAACAAAAATGAGCTTGTATTATTTGAGCAAAAAACAAAACAAAAAAAAAGCAATCCTAAACGACGTACTCAGAGACGAATTACACAATCCAAACCCCCAATTGTAATGAAAACCGCCCTACATAACACAACTGAGCAACAGTCCTGTCAGTATTTTCTCTAAATTTTAATGGACTAAACTCTCCGATTAAGAGACACATAGTAGAGAACTGGATTAGAAAACATAAACCGGACTTCTGCTGCCTGCAAGAAACACACATATAACTACAGGACAAGCACAGGCTCAGAATAAAAAGTTGAAAATGAAATATTCAGGTTAATGGAAAACAAAAGAGAACAGGGACAGCCATTCTTATATCTGACCAAATTGCATTCAACCTCAAGAAAGTGATCAGGGACAAAGAGTGTCACTACTTACTGATCAGGGGAACACTAGATCAAGAAGTCCAAACCCTGGTCAATATTTATGCTCCTAATGTAGAGGCAGCAAAATATGTGTTGCAATTGCTCACAAACCTGAAGAAATATATGAGGGGAAATGTGATAATAGTAGGAGATATTAATACTCCACTATCACCACTGGACAGATCCACCAAACAGAAAAATAACAAAGAAATAAGAACCCTAAATGATAAATTAGAAGATCTAGGGCTATTAAATTTATATAGGACCCTCCATCCCCAGAAAGCAGAATACACATTCTTCTCAAGCCCACAAAGAACCTTCTCCAGAATAGACCATGTCCTAGGACACTAATCTAAACTTTATAAGACCACAAATGTAAGAATCATTAGAAGCACTGTATCAGATCACTATGCAACAGAGATCAAAATTGACTACAAGAAGAAACAATGGAGAAAAATTAATACCTGGAGATTAAACAGCATGCTGCTCAACAACAGCTGGATCAAAGAGCAAATCAAGGAAGAAATAAAAAGATTCCTTGAGACAAATGATAATGAAGAGACAACTTGTCAAAATTTGTGGGACACAGCAAAAGCAGTAATTAGGAGGAAACTCATTGCAATACAGGCTTATGTCAAAAAAAAAAACAGGAAAATGACAAAATCAACAGTTTAAAGCAGGAGTCCTCAAACTTTTTAAACAGGGGGCCAGTTCACTGACCCTCAGACCATTGGAGGGTCTGACTATAGTAAAACAAAACTTATGAACGAATTCTTATGCATACTGCATATATCTTTTTTTGCAATGAAGAAACAAAGCAGATACAAATACAATATGTGGCCCGCAGGCCATAGTTTGAGGACCACTGGTTTAAAGGATCACCTCAAGTAATTGGAACAATAACAGCAAAGAAATCCAACCACAACCAGAAGGCAAGAAATAATAAAAAACAGAGCAGAAATAAACAACATAAAAACTAAGAAAACAATACAAAAAAAAATCAATGAAACCAGGAGTTGGTTTTTTGAAAAAATAAATAAGAAAGACAAACTGCTGGCAAAATTCACCAAACAAAAGAGGGAGAACACCAAAATCAGTAGGATTACAAATGAAAGGGGAGTGATTACAAAAGAACCCCAAGAAATACAACATATCTTGAGATCATATTATGAGAGAACCCAATAGAAATCGACAGATTCCTGGAAAAAAATACCATCTTCCGAGACTGGATAAGGAAGACCTAGAAAGCCTAAACATACCAACCACTTCAGAGGAAATTCCCTAAGAAAAAATCCAGGTCCAGACGAATTTAGAGGAAAATTCTATCAAACATTCCGAGAAGACTAACTACTACTTTCCACAGGCTCTTCCAAACCATTGAAAAAATAGGAATCCTCCCCAACTTCTTTTATGAGGCTAATATCACACACATTTCCAAAGATGGCAAAGACATCACCAAGAAAGAAAACTACAGACCAATTTAACTAATGAACATAGATTCAAAGATTCTCAACAAAATGTTAGCAAACCGAATCAAGCACTTTATCAAAAAGATCATACATCATGACCAAGTGGGTTTCATCCCAGGAATGCAAGGCTGGTTCAACATATGCAAATAAATCAACATCATACATCACATCAACAACAAGAAAGACAAAAACCACATGATCATATCAGTAGACGCAGGTCAGTGGAATAGGCTTGAATACTCAGATAATGTTCCCCAGACATACAATCACCTAATTTTTGATAAAGGAGCAAGAAATCATAAATGGAGCAAAGAAAGCATCTTCAACAAGTGGTGTTGGCACAACTAGCTAGCAACTTGCAAAAAATTGAACTTAGACCCCAGCTGACATCATGTACGAAGGATAAACCTAAATGGATGAAAGACCTTGATATCAGACCCAAAACCATAAGATACATAGAACAACATAGGTAAAACACTCCAGAATATTGAGACTAAAGGCATCTTCAAAGAGGAAACTGCACTCTCCAAGCAAGTGAAAGCAGAGATTAACAGATGGGAATATATTAAACTGAGAAGCTTCTGCACCTCAAAAGAAATAGCGCCCAGGATACAAGAGCCACCCACTGAGTGGGAGAAATTATTCACCCACCACCCATCAGACAAGGGGCTAATCTCCAAAATATACAAGGCACTGACAGAACTTTACCAGGAAAAAACATTTAATCCCATCAAAAAATGGGGAGAAGAAATGAACAGACACTTTGACAAAGAAGAAATACAAATGGCCAAAAGACACATGAAAAAATGTCCCACATCACTAATCATCAAGAAGATGCAAATCAAAACAAAGATGAGGTACCACCTCACACCCCAGAGATTGGCACACACATCACAAAGAATGAGAACAAGCACTGTTGGCGGGGATGTGGAGAGAAAGGAACTCTTATCTACTGCTGGTGGGAATGCCATCTAGTTCAACCTTTATGGAAAGCAATTTGGAGAGTCCTCCAAAACCTGGAAATCGAGCTCCCATACGACCCAGCTATACCACTCCTAGGAATATACCCTAGGAACACAAAAATACAATACAAAATCCCTTCCTTACACCTATATTCATTGTAGCACTATTTACCTTAACAAGACACTGGAAACAGCCAAGATATCCTTCAACAGACGAATGGCTAAAGAAACTGTGGTACATATACACAATGGAATATTATGCAGCTGTCAGGAGAGATGAAGTCATGAAATTTTCCTACACATGGATGTACATGGAATCTATTATGCTGAGTGAAATAAGTTAGAGAGAGAAAGAAAAACACAGAATGGTCTCACTAATCTATGGGTTTTAAGAAAAATGAAAGACATTCTTGCAATAATAACTTTCAGACACAAAAGAGAAAAGAGCTGGAAGTTCCAGCTCACCTCAGGAAGCTCACCACAAACAGGGATGAGTTTAGTTAGAGAAATCACTACATTTCAATCTATCCTAATAATGAGAATGTACGAGGGAAATAGAAAGCCTGTCTAGAGTACTGGTGGGGGTTGGGTGGGGAGTAGAGAGATTTGGGACATTGGTGTTGGGAATGTTGCACTGGTGATGGGTGGTGTTCTTTACATGACTGAAACCCAAACACAATCATATATATAATAAAGTTGTTTAAATAAAAAAATAAAAAATAGTTAGTTACAGCTATCTATGAAAAGCCCACAGCCAACATTATCCTTAATGGCAAAAAGCTAGAAGCATTTTCACTAAAGTCAAGAACTAGGCAAGGCTTCTCACTCTCTCCACTTTTATTCAATATAATCTTAGAAGTCCTAGCAATAACAATCAACAAGAGATGGAAATCAAAGAAATCCAAATTGGGAAAGAGGAACTCAAACTATCCCTTTTTGCAGATGATATGATGATATACATTAAAACCCCTAAAGAGTCCACAGTAAAACTCCTAGAAACCATTAACCAATACAGCAAAGTGGCTGGCTACAAAGTCAATACAAAAAAGACAGTAGCGTTTCTCTATACAAATAACAAAATTGAGGAGAGGGAGATTAATATACAACTCCTTTTAAAATAGTATAAAAAACATAAGGTACCTAGGTATCAACCTTACAAGGGAAGTGAAGGACCTATACCAGGGAAACTTCAAAACACCCCAGAAAGAAATTGAAGAGGATCTAAGGAAATGGAAGAACATCCCATGCTCGTGAGTAGGTAGAGTCAACATAGTTAAAACGACTTTCCTACCCAAATCCTATATAGATTTAATGAATCCCAATCCAAATTCAGACATCATTCTTTAAAGAATTAGAACAATCAATCATAAAATTCATCTGGGACCACAAAAGACCCAGGATAGCCAAACACATATTAAAAAACAAGAAGCTGGGTGTCATCTCTTTACCTAACTTGAAACTATACTATAAAACAATAGTGATCAAAACAGCATGGTACTGGAACAAAGACAGGACCTAAGACCAGTGGGTTAGAACAGAATTTCCGGACATAAAACCCCAGATATACAGTCAACTAATATTTGCCAAAAGAGCCAAGAACTTGAAATGAACAACAAATGGTGTTGGTACAACTGGAGAACCACTTGTAAGAAATTGAAAATAGACCCATACCTCACACCTTATACAAAAGTCAACTAAAAATGGATCAAAGACCTTAAAATCAGGCCTGTATCTATAAAGTTTATTGAGAATAAAATACGTAGAACACTCAAAGACCTATATATCAAAAAGGTCTTCGAGGATGGAGCACCAATGGCAAGAACTTTAGCATCAAACATAAACAAATGAGACTATATCAAACTAAAAAGTTTCTGCATGGTGAAAGAAACCCTACTTAACACAAGAAGACAGTGATCTGAATGGGAAAATATCTTTTCACTCGACATATCAGATAAAGGGCTGATATCCAGAATATACAAAGCACTCAGAAAGCTGAGCCCCCCAAAACCAAATAAAGCCATAGAAAAATGGGGAGACAAAATGAACAAACACTTCTCTGAGGAAGATCGAAAGATGGCCAACAAACACATAAAAACATGCTCACCTCTACTCATCATCAGAGAAATCCAAATCAAAACAACAATGAGGTATCACCTAACACCAGTGAGAATGACTCACATCAAAAATAGTGGGAACAGTCTCTGTTGGCAGGGATGTGGTATGAAAATCACCCTCATCCATTGCTGGTGGGAATGCCCCCTAGTCCAATCCCTATGAAGAACAGTCTGGAGAGTGTTCAAAGAACTCAGAATTGAGCTGCCATTTGACCCAGCAATTGCTCTCCTAGGTATCTACCCCCAAGTCAAAAGGACATACATTCCAAAATATGTGTGCACCCCACTATTTATCGCAGCACTCAATATAATAGCCAAGTCTTGGAACCAACCTCTATGTCCAACAACAGATGAGTGGATCATTAAGATGTGGTATCTATACACAATGGAATACTACATGGCAGTCAGAAATGATACAATCATAGACTTTGCAGCAACGTGGATGGACCTAGAACATATTATGTTAAATGAAGTAAGCCAGAAGATGAAAGATAAACACAGGATGATAGCACTATTCTGAAGCACATAGAAAATACACCATATATACAAGTAATACTCAATGATCAAATAACAGGGTTCAACTGGGTAGAAACTTCAAACACTGTAACAGTCAACATACACTGGGGAGCAGTGCCAAAATTACATGAAAGAGGAACAACACAAAACCTTAACTACACATTATACCACAAAGAAACTAGCAACAGCAAAAACAGCAGCATAGAGGGAACAGGTATGTACTCAGCCCTTTACTACAAAGGCCCACAATAATCTCCTAGGGCTCCTATACAGGATTACAGGTAAAGATTACCATGGGAAATCATTGACTTAAATGGAAGCATTTCAAAATAATATGATTTAATGACTTAAGCTTACTATATCTAAAATAACTTCTCGGCTTTTCTGTCCACAGGCGTTCTTGGATACAAAGGGTGGACAACCTAAGATGGCACCTCGGGACTTAGTCACATGAGATATCATACCCAGCTTGCAATATGAAGAGGTCTCGATAAAACTCTTTAACATACCCTTTATTTCTAGGTTATACCTTCTTTTAAGACCTGAAATAAGTGACCAGCCAGATCACCGAAGCAGCAACTATGACCTACAGAGTTATACTACAGGGCCTACTCATTGAACACATTCAAGCAAACTAACATTTATTTGATCTTTTCCTCTCTCGTCACTACTTTTTTCTCTCTTCTTTTTATTTTCAATCTTATTTGCTCTTTTCTCCTTTCTGCCCCTTCCATAGACTTCTCCCCTTCACCCCTGTTAGAAATTCGACTATCCCTTCACCCCTCAATCCCATCCAGATTTCCCACCTTATTAAAACTCTTCACCATCAGTTCTTAATTTATTAGGCATCAAGACTGTCCCCCGACTGCAACAAACCAGTATCCAGTACCAAAATGAAGGGACACCCACTCAAACTCACACCCATCCCCGGCAAGAAAAGACAACCAACATCCCTGCTGACTCAGGCAGTGTGGCCCTTCTTACAGCTCTTCCCAACGTGGACTGTTGCTTGATACCGGACTTAGCTCAAAAAGGATTCCCAATGCAAGAACTCTACCCAAGACCTCCCTGCCACAAATCTTTTGCCAATCTTAAGTAGGTCAGGGTGTGTGTTGAAAAGGCACCCAGAAATCCACACCCCACAAGAAAATCTCAAAAGACAATGGGGAAACTAGTTCCATCATAAGTATAAGCCCTGTACAACACTACCTCCTTACCTGCTCTTCCCCAAATATAAGGTAGTCTCCTGCATCATTTTGTTCCTTTAATTACTTTTTTATTTCATTTTTTTATTTTTATAAAAAACTTTTTCTTTATATATACGGGAGCACATATATTTTTATCTCTATTTTTATCTTTTTTGAGTGTGTGACTTGCTTCTGTTTACTTCTCTTTCCACCCCCAAATGCACCGGCAATATAATGTAGCACCATTTCTTCCTGCAAAGGCACACTCAAAAAGGGGTAAGGTTATGTATAAAAACGGGCTTTTATCTACTAGGGATAAGAACTCATACTTTTTTTTACAACACAGGGGCATCTCCCTCCTTGAATATATGTCATGTGGACCCAACTTAGATCCCAGGTGATTAGAGCCAACCGTCCAGCCTGGAACCCTGAATTCCAGGCATAGAAACAACACAGTTCTTCACAACAGCTACAGGAACCAAATCCCATCTGGGACATCCTAAATATACACCAATGTGGCCCAGCTCTAATAGGATATCCTGATAATGAGGAAATTGGGAACAATTTGATCTAAGAGCAGGCTACTCTACCTCACCAGCTAACGATAAGACAAAATCAGAAGACTTGTCACCCTTTGGTCTGTGAAAAAGCCAAAATCGTGATCCACAGATAGATTGACTGGTTGATAGAACCATGAATGGGCAATATGTATTCTGGGACCAAGAAAAAACCCTAGTCTAGGATTTGATCTACGACCTGCACAACAACCATGATCTCTAATTCCAGAGTATGACTGAGATAGTAGCAACAGAATGCATCATCTGGTAATATAACGAAAGTCACTATCCTAGGCTTCATCCTAGGATCAGTGCAAGAACCAAGACCACCAACCACAGAAGATGGATTAAAATGACACTAAGGGAACAGAACTTCTAGAACCACAAAGAAAGACTTCACCATAAGTTCCATCCTTGACCAGTGCAGAGACTGAGATCTCTAGATACAGAGTCCTAATTTTACCACCTAGGATGGAGCAGAAGTCTCCCATACACCATAAAAGCACCAACGGGAGAGTAAATGAACTAGAAAGGAGTCTATAGTTAATCCTATGACAATATACTCCAAGGAAGGAGAAACCCTGTATCTCTAAGGCCAAGGGAATCCTTTTTTGAATGACCCCAATGTTTACTGTGCCTATACAGGAGGGAAAAAAGAGAGACAAAAAGCACAAAATAATCTTTTTTTCTTTAATCTATCTAGCTTTTGTAGATTTCTTTGATTTGGTTTGGATATTGAACTGGTTGTCT
Organism: Suncus etruscus; assembly: GCF_024139225.1. NCBI lineage: Eukaryota > Metazoa > Chordata > Mammalia > Eulipotyphla > Soricidae > Suncus > Suncus etruscus. The sequence continues at coordinate 39,300,562 of NC_064867.1, read as the reverse complement.
CCATTGTTATTTATGTATGTATTTATGTATGTATTTATTTATATTCCTTCTTTCTTTTCTCTTTTTTCGTTTTGTGCTTTGTCATGTTTTGTATCTCAAGACCATGGCAAGTATGTGGTGCCTATCTTTATTGCTGCAGTGCTCACTGGATATTTTATTTGATACTTCTTTATTATACTGTTGTGGTGTTCCACCTTCTTTTTCCCCTTGGTCTCTCAAACCGAGAATGAGAGCCTCTAGGACTCTGCCCATTTTTGGCATACTTGATTTTTACCCCATTTTATTACTTTTCTTTTCTTCAAACAAAACCATATAATCTTAACTATCTAGTCCTTTCTCCCAATTAGAGGGGGATATAATGGAGGTACCATGACCAAAGAGTTGAAAGATCACTAAGTAGTAAGTTAGGCGCAGAGGGGATCACTCATTCTAGCAGCCCCGGAGGTGAGGGTGGAGGCTATGAGAGGCAGGACGGGAGCGGAGGTGGAGGGAGGACAATTCGGTGATGGGAATTCCCCTGATTCAATGTTAATATGAACCTAAAATAATGCTGTGAACGATATGTAAGCCACTATGATTAAAATACAAATTATAATTAAAAAATAATACAAGATTTTTTTGGGGGGGGGGGATTTGGGCCACACTCGGCGGTGCTCAGGAGTTACTCCAGGCTGTCTGCTCAGAAACAGCTCCTGGCAGGCACGGGGACCATATGGGACACCGGGATTCAAACCAACCACCTTAGGTCCTGGATCGGCTGCTTGCAAGGCAAACGCTGCTGTGCTATCTCAAGATTTTTAAGCATCAGTCTGAATAATAATGATGAATTAATTTTGTATAGCATGTTATAGTTCAATAGAAGTTTTCTCATTTTTTCCCTTATGATTTGGGGAGTGCCATAAGGCATACTCAAGATTTACATGTGTTTCTGTGTTCGCAGATTACTCCAGCACAGAGAACCATATGAAGTGCCATATACACTATCTCTACAACCCTGAATTTCAAATCTTGATATATTTCTACTAATATATATATGTGATGTGAATTGCTCATATTTCTTATAATTGAATATATTTATATGTATAATTTAATCTATACTGAATATATTGAAGCACTGTTAAAATATATTAAATATGTAGAGCAAAACATGTTTCTTTTGTATTTCCTTTCTTGTACAGTCCTCAAGTCCCTCAGTTATCCTCCCACACAAGAAGTTGCTGTTTTTTAAAAGAATATTTAATATAATATAAACTATATTTTACCTTTAAGTATAATGTATACTCACACTCTAATATATGTGTGTAAAACACACAAAGTAAATTGTTTGAATTTAGCCACTTTAGGGAACATACTTCATGATATAAGCGCTTTTAGATGATTGAATATTTGATAGTTGTACAGCTAAGCCATGGCAATGTAACCAATTTCCCATGTTCACATTTATGGTTTTGACGACCTTTTATAATAGATATAGTAATATATTATAACATTATATAGTAAATATAATATAAGTAATACAATAATTATTCCCAATGTTATTTTACTTCATAAGCTGATCTATCTGATGGTGAAAAGAATTTTTAAAATAAAAATTCTGTAGATCAGTAGTTTCAAATAAGTGATTCATTTTATGCTATTTTAGTAGACTAATATAATGAATAGAGTATTTTAGATCAGAATTGCTATTTTTCTTATCCTAGGCATGAAACCAGTATGTTTTTGTTTTCAACTTATGTAACAAGTGTAAGAATGGTTATCATATCATAATTATCAGAATCATTCTGTTCCCATTCTACAAGGGTTTGAAAGTATGATGGTTTTTTTTTTTTTTTTTTTGCTTCTCAAACTATTAAAAGGAGCCATGAAGATACATTCGAACACAGATTCTTAGCAATAGGTAGCATCTGGAAGTGAGCCTATCTGACAAGCTGAAATATTGTTGACTTTGCTGATCACATATAACATGTCAGGCAGAAGGGGTCCAAAGAACTGAGGAAGGAAACTAAGAGTGATCAAGGAGGAGGGCAGGAATTTTATCTATATGTGTCCTAGCTAACAAACGTGATAAAGTGGAGGTGGTGATTAATCTTTCTCTGAGTTCATGCTGTTGATTGTCTTGATTTGGGATTGATTACTTCTGGATCCTTAGTGTATATTGGATGTTTGTGCATTTAAAAGGATTCTTGAGGGAAATGAAATGTGCCTCATCTCCAGTGTCAGCATATGCCTCACCATTATTAGTACTTACTAGGTCACAGGACATCTGGTATATTTACATCAATGGAATGTAGAACATGAAAGATGGTGGGGACAAGAGGACTCAGTTTGAACATGTACAAGACCTCCTTGCGTTGGTTGACTGTGCCATGCTTGTATCTAGAGTAGATGTGTTATGCATGTGTTCGTAGATGAAAAATAATTTTAATTTAAAACTTAAAATACCTTCAGAAAATTTAGTACTCCCAGTGCCTTTCATTTTGGAATGTTTTCTTAATGTTTTATATGTTTTAACAATTTATAATGTAAAAAATTTACCTTGTAGAATTGATCAATTCTTCCACCCAAAAAAAAACCCCACAACTCTGTTGTTGCAACTCTTGTATTTAAAGAAAAATAAAACAAATTATTTGAATTTTCTGGCTCTATTAGGATGCACTAGAATGAAAATATTGCACTTGAAATCTTATGGGTTAAAAACTCAGAGTACTATTGAAATTTCAATATCAGAAAAAAATTTTGCGTATATGTATTTGGAATGTGTTTCGTTATTTACAGATTTTGAAGTGATTTGAACAGGGGATAGATTTATTCATAAACCTTTGTTTGAATTTGTGGTTTTGAGGAGAATGTTGAGAAAATAAACTTTAAGGAAAAATAAGAAAAAATGATAACTCTCAGGCTGAATCTTCAGTCAACTCTCCATGAAAGGCTTCAAGCAATAGAATGAGACTTTCATTCCCTTTGGCTTCTGGTGTAATAGGATGACTTTGAATTTCACTTGAAAATGTCTTTCAACTGGCATGTCTTCTGAGCAGAATTATATGAACTAGGTACCATATTAATATTATAAGAAAGGTCAGGTGGCTGCTATAAGAGGGTGGGCTACATATTCCAGTACTGAATGATAAGTAGTTGGAGTATCTCTGACCTACTAAAGTTTCTTTTGGTTTATTGGATTTTGTGAACAATTATGGGCTACTTTTATTTTGATGGGATGAAACTTTGAGATGGTTCTTAAATTCCTCACAACACACAAAGTATAAAAAAACCTCTTATTAATTTTCTTGAAAACACTCTATTAGTTTAGTAGAATTTTCTCATAGTCACTGGAACATGTAATAAGATGTTAAAGTAGGTTCTAGCAAAGTTGAAACAAATCATACATCAGTCTGTTGTTGGTATGATGTTGTTGGTATGGATATGTAGTATGCGTTGCAGGTTAATCACCTCCTGAAAAATAAATTTTAATACTCCATGGAAGTTATAGAAGGAGTCAATATTTACAGCTCCTTTTAAAATAAGGCTCATAAAGTGTATGTTTACTCCAAGTGTCACACAAAGGTATTAGTCTTTCATTCCTCTTAAAAATTTTAATAGGGGTCACACCTGGTAGCTAGGAGGCAGAGATGACTTTCAGTGGCTTGGCTCAGTTTTGCTGTCACTGTTTGGGTATGGGAGAGTCAGGATACCATAGACCGAATGAAGTTGGAATATTTCCCTCTCTTCTTAGGATTTTGGGGCTCTTGAAGGAAAATCATGGTGGTATTCAGGGACTACTTTTAGCTTGGGGCTCCTGGGCCTCTCATGTTCTGGAAACCATGTAGTGCCAGGAAGTGAACCTGTAGCTCAAAGGCTTAAATTTCTCATATAATAAATCTATCAGTCTACTGTCAACGTAGAATAAGTCATTGATGACACAGCTCACAGAACTGTCCTTTGTCATATCCAAATCACAACTTTAATCTTCACATTTTCAAGATGATGACCTCACATCTGACATTGTGACCATACTTCAGGGAGAAAAATGGCAGACTAGGATGCCAATAGGTGGCAGCCTGGTTTTTCTGCCCTAAGGCTAGGTTGGATTATCCCATAGTTTAATCCCACCAGCTGGTCATTTTAGGAAATGTGTCATTTAACTATCTCTTGATACATGTGAAGTTTTCCAGTCCATAACAAAGGTGAAAAACAGAAGAGGATTCCAAACTCTGGGGGATTGTATAGATAGAGAAAAGAGGACAGCCTAGGGAGTTTATGCACCTTTAAACACAGAATGCTGATGGCTGTAGGTGGGTGCAATGGTGCCCCTCCAAACTCTTATGTGGAGGATAGTCAAGGCAAGGCTCTCAGTGCATAAATCTGAGCCCACTGACCTCATGCTTTTCTCTCTTTTGCTTGTTTTCTTTATTTTCCTTTTTTACAAGGTTAAAAATTACTTTATTTAAACCCTATGGTTTACAAACTTGTTCATAATATAGTTGTAGTTTTCACAGTAACATTGTTGTTCATGACTGATTTTCAGTCATACAATGAACAACACCCCATCAGTGACATTTCCTGTCACTAATATACCCAAATTACCTCCCTCCTCTAACTTCTCCCCTGCCTTCTTCTGTGGCATTCTTTTTCTTTCTTTCTTTCTTTCTTTCTTTCTTTCTTTCTTTCTTTCTTTCTTTCTTTCTTTCTTTCTTTCTTTCTTTCTTTCTTTCTTTCTTTCTTTCTTTCTTTCTTTCTTTCTTTCTTTCTTTCTTTCTTTCTTTCTTTCTTTCTTTCTTTCTTTCTTTCTTTCTTTCTTTCTTTCTTTCTCTCTCTCTTCTTTTCTTTCTTTCTCTCTCTCTCTTTCTTTCTTTCTTTCTTTCTTTCTTTCTTTCTTTCTTTCTTTCTTTCTTTCTTTCTTTCTTTCCATCACTTTTCTTCTCTTCCTTCCTTCTTTCTTTCTTTTTCTTTCTTCTTTCTTTCTTTCTTTCTTTTTCTTTCTTTCCATCACTTTTCTTCTCTTCCTTCCTTCTTTCTTTCTTTTTCTTTCTTCTTTCTTTCTTTCTTTCTTTCTTTCTTTCTTTCTTTCTTTCTTTCTTTCTTTCTTTCTTTCTTTCTTTCTTTCTTTCTTTCTTTCTTTCTTTCTTCTTTCTTTTCTTTCTTTCTTTCTTTCTTTCTTTCTTTCTTTCTTTCTTCTTTCTTTCTTTCTTTCTTTCTTTCTTTCTTTCTTTCTTTCAGCATTCAGACTGATAATTTCCAATTATCACCGTCACAGTATTTCTTTTTCAGCTCTAACTGTATTCGAATCCCTGATATTTGTGGCAAGCTTCCTACCATGGACTGGTGTTCCTCACCCATGTTTCTATTATGGATATTATTACCATCCTATATTGTTTTTATTCTATCACACAAATGAGTGCATCATTTTATGTCTATCCCTCTCCCTCTTTCTTATTTTGCTCAGCATAATACTCTCCATATTCATCCATGTACAAGCAAATTTTATGACTTTATTTTTCCTAACAGCTGTGTTATATTCCATTGTGTCGATGACCACAGTTTCTTTATCCACTCATCTGTTCTCAACACTTAGGTTGTTTCCAGATTCTGGCCATTGGGAATAGGGCTACAATAAAAGTAGGAATTCAGAAAATTTCTGCATTGTGTTTTTGATTTCCTAGAGTATATTCCTAGAAGTGGTTTTTCTGGGTCATATGGAAGCTTAGTTTCTAGTTTTTAATTTTCAGCGTGCCTGCTTCAGGCTTATTCATCTAGGAATCATCCTTGGCAACGAAAAATTTTTATGACTTTTTTATCACTGTGGTATTAGATATCTATTTTACAAACACTTTGAAATTGATAATATTTGTAACTCTGTAACTGCCACCAGTATGTTCTTAATTCAAATCAATAACAAATACAATAATTTAATATCTCATAATGTTTAAATAAAATTTTATTTTATTTATTGTTTTATTATCAATGTATGATATATTTAATGTTTATGAATAATAATCATTGTCTAATACATTTTTACATTTTGTCCACATAATGACAATCTTGTGTGGCTGGTAATGTAATTGTGATATCTCCATTTATGGATGAAGGGGCTGAGGTTGAGAGGATATGGTAGTTTGAAGTAAGATACCACTATCACATCAGAAGACTTAAATCCTGAGTCTCTCGTCTTTCCCTCTATACTCAATTACAGTTACAAGACTATGACAGTCTGTAACTTAAATTTCTTAAAAATGTCTGTATAAAATGAGTTACCAAAAACTTACTTTAAACGAAGGGTTTAGAAATAGGCATGACACCCAACTTTTATAATTAAAAAGTTTGTATTAAAAGTATAAGGTGTATATATACATATATATATTTATATAGTTCATTATTTATTTTTCTTTTTCTTTTTTTTGGTTTTTGGGCCACACCCGGCGATGCTCAGGGGTTACTCCTGGCTGTCTGCTCAGAAATAGCTCCTGGCAGGCACGGGGGGACCATATGGGGCACCGGGATTCGAACCAACCACCTTTGGTCCTGGATCGGCTGCTTGCAAGGCAAACGCCTCTGTGCTATCTCTCTGGGCCCAGTTCATTATTTTTATAGTATGCAGGATTCTTAATTGATTCCCAGGTCAAGAGTGAAAAGAATCATATCACCATTATGAAAATGATAATTGTTTGAATATACGCGACCTCAAATCTGTTCTTATTTTTTTTTATTATAAGAAGAATGTTTCTTCAGACTTTTTCTTTTCTTTCTTTTTTTTTTTTTATTTAGAGGCACACCCATCACTTTTAGGGCTCCACTTCTGGCTCTGCTCTCAGGATCATTCCTGATAATGCTTGAGAAATTGTGTAATGCATGCTGAACTTGGATCAGGTACCTTACTTGCTGTACTATATCTCTGGCCCATTTTGTCAATTTCTTGACAGAATACTTAATAAATTCCTCCCAAAATAATTAAGGTAGAAAATTTTTGGCCAGAACATCCTTGTAATCTTGTTATTTACATCATGTCCTATGAAAAGGACATAATATCAGGTTATCTCAATACTTCTAATTTTGATTTAAAAATAAAACTGCTACCAAAAGGTCTTAACCTCGCTTTCAACATTGTAATGAATAACCTTCTATACGAGGGTGAGAGTGTGTTTGATATATCAGTAAGGTCTGGTTCTGCAATAATTCTTTATCTAAAAAAGTTTGATATCTGTTATCCTTTCCCAAATCAATGATTCCTTGAGTATAATAGAATTTCTATTTTTTTTTTTACCTGAACTGATGGAAACTTCTTTTAAAAAAGAACAACACCCACCCTGAAAATTTGTTATGAAATGCAGCTCCTTACTGAAATTCAGATAGGAATGCTCAATTGCTTTCAATTATATCTTTTCAAAGTAAAAGGAAAATAATATAATTATCATCTATCTCTAGTGACATTACAGGGTTTTTGTTTGCTTGTTTCATTTTTGTTTTTGCCATCCCTCACCCTCTTTCTTATTGTGTTTACTTTACTTTTTTCAAGATATTAAAATCAACTAAACATCTAAGAAATACAAGAGAGAATGCTACACATATTGAGATACTTTTAGATATAGAATATTTTGGCCAGAAAGTCAATATAGTGAAAACAAACAAAACAAATTGATATCTGCCTTAGGATAATAAAAACCAGAGGGACTTAAAGAAAATAATTTTGTGAGTTTGAGCAAAGTTACTGTAATTCAAATGGATGGACTTTGAATGTAGACTATATATTAGATATTAAGAAGAAATATTGTTCTTTCTGTAATATAAGAATATTGGGGTTTTTTTTGTTCACCAGAAGCATATAATGAGAGAAGGACTCATAAATGTTTTCCATGCTCCACTCCATACTCAGCTCTGTTGTCAAAGAATTTAGGATTGAAAGTTCATGATGAAGCTGTTTGTGTTCTATAATTTCTGTAAAAATTTGTAAATGTACTTTACCCTAATATCTACAACAAAAGTAAATGTTCAGTTGAATTTATTTTTAGAGTATATAAGTCAGCATTCAAAATTTATCCATTGAATTACATAATTAGAGTTTGTGTGTATGCATCCCACAATTTCCTCATTCATTTATGTTTTGTTGAGTACTTAGGTTGTTTTTCTAGAATTTGACTATTAAAATTAATGTTGAAATGAATATAGGTGCCCATATGTCCTTTTGAATTGGTTTTGAAATTGAATGAAAGTGGTCTGCTTTGCTTTGTATGTGCTTTAATTCTTTTCATTTTTTCTTTTTATTAATATCTTTATTTAAGCACCATGGTTACAAATATGTTTGTAGTTAAATTTAAATTATAAAAGAACATCCTGAGACCGGAGCGGTGGCACAATTGTAGGGCACTTGCCTTGCTGATCTGGGACAGACAACAACATTCCCAACACCAATGCCACCCCCCGGACCCCCCCCCCCATCATCCTCCCCCACCCTCTGCCTGTATTCAAAACAGTCATTCTACTTCTCTCACTCATTAGCACTATCATGATAGTTTGTTAGTGTAGTTCTTTCTCTAACTGCACTCACCACTCTTCGTGGTAAGATTCATATCATAGGCTGGTTCCTCCAGCCCTCATCTCTATTGTCTCTGGTAATATTACTATAGTCTTTTATTTTTCTTAAATCCCACAGATGTGTGAAGCTGTTCTGAGTCTAAGTCTCTACTCCTGTCTTATTTCACTCAGTATAATAGTTTCCATGTCCATCCATGTATAGAAAAATTTTGTGGCTTTATTTTTTTCTAACAGCTGCATAGTATTCCATTGGGAATACGTATCACAGCTTCTTTAGCCATTCATCTGTTGTTGGCCTTCCAGAGGTCATTTTTATATTGTGTTTTTTTGTGTTTCCAGGGGATATATATATGCCAGTCTCTGTGGGGTGAGATGTTGTTTTGATTTGCATCTCCCTGATGATTGGTGATGTGGAACATTTTTTTCATGTGCCCTTTGGCCATTTGTATTTTTTCTTTGACAAAATGTCTGTTCCTTTTTTCTCCCCATTTTTTGATAGGGTTAGATATTTTTCTCGATAAGTTCTGTCAGTACCTTGTATATCTTAGATATTAGTTTCTTATATGACGGGTATTGGTATCTGAATACTTTATCCTATTCTGTGGGTGGCCTTTGTATCCTTATTACCATTTCCTGTGAGGTGCAGAAGCTTCTCAGTTTAATGTCATCATATTTGTTTATCTCTTCTTCCACTTGTGTGGAGAGTGCTATTTCCTCCTTGAAGATGACTTTAGTCTCAATGTCATGGAGTTTTCTTCTATATGCTTTGTGGTTTATCTTATAGAAAATGGTCTCAGTTTTTCCCTTCTAAGAATTAGATTATATTAGTGATCATTTTCTTGTATATGGCCTTTATTGTTTGGAAATGAATTGGTTTTATTCCCAATTCTGTTGAAAGTGTCTACTATGAAAGGGTGTTGGATCATGTTAAATATGTTTTCACATCTATAAGAAAGCCATGATAGTTTTTGTATTTCCTTAAATTAATGTGCAGTATTATGCTATTTGGTTGGCATGTGTTAAATCTCCCTTATACTACTGGAATAAGTTTAATTTTATTGAGATATTTGGTACCTTCCATACATTTTTGTATTGGACTTTCTAGAATTTTATTGATGCTCTTTTCAACTATGGTCTTTCAGAAAAATTGTTCTGACGTGTTTTTGGTTTTTTTTTTTTTTTAAGCTTTTTGGAATCAAAATGATGTTGGTATGGTTTCACAGAAAGAGTTTAGTTGTGTGTTTTTGTTCCCTCCACATTCTGTAAGAATTTGAAAAGGATGAGATGTATATCCTCTTCAAAGTTTTGGTGGAATTAACTAGTGAAACTTTCTAGCCTTGAATGTTCAAATTTTTTTTATTATTGTCTCATTTTCTTTCACAATACTAGGTATATTAATGTTTCATACTTCTTCCTGGCCCTGTTTTGGAGGTTGGAAGACTAAAAATTTATCTCCTAATTTTCAAAGTTAGTGGCATAAAGTTGTTTGTAGTAAGATATTATGTGTTTTGAAGTTATTGTTTTAATTTTTACTCACTCATTTCTGATCCGATTTATAAAAATCTGAGATATTTTCCCCAGAATCTAGCCATGGGGTTGTTGATCATTTTATTCCTTAGAAAAAAATTTTTTTTTTATTTTGGGGGAGGGCACACCCGGCGGCGCTCAGGGGTTACTCCTGGTTCTACACTCAGAAATCACTCCTGGCAGGCTTGGGGGACCATATGGGATGCCGGGATTCGAACCGCAGTCCTTCTGTATGTGAGGAAAATGCCTTGCCTCCATGCTATCTCTCCAGCCCCAAATTGGTTTCTTTTTTTTTTTTTTTTTTTTTTTTGGTGCTTTAGATTTCCTTTAAATATATGTATGTTTGGGTTATTTTATTTTATCTCATTTTACAAAGTTGGTACTTTCCTGTTGTTCTTCTAGTCTCTAAATAAGTTATCTAAATTGTTTGCTTTCATTTATGTTTTCCTAGTGAACTCATGGAATGCTGTGAGTTTCCATCTTGCTACAATTTTTGCTGTATTCCATTAGTACTTGTAGCTCATATTTTCATTCTTGCCTGTTTTCAAGAATCTTACTGTTTAAATTTTTACTTCCCCTTTGGGAAAATGGTTGCTGAATATTTTGTTTGCATTTTTTATCAGCTTTCTGTTGGTGTTTTATTTCTATTTTTAAAGTGTTAGTTCTCTTTTCAAAGAAGTATTATGCCTAGTTTATTGATTTTTATGGAGACTTCTTTTGTGTCCAGCATATTCTATAAAGTTATCTTCAAAAACTGGATATGTACATAGGCAAATAGTGCCCTAAATATTCTGGAGTTTTAATACATATACAAGATAACAGAAACTTTAGTCTCAAAAAAGTACCAATAGGTGGATATATTTTAAGCATCCATTAAGTAAGAAGATATAACTCTCATTAACATATATGTACCAAATGTAAACATATTAACATACAGAAAACTACTATTAGCAAACTTGAAGGAAAATATTGGCCATAACATAATAGTAGAAGTAGATTTTAATAATTTTAATAATTTTAATAATAAAAATTTCTTACTACTCGATAGTAAGTAAGTAAATGGTCTATAATGAAATAGAGTGATTGAGCATAATAGGAGTTTTAATATTTTTCTATCCTCAGAAAACAGAATATATGTTCTTCTCTGATGTGGATCATGTTCTTCTCCAATGTTTCTTTAGGATAGATCATTTTCTGGAACCAAAATATAACTTTGTAAAGTTTCAGATATATATATATATATAAATATATAAATATATTTATATATATTTGTTGTTGTTGAATTTGTTGTTCACAAGAAGCATATTTTTATAATGAGAGAAGAACTCATAAAGGTTTTCCATGTTCCACTCCATGCTCAGCTCTGTTGTCAAAGAATTTAGGATCAAAAGTTTATGAAGAAGCTATTTGTATACTATAATTTCTGTAAAAGTTTGTGAATGTACAGACATAAATGCTTGGAAATGGTAATGAGGATACAAAGATCACCCAAAGAATGGGATAAACTATTCGAATACAAATCCTCATCAGATAAGAGACTAATATCTAAGATATACAAGGTACGGACAGAACTTATCAAGAAAATAAAAACTAACCCCAGCAAAAAATGGGGAGAAGAAATGAAGGCTGAAGAGATAGTACAGCTGGCAGAGTTTTTATGTTGCATGTTCAAGCTGGTTCAATCTCTGGCACCATATGTTGTTGTCAGGAGTAATTGCTGAATCAGAAACAGGAATAAGCCCTGATCATGGTTGGTTACCTCCCCAAATCTACACCCCAAAATATACCATATCAAGTATTTTATCATATTATTACATAATGCTTTGAAAATGGAAATTGGGTCCTGAGATATCTTACAATGGTAGGGTATTTGCTTTTCATGTGGCCAACCTGTGCTTGATCTCTAGTACCCCATGTTGTCCCTTGAGCTCCAACAGAAATGATGTTCCCCAGCACAACATGTGGTTCCTTGAACCCCTGTATCAGTGATCCCTGTGCACAAGGCTAGTGGTATGTTCTGAGTATGTTTCCCCATCCCTCTTTTAAAAATAAAAAATAAAATACACCATAAATAGAAAACTGGAAAAAATTTCAGACACTTGGATGTTGAATAACACCATACTAAGTAGCATTGGCTCAAAAAATGAAAAAAAAATCTCCAGATATAAATGTGAATGAAAACACATGCTACCAGAACATAGGAAAGTCCGCAAATGATATGGCAATCGGGTAGATCATAACACTACAGAAGCTCATAAGGAAACAAATCTAGGTAAAAACGAACAACCTAACATGACTTAAAAACCTGAAAAAGAACCTGGTGAGATGAAAAGATGGTAGGTTACTTGTTTTACACTTGGTTTACCTTGTCCGTATCCAGCACCCTATAGTTTCCAAATCCCTGTAGGAATCAACCCTAAGCACAGAACCAGGCATCATCCAGAAGCATTACTGGACGTGAAATTCCTACAAGGTAGAAAAAGAACAACAAGAATACCTTAAGTGAGTAGAAAAGAGATAACAATGACAAAATATTTGGAAGAGTCTTGAGTACACAGGCCATTTTGGATCTCTGTGTTGAGAAATTCAAAATAACAACGGTTGCATCATGCACTGAACTGAGTATGGCAATAGAGAAGAATTCCAACAAGGAAAGAGAAAGTATGAGAAAATGTCAATTAGAAATAAGCAAGCTGAATAGCATAACAGAAGGGACTAAAAGCATAGTAAGGGGAATAAAGAAACACAAAAGACAGAAGCATAGCAACACACCAGTATTCCTGAAGACAAGATGCGTGAAGCCACTCAAAAATAACAAAAGAGGAAAAAAAATGATTAAGAAAATATCAAATATCCCAGATAAGGGACAACTCAAAGAGAAACAAGTTCTGAGATTTAGGTACCCCAGGAGAGGATGGAGATATTGGGATAAAATTCTAGGAGAGAAAATTTATAGCCAGTCCCTTCCCCAATCAATACAACTTAAACACAGAGATCCAGAAGTCTCAAAGAGATTCAAACAGAAAGGTCAAGACACATCAAAATTTAAATGGTAAGACCCAAACATGGAGAAATAATCCTAAGTAAACATGAATAGAGCCCTTAATAATCTAGCAGGAAACCCTTATGAAAATCCAATAAATTCACACCAAAACAAATCCATAGGCTAAAAGAAAATGGAATCAGATATCCAACCTTAGGAAATAAACCTTTCAAAAAGAACATTTCTCTATTTAGTCCTGGAAACTGATAATGTAGCACTAATTGGGGAGATTTCAGGGTCTGCCAGCATCATTAGTTTATGGAGTATTGGCTCTTGGCATTTCTGGGGATCTGTCCATTGGTTGAGCCCCTTCCTAGGTTGGGGATTACAGTGGAAGTCCACATGGGCTGCTTAATCATTGGAACATGGGGCACAGGGTGCTTTCTAGGGGTGTCTTTTTGTGTTTAGCTTCAAGAAAGAAGGGGTATCTTGTGCACAGAGCCTGAAAAATAAGACAGACCACTGACTGATCTTCAGTAGCAAGTTTATTAGAATTCTTTCTGCTTTTTATAATCTATACTATTTTGTGGTCTATGGGAATAAATCTAGGTAACTATGAACAAGGGTAGTTAATCATGAGGGCTGAAAATGTATGGGGAAATAGATAAAATAATAGGAACAAAACTAAAGATATTTTCATGCTCTCTGGAGATAGAAGATAAATACTTGCATAAAAAAAACCATGGATATTTGCATGTTGCAAGGAAACTAAAGACAAATTATCATAAGAAAACCATGGGTGCTTTTTTGCAATTTGGTATAATTGCAACAATCATATTGGGAAATGACTGGGTCCATATGGGTATGTATACTAGGCTCCTTGTCATTTCAGGCAGGCTGTTTTTTTGGAAAGGCTGTATTTTGGACAATAATACTTTATTTTATGGAGAGTACTCACAGATTGCCACAATGGGAATGTCAATATATTTTATTTACTTATTTGTTTTTCTTTTTTTTATTCTTTTTTTTTGGGGGGGGGTTTGGGCCACACCCGGTAACGCTCAGGGGTTACTTCTGGCTATGTACTCAGACGTTGCTCCTGGCTTGGGGGACCATATGGGACACCGGGGGATCGAACCGCGGTCTGTCCAAGGCTAGCGCAGGCAAGGCAGGCACCTTACCTTCAGCGCCACCGCCCGGCCCCCCTTTTTTTTTATTTTGGACCACACCTGGTGAGGCTCAGGGGTTACTCCTGCTCTGCACTCAGAAATCGTTTCTGGCTTGGGGGACCATATGGGAAGCTAGGGATCCAACCATGGTCAGTCCTGGGTCAGCCGAATGCAAGACAAATGCCCTACTGCTGAGCCATTGCTCTGTCTCCACTTATTTGTTTTCTTTGGGCCAAACCCAGTGGTATTAAGGGCTGATACCCAACACTGTTCAGTATCATCTGCTCTGGGTAATATATGTGGTTTTAGGGATCAAACCTGGGTTGGCAACATGCAGGGCAAGAGCCCCACCCACACTGTACTGTTTCTTCAGCCCCTAAACAAATGTCTTTTAAATACCAATAAAAGAAAAATTCAAAAAACCAAGCTATTAAGTACACTCCTAAATATTTTAATATTTAGCAAAATATATTTAGAGATATTTTTTATTATTTCCTTCTGTATTTGATAGTAGTTTTAAATATAAGGTAATAAAATAGCAACAGTTTCAGAGGCTGATAAAGTATTTGACTCAATTGTGTTTATTTTTCCCTGAGAATTTTAACTTATTCTTAGTTTAGAGGCTAAATTCTATAAACTTGTCACCAGTATCCTACTAAATGAATGAATTTAATTAATATCCTTAATACTGCATGCCTTCTGCTGTGGTAAAATGGTATGATTTAGTTTTAGAATGTGTCTCTATATTTGTGTGACTTTCTCTATATGTTCTGGAAGCACTTTAAATGTTAATCCAATTGCTCATATTTTATGTAACTCTGTCTAAACAAAGTAAATTTTTATACAATTATTTACTCTTAACTAAATTTATCATGCAATATATACTCTGTCTATAGTGGACACAAAAATATTTTGAATATTGTGAAGTAGGTGAGAACTTTTAATTGTCCCTCTAAAATATAGAAGATAAATATGGTTTCTTGCCTGGAATTTTCTGTAGTTACATTGTACTTTATCCAGAATACGTATTTCTTACCAAATTTAATATCTGTGATTATAAGCCTGCTATTTTTTAAATTTAAATTAATTATAATGTTTCCTTGAATGAAATAGGAATTCTTTAAAAGGAGGTGTTTTTTTACAGTTTACTTATGGACTTTTTGGTATTTATAAACTGAGGGAAGATTAAGATATTTCTTCAAGATAAAGTTTTTATTTGTTTTGAAACAGGAAACAGAGTGAAGGAAATAGGTTAGCCTTGTTAAACAGCTCAATTCAAATGAGTAAAATTTCTTTTTCTGTCATACTCATTTATCTTTAATGAGCAGAAAAAAATGAAAACGTATTTCTTGTTGTATCTTAATGGAGCTTGAAGAAATAAAGGGAGACAAAACTCAGAGCAGTTTATTTTTATATTCATCTATGGAGTTGCGGTAATCTGTCTTTGACTTAAGTTCGCTTTACTGGTTAGGACGCAGAAGAGAGAATAGATGCCTTCTGAGTAGTTCTGAATCGTTTTACATTTTATTGAATCCTGAATTCAGAAGGACACTTCAAATTTGTTTACTAAGATTCTACATATGATAAAATATTAAGACAGTGATTTGAGGTTATCTCTGGAATATTTTTATCTCAAACACTGGTGTGAATAATATCTTATGATGATTTTAACTGATTTTTGTATCTTAAAAAACCTTTAATTGGTGCTGGGAGATAATATCATAGGTAAGGCACTTGCACACGGCTGACTCATGTTAATATAATTTTAAGATAATACTTAAGTATGAGTAAAATGTGGAAACAATTCACAAAGATTAGACAACAGTCCCCTTACCTATAATGGACTAAGGTCTAGAAACTTTGACTTGGTAATGGGTAGCTAAACAATATACCCTAATCTACATTTGGCTATACACACACTAAATGCCAAGACTAGGCAAAGATGGGAGATCCTTCAATCTGCAGTAGTGTGAGAAAGTGTCACAGGAAGAAGTTTGGAATTGTTTTAACTGATTTCATATGCTAGTGACTCATGCTGGTTTTGATTTGACATGTTGAAATGCTCAGTAGAATCATATTCGTATAGATTTTGAAGGATGACAAATTCATTCACTTTGCCATATCTCCCCTGTGATTTTTTTGCTGTTAATACTAAACAAAAATTGTATTATTGGATGCTAAATTTCCTAAAGGTCCTATAATCAGATACCATCCCAAATCAAAACTAATTCAATTTATAAGATAAAACCATTTACCTTCTCATAATTTTTAATTTTGTTCCACACTCCTACCTTGTCACCTGACTCATGAAGTGGAAACTTCACTTCTTATAGTTGTCATGAACAATGTCAAATTGGTCCTACAGCCCCTGTCACCAAAGAATGAGATATAAATACACACACATATTCAAAGGGGACTCACAAGAAGGCCATTTATTCAGTACATTATAACTGGTTCCCAATAGATGAACCATTGTTTAAATTGACAGATATATGAAGGACACTTAACACTACAGGTTCAGGTACACAATGAGAAATATCACATAACTAATCACCAGGTATTCTTAAAGCATAATGTCTTGACAATTCCCTGTTCTAATTTTTGCCTATGTTTTTGCCATCTAAAAGCCCTGAACTACTTTATTCTATTGCTTCCTAGTCTTGGCAACCCAATATATATTTCTCATCTCTTCTCCTTCCTGCTATTCTATATCCTGGGCACATTATATTCCAAAATTTAAACTGTTTTTCCCAGGGACTTTGGGAATTGTTGTTGTTGTTGTTGTTGTTAGGGGGACTCTCACAAATTAATTTACATTTTATCCTAAAATATGTATTTGTCTTTGTGAGTTGTCCTGTTTTGGTTTTTTTTGGGGGGGGGGGAGCCACAGCTTGTGAGGCTCAGGGGTTACCCCTGGCTATGCACTCAAAAATCACTCCTGCCTTGGGGAACCACATGGGATGCCAGAGGATTGAACCGCAATCAGTCTGAGGTTAGCACGTGCAAGGCAGATGCTCTACTGCTTGAGCCACTGCTCCTGCCCCATGTCATTGTGACTTCCTGATACTTTATAACTTTTGCATCTATTTTTATCACAAATACATCATAATTTTGATATAAATTACTTTAATTAAAGACTAATATTACATAGTTGATATAGTTTATCATAATACATTTGTTTCTAGATAAGTGGGAGTGAAATTATTCAAGAAAGAAAAAACTGAAGAAATACAAAAATGGTACAGCAATAAGAAACTGTGAAAGTTATTGTATCTCACAATGATATACTAGTATATCGTCAGAAGATTTTGTAAGCTCTTGTTAGTTTATCACTCTTTTACTTCTTTTATTTCTGAACATTGGGTTGCTTCAAATATACATTGATGTCTAAATTTCTGTAAGAATGCTAGCATTAAAAATATTGAGTTATCTCAGCCCCATTCTTCAGGAATTCAGAGCACAGTAAATACTGCGGCATTTGTGGAGCATGGACATTAGAAAAGCAGAGATTGTAGATGATGGATAGAGTAGACATGGCTCATCATGGCAGGGACCTAGAATGTCCTTTCCCCCTAAAATAGCCAGTTTTCATCTATGTGGCCGGTGTAGTCATACATTTTCACGGCTTGCTTTCTATCTCTATGGAGAACAAAGTGAATCCATGAAGCTAGTCAGATGCAGACATGGCAACTCCATTTGTCAGGAATTGTAATTTTTATTATCAGAATCTATATCTGGAGTCAGGGAGATAGTACAGTGGAAAGCACACACTGACCTGTGTTTGGTCCCAGATGCCTTCCTGGAAGCCTCCCACAACCTCTGGGTGTGCCCTGGAGACCTCCAATTACAGCTGTGTTGGCCCAGGCACCACAGTGTCTAGGAACTCTTCATCCCTGGGCCCTACCACTTCCTGACCATTGTCTTAGTATTGATTGGAGAGATGCCCGCACCTCCTGAATATGGCTGGCATGTGACATCCCAGAATGGTTCTATATTTCTCTTCCATGTTTATCCTTAGTAAAATTTCTTCAAGTCAAAGAAGTGTGGATTGAGATGGCAATCAGTCCTTTTGGTACTAAATGAGAAGCGGTATGTTAGAGAATAGTATTCATTGACTCTGAACCCCTGTGGCTTACATTAAAGCCTAGGAAACCTACTTTACTCTATTGGAAGCATTCTTTCTCTGAAACAAACTGTTTTAGAATTCATGCAATCTGACTTCTTTTCATATTGAAACGTTAGAAAGGTAAGTATCCAAAGATGAAGGTAATGCAAAAAAATTAAAGAAAGTTAAGTATCTTTTTTTTTTTTACAGAACACAGCATAGATTGTCAACAAGCCAAAAATTACATCAAGGCAGAAATAAGAATATGACATAGAAACCAAAAGGAAAAAGTTTTTCAAGAGGCACTCTAGTTGTCTTCTATGTTTATTATTGCAATGTTTTACATTTGTGAGAGTAACAGTTATAATAGAAGAAAGGAGTTTATAATACAATGCAAAGAAGCTCCTGTATATACCCTCTGACAATTTTATTTCCACTACAAACTGGTGTTATGGTGGATATAATTTCTCCTGTAGAAACATACCACTGGTGGATTATACTGCAGTATAATATTAACTTTAAGAATATCAACAATATAATAAACTGTCAAAATGCCTAAAGACAACAACTGGAAGAAGACAACTCTTCTATAACAGCTATTTTATATATTCATCTTGACCATTATTAGGTTCCTGATTCTCTGAACCATAATTCTGAGGGGGAAAATGAGGTAACACATCATGACATTTACATGGTGTAGCAGAAATTAAATGTTATCTTTTAATAAAAATAATTTAATAATTTTATTTGTTTTTTCTATATTGGACACTTTGAGGCATTTTATGAATATAAACAAAAGCTGTTTGATTATATCGTCAGCTAGTATTTCTCAACCAGAAATCCAGAAGAGTCAAGAAAGCCACAGGTAAAAAGTCACAAAAATTGTGTCAATGACATGGTGCCAACTGGTAGAACACGGGGATCCCAGGAAAGATTAGAAGGGAACCTATTATTGATTGAGAATTAAGTAGAGCATCAGATGATTTTTATTATGTGCATTTTTGTGATTTTTTTACCTAATTAATTTTCTTACCCAGATAAGCAAACAGATTTTTAAATGTATCTACTATTCTAGTAAGCAGTGTCCGAGTTTAATATATTTGAATTAAAAATTTCCACCTTCCAGCCAATGGATTTTCATTCTTTTTTTCCACTTTCATATTTATTATTTTTAGGCATTTTAAAAACTGAATAAATGTGAGGTACAAAGTCATAAAGTTGTTCTTGACTTAGTTTTATTTTTTGTGCAATGTTCTAGCATCCATATACACAATAAAATATCTTGCAGCTGTGTAATCTACTGATATATAAATGGACATGGATAGTACCATGATGAATGAAATGAGCCAGAGGGAGAGGAAGAAATGTAACATAGGTGCTCTCATATGTAGAAGATAGGAGAATAATAGTCAAAGACCATAGAAACAAAGACACTTTTATTCTTATTCATAGCTCGAAATGAACAAGACTATTCTTGCCTGTTTATAGCTATTATGTTTTGCTAAGCCGCCATCTTATTATTCTGAAGTATTTGCACTTTGAAGGAGAAAATTTAAAGGTAGATAAGCCTCAGGTAGCATAACATGACAACTATTTATTTATAAATCTGACATGTTCAAAATAAGTTACAAAATGACATAGATTCTTTTATCAGTGATGGCATTGCATTTAATTTCCTATGTGATGGTCCATTCATGCTTATAAACCTTATGATTCTGGAAGCGTACATGCAACATATCAAACCTTTATATGCAAGAACAGATGTATATTAACATCTCAGGCCATTTTTACATTTGATATTAGTTCTGAACTGCTTTATTTTCATTGGAAAATCTTCACAATCTAGCTGAGCTTTTTCATTCCTATTTTTTATATATAATCAACATGTTTTCTGGATCAGTCTTTGCGGCAAACAAAAATATGTTCATATATCATCAAAGATCACTGATTATGTAAAACTGCTGCATGTAACAAGAAGCTATGCATGTGAAAGAAATCTAAAAGGTGCTCTGAGAGAAATGGACCAGTAACTTTTATATTCTAAATTTGAGGTGTAATGTAGATTTTGATAGAGTTATGGGAAGTCAAGAAAAAGCATGTAGAAATGAGAATACATTAAAATTATAGAGAAGGAACATACTGGAGATGAGAATTTCTGTTTTATTCTGATGAAGAGTTTTCAAAGTTCCAGAGAGAATTTTTTTTCTAACCTCCTATGTTATATTTATCTCCAGTGTTTCTGAGATAACAAAAAAGAAAGAGAAGATAAAAAGAGAGAATAGAAAGATGTATTTTCTTTTGCTCTTGAACTCTGTTTTTCAGAAACATAAATGCAGCATAATGACCAAAAAGAATAATCTCATATTTAGGAGAAATAGATGATAAAAGTAAAGGTACATAGTTATTTTTTCCAGACTTTATTTTAATTTCATCAATAATAAAGCAGGTTTCTAAAGATGTTAATTTAAATAACTTGCAAGTTTTTTGAACATGTAATTTTTTTTGACAGTCCATACTATTGTTTTGAGATTGCATAGATTTTAAGATATTTCTCATTCTTTTAATAGGTATATAGCTTGGATATATGGTTAATGATTCAAATACAGTTCCAAGTCAATTAGAATCTTAAAAAATGTCTCCTTATAGGTATACTCACTGTATCTATTCATCCATTTATCATTTTTTCATCTATATTTTTGAGTAATTAGTCTTTTCAGAAACCTGATATTTTACTTGTTGCTAAGAACATAATGATGAATTTCTATCTTCTCAGTTTCTCAAGACTAAAGTTTAACAAAAGGTGCTAATTAGATTAGAAAATGGAAGATTTTTTCTCAGATATTTAAAATGTATCCTACTTTATTTAGGGATATTTATCACTTCATTTTATAATTTAATCTAGATCCCAATTAGTATTTCTTTTCCTTTTTTGGGGGGGCACACCTGGTGTTGCTCTGGGGTTACTCCTGGTCCTGATCTCAGAAATCTATTGCCCCTGGCTTGGGGGACCATATGGGACACCGGGGATAGGGTCAGCGCCTGCAAGGCAAATGCCCTACCACCTGTGCCACTGCTCCAGCCCAGCCAATTAGTATTTCTAAAGTCTTTTTTGTTTGTTTGTTTGTCTTTGTTTTGGGGATCACATCTGGCACTCTGGAGTTATTCCTGGCTCTGTATTCAAAAACCACCCTGGGCAGGCTGGAGGACCATCTAGGACACTGGGGGTTGAACTTGGGTCAGCCGCATGCAAGGCAAACTCCCTCCCTGCTGTGCTATCTCTCCAGCCCCTCTAAAGTCATTTCTCTAGGTGTCACTTGAGATTAATATTATTCCTCTAATATTTGTGTTCTCATTCATGTATACAATTTTCATAGTTGAAGTAACATGAGTTAGTTACAACAGGTTTCATAATATATTTGCAATGTCATATATCATACCAATATCTAACATTATTATTAAAACTTTATGATATTATAACGTATTATATTATTATGTTTTATTACATTATGTTATGTTTCATATTTACAATATTATTTCACCACTCAAACCCCCTGAGATTCAATCTCCTTTCACTACTATCGTGAGGTCTTTGATTTCCCCAGCACCCAGCCTACCCTTTGCACCCTCAGTTTGCTCTTCTATTGGCAATGTTATTTTCATAGTTACTTAAAAACTCAGTTTCACATCCGATTCTTGAAGTTCAGAAAATCATTAAAAATTGTAAAATGTTATTGTCAACAATATGTAAGCCACTATGATCAAAATAAAAATTATATTAAAAAATTGGAAGTTAAGTTTTCAGCAAGATGTTTACCAGATTTTAAAAAAATGACTCAGGAAAATGTGTTACATCTAAGCTTGGAATGAAAAATAATTCCAGTCATAATGTTGTGTGTATAGATGTATAAATATAAATTATAAAATTAATTATATGAGTAGAAAATATAAAGCTTAAATTATTCTAGCTTCTGGTTTTGATATATTTGGTTCAACCACTTACATTATCTTAAGACCAATTTGGTATATTATGCTTTGAAAAAATTAAGTTCTTTGTATTGTTTAAACATCTGCTTTTGATAAAATGTATATTTTCTTTTCCCAACTATAATACATAGAAAATATTTTATCTGGGATGGATGCCAGGGAAGCACAAGGATTAAGTAATAAGCCTAATTATCTTGCTTATGAACAGCAACTAGAAATTGAACTGCTGTTGGCAGATATATGAGCTACATCACAGTGAGGAGAATGAATTAAACACAAAAGAAATCACATTATAAATATAATTATAAACCATTAGAAATATTAGAAATATTGATTACATTATTATTTTCTCCTATTTTTGTTGATGGTGTTTCTCTTTTTAAATCAAATGCACAAAAAATCAAAAGTGAAGACATAGGTTCCAAGTATCTTTTGAGAACAGAAATGTCATTTTCCAAACTAATAAAATATGAATGCGATGATAAATATTTTACTTCCAATGCTAGAGGAGACGAATATGACATTTTCAAATATGCTGTGGACTTTTGTTAAATATTTGTACTCTAATATGTCAAGCAAATTTTTTGCAGGGGAGGACAGTTGATATGGTGTAGGTCAAATATATATGAGAAAGAATTTATGATCAATGAACATTTACTTAGGAGAGTAGAGTAGAACATTTACTTAGAAAAGTGTAGTTGACATTTCTCCAATTTATTGCCTATTTAAAAGTAGAAAGTTATAGAAGTGCAAGCTGTAAAAATGTAATATTCTTTTTTATAGAATGCAAGCCATTTTTGCTTGAGGTAACTCTAGAATTTCGTGAAATACAACTATAAAAACATTCAAAAAGGATCCTAATTCCTTCCTTCTTGCCCTCCTTCTGTCTCTCCTTTCTTCATTCCTTCTATCATGCCTTCTTTCTTTCTTTCTACCTTCATTTTCTCCTTTCTTACCCCCTTCCATCCCTTCCCTCCACCTTTATTCCTTCTTTCCCACCTTCCTTCATTTCTTCCCTCGTTTTTTCCTTCTTTTTCTCCTTCCTTCCCTCATTCCTTAATTTCTTCCCTCCTTTCACTACCTCCTTCCTTCTCTATCTCCTTCTTTTACTATTTCTCTCTCCCTCTCATTCCTTCCCTACTTCTTTTCTTTCCTCTGGTCTTCATTCCTTACATTCTTTCTTGCTTTCCTACTCCCTTCTTTCTTCCCTTCTTTCCCTCTTTCCTTCCTTTCTCCTTCATTCATTCCATTCTTCCTACCTCATGAGCTTCGTTCTATCTTCCTTTCATACTTTCTCCCTATCTTCATCCCTCCTTTCTTATTTTTTCCTTCGCCTCCACCCTTTTCCTTTCCTCCCTCTTCATCACTTCTTTCTTCCTCCATTTGCTCCTCATTTTCTCCTCCCTTCCTCCCTCCCTGTCTTCCTCTCTTCCTTCCTTCTTTCCTTCCATTTATTCTTCCCTCCCTTCATTTTCTGCCCTCCTTCCTCCCTCTTTCTTTCTTCCTTCTTCCATTGCTTTCTTTCTTGATCTCCTTTCTTCCTTCTTCTATTGCTTTCTTTCTTGCTCTCCTTCCTTGCTCTCCTTCCTTCCTTCCTTCCTTCCTTCCTTGCTCTCCTTCCTTCCTTCCTTCCTTCCTTCCTTCCTTCCTTCCTTCCTTCCTTCCTTCCTTCCTTCCTTCCTTCCTTCCTTCCTTCCTTCCTTCCTTCCTTCTTGCCTTCCTTCTTGCCTTCCTTTCTTCCCTTCTTTCAGTTTCTGGTTAGGGGTCACACAGGCTTAGTTCTCAGGGTTTTATTCTGGCTCTACAATCAGTGCTCACTTCTGGTGGGCTTGGCGAACCATATGGGGTGAAGGAGATTAAAGGCAAGTTGGCTGCATGACAGGGAAGTGCCTTATTCAGTGTAGTATCTCCAGATTGGATCCTAATTTCTAAAAAAATCAGTGTCTGGAATTTGATCTCTCTCTCTCTCTCTCTCTCTCTCTCTCTCTCTCTCTCTCTCTCTCTCTCTCTCTCTCTCTCTCTCTCTCTCTCTCTCTCAATAATATCCAAGGAAATGAGAGCATAAAACAAAGGGTTGTTTGCTACCTTGCTTTTCTTTCCTTTTTACTTTCTTTATTTTTTTAGCTTTTATTTTTTTTAACATTTTTTTTTATTTGAACACCTTGATTACATACATGATTGTGTTTGGGTTTCAGTCATGTAAGGAACACCACCCATCACCAGTGCAAAGCTTTTATTTTTTTAATGGCTCTGGGAAAGATTCCTTTATTTTGTGGGCAATTAGTTACTATCACATTTTAGAAATGCAGAAGTAACTTGTGAAAGAGAAATCTCTAAGTTTTTTGTTTGTTTTTTTTGAGGTCACACCCGTGAAGCTCAGGGGTTACTCCTGGCTAAGCGCTCAGAAATCGCCCCCGTCTTGGGGGACCATAAGGGATGCCAGGGGATTTAACTGAGTCCCTCTTAGGCCTACTGCATACAAGGCAGATGCCTTACCATTTGTGACACCGCTCCGGCTCCAGAAATCTCTAATCTTTTATCATTTATCATGACTAGTATTATACTTCTATTTATTTATATTTAACTTACAGGATGATTATATATATAATTTTGGGCTACACCCAACACATTTCAGAGAATACTGACTGTGCTCAGGGATCACTGCTGGCAAGGATTTGGGTACAATATGGGTGATAGTGATTAAACCTAGGTTTACTGCATGTAAAGCAAACACTCCACCTGCTATGCAATCTCTTCAGTACCACAAGATAAATCTTAAGCATATCACTATACACACAAAATAGTGTGTGTGTGTGTGTGTCTGTCTGTCTGTCTGTGGTGCAGAGAAAAAAATCTTTCTCACATGCGAGGGTAGTGCTCTAATGGCAAACTACATCTTCTATCTTCAGGATGTAATTTATTGTTGTTATCTTTTGTTTTGTTTTGCGGCCACACCCGGCGATGCGCATGGGTTTCTCCTGGCTCTGCATTCAGAAATCACTTCTGGGCAGCTTGGGGAAACCATATGGGATTCTAAGGATTGAATCTGGGATCACCCCAGATTGGCCGTGTGCAAGGCAAACACAATACCGCTGTGCTATAGCTCTGACCCCAGGATGTCATTTTTAATGGAATACGCTATTTGATGAATTCAGCTTTTAAATCTTAGAATGTAAAAATCCAATAACCAGATTAAAATGTATATATAGAGAAGTAAAATGCCTGTCCCAGAGACAGGCAAAGGGGGAGTAGGAAGGAAATAAGTACATTGGTGGCAGGAAATGTGCCCTAGGAAAGGGTGGTAGACATTAGATGACAAACTCAATCATGAACAGCTTTGTAATCACAGTGCTTAAATAAAGTATTTTTTAAAAATTATTATAAAATTTTCCTGCATCTTGAAATTTGTATGTTTTAATCTTTGTATCTTTAACTTTTCATGTTTTTGAAAATTATTTTATCTGAATTTAAAGTGTATTAAAGTGTAAAGAAAATATTGAAAAACATATGTATGTTATGAGGACATTGGGTTCATTTTATTTCCTTAAAAATTAATAGCTTCCTGTTCATTTACTATATGCTGAGCTGTTATAAGTTTATATCTGGTTGAAATTTAGTCCGTTTGATAATGTTAAATGCTTAGAGTTGCACAGAAACATAACTAAATAAAAAGACAGAGATGTGGTCAGACCCTTTTATATTTTTTTAATGAAATTCATTTTTATGGATCATTTGTTCTTTTGTCAGGTCACATAATGAATTTCTGTTAGGTCACATCATTATAATGTAATGACTTTATTTGGCAAAACCTTTGACAAGAATACATTGTTTTCCAGCAGATGCAGTTCTGAAATCAGATTCAAATTTTGCCAGAATTAAATTTTCTGTAATTCCTGTCATATATGATCCTTGAGAGTTTACTCAAGATTTGGGACATTGGTGATGGGAATGTTGCACTGGTGAAGGGGGGTGTTATTTACATGACTGAAATCCAACTACAATCATATTTTTTAATCCAAGTGTTTAAATAAAGATATTAATAGGGCCCGGAGAGATAGCACAGCGGCGTTTGCCTTGCAATCAGACGATCCAGGACCTAAGGTGGTTGGTTCAAATCTTGGTGTCCCATATGGTCCCCCGTGCCTGCCAGGAGCTATTTCTGAGCAGACAGCCAGGAATAACCCCGGGAACTGCTGGGTGTGACCCAGAAATGGAAAAAAAAGTTATTAATAAAAAACATTCTTAAATAAATTTGAGAAATTATATTCTTGCTTATAATTATGGTCTCTATCTTTTTTTCTTTGGGGCCAGACTCGGTGACACTCAGGGGTTACTCCTGGCTATGTGGTCAGAAATTGCTCCTGACTTGGGGGACCATATGGGACATGGGAGGATCCAATTGAGGTCCATCCTAGGTTAGTGCATGCAAGGCAAAATGCCCTACCACTTGTGCAACTGCTCCGGCTCCGATGGTGTTTATCTTTTAAAAGGTATTTATTCTTTGTTTTATATTTTTTGACTATTTTATGGGTAATTTTTATTTTGTGCATTATGAAATTATTTTTCTATTCAGGTATAATTTTTTTCTCTAGTAATCAATTTCCATTTTTTTGATACTATACATAGACTAATACGTAGAGTAGATGCCACATCTTCACTCATTTTTAAAACATACATCTTTCTATATTTTTGTCAGTATCAACACATTATAAATTTATTCTTTATTATAAACTTTGTTTTTTTTTCAGGGGGCATACCCAGTGGTGTCAGGGATTACTCTGGCTCTAGTTTCAGGGTTCATTCCTGACTGTGTCAGGGGCCCACATTGGAGACCAAAATAAAACTCAGGCTAGTCATGTGCCAAACAAGTGCATTACCTGCTGCACAACCACTCTGTCACCATTAAATTTATTCTTTGAATATGAGATATAATCTAATCCAAAAATACAAGTATATTTTAAAGTCATTTTTATATTTTTAATTATGTAGCATGCATTTGCTCGGCATATCAGAATGATCTTGAATGAAAACAGTAATACAATATTATAAATCACTATTAAAATAGTGTTAAAATATGTTTTTGATTATTTTTCATCGAAATGGGTATATTGACTCAGCTTAAATACTTTAAAAGCATAATTCATTTTAATCTGTATTCAGTCAAGTTGTTTAAAAATGCAAAAAAATTAAAGATACTTTATTGTTTTAAAAACAATTGCCAGTTGTTTTTTCCTTTTTAACTTAATCTCTTTCTACTGATTTCCTTGCAAGGACACTTTCCTGGAAAAATTCTCTTTGCATTGCATATTCTTCTTTTGACTCTCATGGGTCACTCCTGGCTCTGTGCTCAGAAATCGCTCCTGGCTTGGGGGATCATATGGGAAGCCAGGGGATTGAACCTCAGTCAGTCCTAGGTCAGCTATGTGCAAGGCAAACGCCCTATTGCTGAGCCACCATTCCAGTCCTTAAATATTATTCTTTTGTACTGCATTCTATGTATGATCCTTGTGTTCATATGCCTAATTAAGTCAACTCATTGAGTATTCTTTTTTTTAATAACACCCAGAAATATTCTAGACTTATTCCTTGCCTTGTCCTCAGTGATCACTCCAGCTGGTACTTGCAGGCTGCCAGTGTTCGAACATGGGTTGCTCACATTCATGACAAGTGCCTCACCTCTTTTACTATCTTTCTAGCCCCTCAACTTACTGTTTTTCATTAATATTATTGTTCAATTGTGAAATACTTTCTAAGTCATACTATGTGATTCGAGATACTGCCTTTCAATATAACATTTATCATAGTACTTAGGAATCATGTGTCACAGTGAGCATGTCTGTAAAATGTCAAATGAATTCCATCAAGAAGGAAACATCTGAATACAAAAAAAGGAGTTAGTGGCTTTTCTCCAAAAGAGCATTTTAAAAATTCATTTTCCATCTTCACAATTGAAAATATTAAATTCAAATCCTCACATAAAGAATGAAACAAATGAACTGAAAGTATATGATACTCTCTAGGTCTCGAAATGTTAAAGCACGAATTACCACACTCACATCTGGAGGGAGAGTCAAATACGAAATATTAGAGTCATAAACAGCACATATATTAGAAGTGATTGGACACAGACAGAAATCAACAAATAAAGGCTGGGATCATTTTAGAGTTATAAGCATATAGAGGTTCAATTTTGAGTTCAGAGAACTCATATTTAACCAGTTTTACTTCCAACCATTTTACTCAGTTCTTTTTTTTGGGGGGGGGCACACCCGGTTGTACTATAGGCTTACTTCTGGTTCTGTGCTCAGGGGTCACTCCAGCTGGCTTGGGGGACCAAGGTGCCAAGATCAAACTAAGTTAACTGTGTACACGAAAAGTGCCCTACCTTATGTTCCATTGCTCAAATACTTTATAGTAAACAAAATACTCTGTTGTTTTTGGCTGAAGAAATAGAAATGCTTCTTTTAATATAATTCCTAAGAAAAATATGTTTTTTGAATTTCTTCTTTAACATTCTCCTGAATAAAACTCAAAAAACTATATGATAAGAAATTTAACTGAATTTATTTAAGGGTCTGGTGATCTTACATAAAAGAGAGGAAGGATGTTATTTATTTATTTTTATTTTCTAGAGTGATATTAGCAGATGGTTAAACAATAATTTTTAAGATTTAAGAGCATCATGTAAGCATTCAACTTAATAAAACTTGAAAATGGCTAGATTCATTTCGTAGTGACTGAGCACTACAGTAGAAGGAGTCCCTTGGCAGTTCATGTCAAGAAGCCATAACACTAAGGTATAAGATACGAGATTTAGCTCAAAGGCTGAAGTGCAGACTTTGTAGGTGGGAGCCCTTGGTTTATCCCCATAACTGTGCTCTCCCCTGTACACTTTCCCTTCGAATGAACCCCTGGGTGTGGCCCCAAACCAGCCAAACATGTGTATGACCTTACTTATGATACAAAAAGAAATAATTTTTTTGCCACCAGCTCTAGGTTCTAAACTTAAAACCCAGCCCATATCACAAGACTGGATACGTCTTTTCAAACAGGAACAAAAATCCCTGAAAGTATGAAGAATTACCAAAACTCAGAATTTTGGATAGTGCCTAAATATGGACACCAATCTGCACAGAAGAGCTCCATGCTGAGGTTCTTAGAATTGGTCTATATTTTCATCTCAAAGCACGTCTGAGCATTTTGTGCTGGAGCAGCCGATAGGTACCCCAGTTTAGAGTCATCTTCATTTGTAAGGTATCTTCGCTGTTAACTTTGCTGGGTATTTGTGAATCCAAGAACAGTCCCCAGAATGAGAAATTACTTCCCATCCCCTTGTCCCCTTTCGGGGGAAGACCTTGGTAATATTTATCCGCAGCAAATAATAATCCACACAGACAAGAAGGATAGGGTGTAAAAGATTGGGCAAAGAGAGCCAGAGAATCCTCCTGCAGCCGGAGCTTTCGCAGAAGGCCCCTCTCCCCTGTCCATCAAGCTATTTATTCCCAACTCCACAGCGCCCCACCTGGAAGGGCTAGGTGGGGCAATAGTCACAGAACAATCCTAAGGAAATACTTTTATAGACAACAATTCCAAGGATAATCTTATGGAAACTTTTTCATATACTACATTCATTGAAGCTCAGGATAGGCAACTTCTTCCTTCTACTTTCTAACTTCCTTCTAGAAGCTACAAGAAGCTTCTAGCTGTCTGCTCATGTCAACTTGGATTGCATTATTTCCTTTATAAAATTTTTTTCAACTTTATAGTCCTCTTCTCCTCTCTCCTCTTTCTTATCTCCTGAATAAAAACTACTTCACTTCACTAGTATTCTTTCTAAAATTTCTCTCAGTGAGACTGTTAGCAAAACTAGAAAATGCAGGAGGAAGTTGAAACTCCCTCATTTCCTGTGAAGAGCATAACCTCACTTCAGTGTGAGAACTGCCTCTGTCTGAACATGTGTGTGGGAGTGCCAGTTGCCACTGCCACTCAGATCAAGTGTCAGGTACTTAGTGAAGCTGAAAGGAATTGATTGTTCACAGCTAGCTTACTTGCAGACTTTACCAAAAATGGCCTCACTGGTCCTCACGTCAGTGGCCACATTGAAGCTGTTGAGGCAAAGTCAAGGTACCTTCTTTTGCTCTGTGACTCTCTTTAACCATATTAATATCAATAGCTCTTGAAAATAGCGCTGTAATGAATAGAAAATCAAGAAAAAAAGTTAGCATTGGGGTCAGAGAATTAGTACGAATAGAGAGATTAGGTACTTTCTTGCATATGGCGGACCCTGGTTAAGATCCATGACATCCCATATGGTCTTCCAAGCAACAAGGAGTGATTCCTAAGTACAGAGCCAGAAATAATTACTGAGCATCCCTCAATATGCCACCCCAAAAAAAAGAACAGTAAAAAGTGTTGTGTATGATATAATTCCTGGGATTTTTATTATCTTTGTTTTCCTTGGTGCAACATGACCCAATAATTTAGCTCCCACTTCCCACTCTTGAACTTCAAGGGAAAAATGGAGCCTATATTCACTACTTTAATATGTTTATGAGTTGCAGAAAAGTTTGGTCTTTAACTTGGAGCTCCAAAGGGGCAAGAATAAAAAGCTTGGCTCACAAACAAGGAACATTGTGGGAGGTTGTTTTTGAAAACTGTGGGGGAGATAAAGACTTGGCAATACCAGAGCAAAGGTTTTTATTCCTGCATAGAAATAAAACAGAATCTAAGGTTACAATAAGGATAAGAGATGAAATTTATGGGGAATGGAGAATATTTTGAAATTTGTCATGTGTAGAAATTAATAAATGAATGAAAACATCTACCAGATTAACAGACATGCATTCTAAGCAAAGAAATGGTTAGAGCATACGCCTTTATTCTGGGTAGATATGAAGGCTCAAAACTTACCCATTGAATTACTGAATGTCTTCTCTGACAATCTGAAAGTTCTGGGAAAATAAGTGCTTAATTTTGTTGTTGTTGTTGTTGTTGTTAAAACACTGTGGTTTATAAAGTTGTTCACAGTACTGTTGTTTCAGGCACTTAATGTTCCAACACCAGTGTTACCATCCTCTATCAATAACCCCAGTTTACTTCCAAGTTTTCAAGCCTGCCTCCATAGCAAGCACATACAATTTTACTTCATATTGCTTGCTCCAGGAGAATCGCAGATGGAGTTATCAGAAAACAATCATAAAAGTCAATTCGTAGGGCCAGAGTGATAGCACTGTGGGCAGTGCATTTGTCTTGCATGTAGCTACCTATTCAATCCCAGGATCCTATATGGTTCTTGGAGTCTGCCTGGAGTAATTTCTGAGCACAGACCCAGAACTAGCCCTGAGCACCACCGGGTGTGGCCCAGATACAAACAACAAAACCATTTTTGATGACTGATTGATATATGATTTTAAACTATGTAAATAAAACAATTCTAATCACTTAATACAATATAATCAAATGTCTATTCTTATTTACTTAAAAAAAGTTTTCAACTCTGGCATCTACAATGCATTGAATTAAAATTTTACTTTGTATTTGGGACTTGTGGTAATCATCATGCCTTTCCATTAATAAAAATTTACTGTTAATTCTTTGCTAAAATAGTTTTGAATTTATATGAAATGAGTTAAAGCTTGCAAATGGAAAATTTATTAAGAATGAAAAGAATTAAGTACAATTAAAATAATAATCAAAGTAGGTCTATAAAAGTATAGTGTGCTATCCTAAAATATAGATTCAAAAACTGATAAGAACTCAAATTTTCAATAAAAATGATATGTAAATTTA
Source organism: Suncus etruscus (assembly GCF_024139225.1). Classification (NCBI taxonomy): domain Eukaryota; kingdom Metazoa; phylum Chordata; class Mammalia; order Eulipotyphla; family Soricidae; genus Suncus; species Suncus etruscus. Next base: position 39,268,482 of record NC_064867.1, on the reverse strand, counting down.
TTATTGAAATTGTAAAAAGTCTAAAAACAAATTAGGAAGAAACATACTTTTTTGAATCTGGTAGAGGGCAACTGTTGTGTATGTAAATATTTTAGGGGATTATTATGTTACTGACCCTAACCTGATTGGTGATTGTGCCCTACTCTAGGGTGTGACCTGGCATTCTGCCCCCACCCTAGGGTGGTACCTGATTTGCTTCCACCATTGGATGGTATCTGATCCCACCATTGGGTGGTACCTGATTCTGGGGGATAAAAACAAGGGTCTGTGGAAGGCGAGGGGCCTTTTGGCTGGAACTGATGCTGAGGCTTTGGACTTCAGTCTTGTCCACTGAATAAAGCTAATATTTCCACAAGCCTGACTGTCTGCGAGCTGTTTACCCGCTGCTTCACCTCAGAACCGTTGGCTAGATAGGGTGGCAGACACGTGCTCCGAGCTGGAGGGAAAAGACCTCATCCTCCATCCCTCCATCAGTCAACCTCTTCAGGGGCTGACTTGCAACAGGCAACCAAATGCACTTAGTGCCATATTCAATGCCACATGATGGGAGATTTGTCTTGTCCTTCAAAGAAGCTCCTTATATTTTTCTGGTAATATTTGTTTCAAGGCTGAACTCCACTAGCTTTTGGCTGTTTCTGAAGCTCCATATTAGTCCTTCAAAGTTGAATGACAATCTAGCTGAATAGAGACATATTATTCATATTGAAATGTTCATTTCCTTCCATATTTGGACTCGATCCATCCATCTGTCCTAACCCAAAGATTCCCATTTGATAATTCTGCTATAATTCTTATGTGTTTACGTTTGTATGCAAATTCCTATTTTTTCTTACTGCTCTCAATATTTTGTCTCTTTCTTTGGAATTTGCCATTTTGATTACAAAGTGTATTGTAGTTTTTCCTAGTTTCCTAATTGTAGTTTTTCTAGTTTTTGCTTGAGTTATTTGGGCTTCTTGGATCACAGGGCCTGTCTTTTTTAACTCTGGAAAATTTTATTGATTTTATTAGCTATTGTTTCTTTATTAAATTTTCTTTCTTGTTCCTTGGGATTTCACTCAGTCTTATATTTCCTGAACTCATTCCAGAGTTTGCTGATACTTCCGACCTTCTGTTGTTTTCTAGTGGGTTCCTTCTTTTCATTTTAGATATTCTTATCTTTTACTCAACTGTTGTTATTTCTTTGAACAAAACTGTTGAGTTTTTTTGAAACGCCACTCAACATTCTATTTATTTTTGTCATTTATAATTCTTGTAGTTACCTCGTTTTTACTCATACTTTCTTGTGTTTTGCTGACTAGCTGTGCTATCATTTCTTTGAATTTATTGAATATTTTACAGCACTGTTACTGAAGTCATTGTCTTAGGATTTACTGAACTGTTTGGTGCTATTTGAGTCTTCTTTGTTATTGTTTTCCCTTACTGAGCTTGGTGTGCTTCTGCACATATTCTCCACCAGGATTGCTGTGCTACTCTGTACTGTGAGTAGTGTAGATTTGAGAGGAACTGCAGATGTATAACTGCATTTCTGAGCACGCACTTCAAAAACTATGAACCTGGGCTAGTTGACATGGCAGAGGAGGTCAAGTGAAGAGTTTCTATTTCTAGCAGGAAAGGTTCCCCAAGCCAGGAACGATTTCTGAGTGCATAGCCAGGAGTAAACCCTGAGCATCAATGAATGTGGCCCCAAAACAAAAACAAAACAAAAAAAGAAAAAAACAAAAAAACAAAAAAGGGTAAAAAAAAATAATTCAAGCTACAAGGTCTAGAGAGATAGTATAATAGGTAGAATATTATTGCCTTTCATGCAACCTATCTAGGTTCTATCTCTGGCATTCCAAATCCCCTGGAGTCCCCATACACCACTAGCAATAATTCCTGCAGGAAGCCCTGAGCATTGTTGGGTGTGAACCCCCCAAAAATACAAAGTATACAAAATACAAAACAAGAACAAAATAAAACAAAAATTTAATCAATAATCCCAAAGTTCACAACAACAACAACAAAATCCACAAAGCAAGTTAATAACCAGAGAAAAGTTTTTATATCAAAAACTTTTACAGGAGACAGATATTTTTTTATTTAAAGGATCAGTTTATGATAAATATTGCTTAATAATAAATATTCTATATGATACCATAAGACAGGGGCTACAGGTGAGAATTATATACGTTTGAGATCATGGCATGAGACTAGGAGATGACCTAGTTGTTATTCCAGATATTTCTGCAATTGAATCCAGTACTTACTACTTCATAAATACTGACATCAAAACTTTATTTCGTCACATTGATTTTGTTGTGAGGAGTCACCTCCAATGGTGCAGGGAAGTGGAAGGGGGCAAGGTTTCCTCCAACCCTGATGGTTTTGGGGTACAAACATGCTGGGGAACCAAGCCAGTGCTGCTTCACCTAAGCAGGCATGAGCTCTACATGGACACATGTCATCTGATCCTGCATATGTATCCTCATAGTATTTTTATTTATTATCATTGGAAAGGGACAATATTAGGATATTCTATCTGATCATATTCAACTAAACACATATCTGAGATATATGGGATTAGGCCTTATATGACTGTGTTTATATGAATACAGCTATCAACGTGTATATTACTTTTTATAGTATGAAAAGTATATAGGCAAAATATACATTATATTAGCTTTGTAAGTAATCTAGGGAGGATTTAATATATAGTAGGATGTTTGTTGGTATTATATAATTTCTGTACCATTTTATATAAAGGTCTTGGCTATACTAAGTTCATTATTGGATATCAGAGGCTTCATATTTTTCTCGGAATCTGTGTGTATATGGTCTAGTTATGTAATTAAAGACCACTATCTCTCTTCGCCTTTTAATATGTCTGCTACTTTGGTTTGGAACTCCATTAGAATTCTGAAAGAAATGAATAATTATTGCCATTCTTGTGCTGTTCAGTCTTTTAAGAACACATATTTATTTACACTATTAAAATAATTTGAGCTATATGTTTCATTGTACAGAGAGCTTTTATGAGTTTGCGGGAGGTAATTGTTATTTGTAGCTTGCTCCAAGATTTCGCTTTAAATGAATCTTGTTGCAAGCTTCTAAGCGACACGATGACTTTTTCACGCTTTTCCTTCTGTAGTTGATTGTATTTATTGATTTCTAATGTTCATTAAATTTTACATTCCTGGGAAAAGCTCTACTTCAGTATGATATATTGATGCAGCTATAAATGATTATAGATATTGTTTTCCTTTTTCTTTCTGCTATTTATTTCTGTAAAATATCACAAAAAAGCTGGGGATATAGCTCAGTAATAGAGCACTTGTAAGTTTGATCCCAAGTACTGGAAAACAAACAAACACAACTGCGGATTTGAATTTGTAGCCTTTTGAATTTTATAGTTTATTCTCTAATACCAATTTTCTTGAGGGTTTTTACCATAAGTAGGAGTTGAACTTGTTAAATGATTTATTTTCTCAATAATTATAAATTTTGAATATTTTTGTGTATTAATTAATGAGGGATATCATGTTCATTTGCATATGGTGAGTCATCCTTGTTTTGAATATATTTCACTTCATCGTGTATATGACTTTTTTTTTAATGCATAATTTTTTTTATTTAAACACCTTGATTACATACATGATTGTGTTTGGGTTTCAGTCATAAAAGGAACACCACCCATCAACAGTGCAACATTCCCATCACCCAAGTCCCAAATCTCCCTCCTCCCCACCCAACCCCCGCCTGTACCCTAAACAGGCTCTACATTTCCCTCATACATTCTCAATATTTGGACAGTTCAAAATGTAGTTATTTCTCTAACTAAACTCATCACTCTTTGTGGTGAGCTTCCTGAGGTGAGCTGGAACTTCCAGCTCTTTTCTCTTTTGTGTCTGAAATTTATTATTGCAAGAATGTCTTTCATTTTTCTTAAAACCCATAGATGAGTGAGACCATTCTGCGTTTTTCTCTCTCTCTCTGACTTATTTCACTCAGCATAATAGATTCCATGTACATCCATGTATAGGAAAATTTCATGACTTCATCTCTCCTGACAGCTGCATAATATTCCATTGTGTATATGTACCACAGTTTCTTTAGCCATTCGTCTGTTGAAGGGCATCTTGGTTGTTTCCAGAGTCTTGCTATGGTAAATAGAGCTGCAATGAATATAGGTGTAAGGAAGGGGTTTTTGTATTGTATTTTTGTGTTCCTAGGGTATATTCCTAGGAGTGGTATAGCTGGATCGTATGGGAGCTCGATTTCCAGTTTTTGGAGGAATCTCCATATCGCTTTCCATAAAGGTTAAACTAGACAGCATTCCCACCAGCAGTGGATAAGAGTTCCTTTCTCTCCACATCCCCGCCAGCACTGTTTATTCTCATTCTTTGTGATGTGTGCCATTCTCTGGGGTGTGAGGTGGTATCTCATCGTTGTTTTGATTTGCATCTCCCTGATGATTAGTGATGTGGAACATTTTTTCATGTGTCTTTTGGCCATGCGTATTTCTTCTTTGTCAAAGTGTCTGTTCATTTCTTCTCCCCATTTTTTGATGGGGTTAGATGTTTTTTTCTTGTAAAGTTCTGTCAGTGCCTTGTATATTTTGGAGATTAGCCCCTTATCTGATGGGTATTGGGTGAATAGTTTCTCCCACTCAGTGGGTGGCTCTTGTATCCTGGGCACTATTTCCTTTGAGGTGCAGAAGCTTCTCAGCTTAATATATTCCCATCTGTTAATCTCTGCTTTCACTTGCTTGGAGAGTGCAGTTTCCTCCTTGAAGATGCCTGTAATGTCCTGTAGTGTTTTGCCTATGTGCTGTTCTATATATCTTATGGTTTTGGGGCTGATATCGAGGTCTTTAATCCATTTGGATTTTACCTTTGTACATGATGTTAGCTGGGGGTCTAAGTTTAATTTTTTGCAAGTGGCTATCCAATTGTGCCAACACCACTTGTTGAAGAGGCTTTCCCTGCTCCATTTAGGATTTCCTGCTCCTTTATCAAAAATTAGATGGTTGTATCTCTGGGGAACATTTTCTGAGTATTCAAGCCTATTCCACTGATCTGAGGACCTATCCTTATTCCAATACCATGCTGTTTTAATAACTGTTGCTTTGTAGTACAGTTTAAAGTTGGGAAAAGTAATTCCTCCCATATTCTTTTTCCCAATGATTGCTTTAGCTATTCGAGGGTGTTTATTGTTCCAAATGAATTTCGAAAGTGTCTGATCCACTTCTTTGAAGAATGTCATGGGTATCTTTAGAGGGATGGCATTAAATCTGTATAATGCCTTGGGGAGTATTGCCATTTTGATGATGTTAATCCTGCCAATCCATGAGCAGGGTATGTGTTTCCATTTCCGTGTGTCCTCTCTTATTTCTTGGAGCAGAGTTTTATAGTTTTCTTTGTATAGGTCCTTCACATATTTAGTCAAGTTGATTCCAAGATATTTGAGTTTGTGTGGTACTATTGTGAATGGGGTTGTTTTCTTAATGTCCATTTCATCCTTATTACTATTGGTATATAGAAAGGCCATTGATTTTTGTGTGTTAATTTTGTAGCCTGCCACCTTGCTATATGAGTCTATTGTTTCTAGAAGCTTTTTGATAGAGTCTTTAGGGTTTTCTAAGTAGAGTATCATGTCATCTGCAAACAGTGAGAGCTTGACTTCTTCCTTTCCTATCTGGATTCCCTTGATATTCTTTTCTTGCCTAATCGCTATAGCAAGTACTTCCAGTGCTATGTTGAATAGGAGTGGTGAGAGAGGACAGCCTTGTCTTGTGCCAGAATTTAGAGGGAAGGCTTTCAGTTTTTCTCCATTGAGGATAATATTTGCCACTGGCTTGTGGTAGATGGCCTTCACTATATTGAGAAAGGTTCCCTCCATTCCCATCTTGCTGAGAGTTTTGATCAAGAATGGGTGTTGGACCTTATCAAATGCTTTCTCTGCATCTATTGATATGATCATGTGGTTTTTATTTTTCTTGTTATTGATGTTGTGTATTATGTTGATAGATTTACGGATGTTAAACCAGCCTTGCATTCCTGGGATGAAACCTACTTGATCGTAGTGGATGATCTTCTTAACGAGGCATTGAATCCTATTTGCCAGGATTTTGTTGAGGATCTTTGCATCTGCATTCATCAGTGATATTGGTCTGTAATTTTCTTTTTTGGTAGCGTCTCTGTCTGGTTTAGGTATCAAGGTGATGTTGGCTTCATAAAAGCTATTTGGAAGTGTTTCTGTTTGTTCAATTTCATGAAAGAGTCTTGCCAAGATTGGCAGTAGTTCCTCTTGGAAAGTTTGATAGAATTCATTAGTGAATCCATCTGGACCTGGGCTTTTGTTTTTCGGCAGACATTTGATTACTGTTTTAATTTCATCAATGGTGATGGGGGTGTTTAGATATGCTACATCCTCTTCCTTCAACCGTGGAAGATTATAAGAGTCCAAGAATTTATCCATTTCTTCCAGGTTCTCATTTTTAGTGGCGTAGAGTTTTTCAAAGTAGTTTCTGATTACCCTTTGAATCTCTGTCATATCAGTAGTGATCTCTCCTTTTTCATTCCTGATACGAGTTATCAAGTTTCTCTCTCTCTCTCTTTCTTTGTTAGGTTTGCCAGTGGTCTATCAATCTTGTTTATTTTTTCAAAGAACCAACTTCTGCTTTCGTTGATCTTTCGGATTGTTTTTTGAGTTTCCACTTCGTTGATTTCTGCTCTCAGCTTTGTTATTTCCTTCTGTCTTCCTATTCTTGGGTCCTTTTGTTGAGCATTTTCTAGTTCTATTAGCTGTGTCATTAAGCTACTCAGGTAAGCTCCTTCTTCCTTCCTGATGTGTGCTTGCAAAGCTATAAATTTTCCTCTCAATACTGCTTTTGCTGTGTCCCATAAGTTCTGAGAGTTTGTGTCTTTATTGTCATTTGTTTCCAGAACCTTTTTATTTCCTCCTTGATTTCATCTCGGACCCACTGGTTATTGAGCATGAGGCTGTTTAACTTCCAGGTGTTAAAATGTTTCTTCTGAGTCCCTTTGGAGTTCACAAATAATTTCAGAGCCTTGTGGTCAGCGAAGGTAGTCTGCAAAATTTCTATCCTCTTGATCTTATGGAGGTATGTTTTATGTGCCAGCATGTAGTCTATCCTGGAGAATGTCCCATGTACATTGGAGAAGAATGTGTATCCAGGTTTCTGGGGATGGAGTGTCCTATATATATCCACTAGGCCTCTTTCTTCCATTTCTCTCCTCAGGTCTAGTATATTCTTGTTGGGTTTCAGTCTGGTTGACCTGTCCAGTGTTGACAAAGCCGTGTTAAGGTCCCCCACAATTATTGTGTTGTTGTTGATATTATTTTTCAGATTTGTCAACAGTTGTATTAAATATTTTGCTGGCCCCTCATTCGGTGCATATATGTTTAGGAGAGTGAATTCTTCCTGCTCTACGTACCCCTTGATTAATATAAAATGTCCGTCTTTGTCCCTTACAACCTTCCTGAGTATAAAGTTTGCATTATCTGATATTAGTATGGCCACTCCAGCTTTTTTATGGGTGTTGTTTGCTTGGATAACTTTTCTCCAGCCTTTTATTTTGAGTCTATGTTTGTTCTGACTATTCAGGTGCGTTTCTTGTAGGCAGCAGAAGGTTGGATTGAGTTTTTTGATCCATTTAGCCACTCTGTGTCTCTTAACTGGTGCATTTAGTCCATTGACGTTGAGAGAAAGAATTGTCCTGGGATTTAACGCCATCTTTATTTCAAAATTTGGTGTGTCTTTTGGGTAGTCTTGTCTTAGATTAGGTCTTTCAGTTTTTCTCTTAAGACTGGTTTTGTGTCTGTGAAGTTTCTGAGCTGTTTTTTGTCTGTGAAACCGTGTATTCTTCCATCAAACCGGAAAGTGAGTTTTGCTGGGTATAGTATTCTGGGTGAAGCATTCATTTCATTCAGTCTTGTCACAATATCCCACCACTGCTTTCTGGCATTGAGCGTTTCTGGTGACAGGTCTGCTGTAAATCTCAGGGAAGCTTGCTTGAACATGATTTCCCCTTTTGATCTTGCTGTTTTCAGAATTCTGTCTCTATCTGTGGGATTTGTCATTGTGACTAGGATGTGTCTTGGGGTGGTTTTTCTGGGGTCTCTTTTGGTTGGTACTCTTCGGGCATGCAGGATTTGATCACAAATATTCTTTAGCTCTGGAAGTTTCTCTTTAATGATGTTCTTGACCATTGATTCTTCCTGGAAATTTTCTTCCTGGGTCTCTGGGACTCCAATGATTCTTAAGTTGTTTCTGTTGATCTTATCATAGACTTCTATTTTCGTCTGTTCCCATTCTTTGACTAATTTTTCCATTGTCTGCTCATTTGCTTTAAGTTTTTTGTCCAATCTCTCCTGCTGTATGGAATTGTTATGTATCTCATCTTCCACAGCACCAAGTCTATTCTCAGCTTCTGATACCCTGTCCCAGAGCTTATCCATTTTGTCATTCACTTCGTTTACTGACTTTTTCAGTCCTGTTAGTTGACATGTTATTTCAGTTTGGAGTTTTGTCATTTCTGCCTTCATATTTTCTTGGTTCTTATTAGTGTTCTGTTCAACTCGATCCATGGTTTCTTGGAGTCTGTTGAGCACCTTCCATATTGCTAGTCTAAAGTCCTTATCTGAGAGGTTGATTAGTTGTTCAGTCATTATCTGGTCCTCAGAATTGTCATCTTCATTCTCTATGTCTGATGCTGGCCTGCGTTGTTTCCCCATTGTCACACTTGCATTGTGGGTTTTTCTACGTGTTGTGGTGGTATTCATTGTCTATATGATGTAGGCAGCACACTCCTCTGGCTCCTCCCTTTCTGGATGGGCTGACTTGCCTCTAAGGGAGGGGAGTCCTCCGTGGATGAAGCCTCACACTGGGTCAAATCTTAGGCCCGAGCATGCAACAGAGAAGACAGTCCAGAGAGGAATGTTTGCTTCTGTGATATAGCGCCATTCTTAGTGTGATTTTTCCTTCTTGTTGCAATGGAGTTCTTTCCTTAGAAAGAGTGCACGGCCCCGTAGCGAAGCGGAGCGGCCGTGCTCCTCTGAGCCTCTTTTTGCCCCACTCGCAAGAGTTTCACGCAAGAGGACAGTAGACAGACATAGACAGGTCACACTCACAGTCTTTCACAGCTGAGCCCCACTGGGCCGGTGTACTTTCGCGGATTTTCCCCGCCTGGTGTCACACACAGGGAGCCAGCTTTTGCAAAGGTTAGCCGGTTTTTTTTTTCGTGTATATGACTTTTTAAAAAAAAATTTGATTTAGGGCCCTGAGTGGGTAAGATGTTTACACTATATTTGACTATTTTGGATTCAATCCCTGGAACCCATATTGTTTCCTGAGCTTTATGAAGAGTGATCCATCAGTACATCAAGGTGTAGTCTCCAAACAATCAAACAAATAATATGGATAAATTAAGTAAGAATTATTTTATTGATTTTTTTAATCTATCTAGAGATTGGCCTATCAATTTTTTACAATATATTTTTCCTTTCACTTTGACTGCTTTGGAGTTAAGACAATGTTGGCCTCATAAAATATTTAAAATTCTTTCTCGTTTTTAATTTTGGGGAAGAGTTTTAAATATATAAGTTTTACTAATGAAGGCTTTTATAATTAGATTATGAAGTCATCTTTTCTTGAGCTTTTGGTATCTTGAAGTTTTTGATTTTCTGCTAAAAATTTCTTACTCAGGACTTGTCCACTTAGATTATTTGTTGTTGTTTTTTTCCCTATTCTGTCTCAGACAATCATATTTTCCTAAGAAATATTTATGTATTGTTCAGTTTGGGTTTATCATTTTTGCCACAATATGTTTTGTTTTATTAATTGCCATGTATATTTCATATATTTGAAAATATATCATTTTTTCTTTGATTCTGAGCTTATATTGTAGGCAGGCAATATTAGTTTACGACTTATGTAATGATATAAAATGACATGTGATGGTCTGAGTTGAGATGGAGGAGGCAGTGCTTATCTTGGATAAAGATAATAAAATTATGTCTTAAAGCTGACAAAAATCCATAGTTCAGAGTTTAGAGAGTAAGGCACCAATGAAGAGACTTTGGGCACAAAAAGATATATGCAAAATATCAGCATGTTTTAGAGTTTGACTTTATATTTTAAGTATCAGAAAGTAGAGACTGATGAGTTTAAATAGAAAAGCAGGTGGTGACTTGCTCATTATTGTTTTTCATGGTTGTCAAAAGGGTCAATTTATTCTCTTAATTTATTTTCTTCTTTAGAAAAGATTTTATATTACTGTAGCATTGATGAAAATTGTAGTGTTCCAAACCAGCAGATTACAATTTTAGCAACTGAGTTTTCTTTATCTGTTACACTCATATTTTGATTCATGTATATCTTGATAGTTTTGATGTACTTTAAGACCTTAATAAATATTCTTGTTTCACACATTCATTGTCTGATCAATTTTTTACTGGTCACATGTTAATGCAGCTTTTAATAGAAATAAATGACCTAAAGGTCTCATTCAAAAGAGGGCCAATTTTATAGACTGCCAATTTAAGATGAAAATATTCTCGAATTGCTTTAAATTCAGACTAGTCACAAATCTGACTGGGAACACCAGTGCAAGTTTCCTTGTGTTTGTGTGTGTGGAAGGGGGGTGTCAATGGTTGACTCAGCTCCTGCAACGTTAGCCTAGACAACCTCAGAACAGTGTCACAAATGGGTCTTTATAGGACATAGGAGGAACCTATGATCTCTAGCTGTTCACACTTTGTTTCACAAAGGCTGTACATCCAAGAAGAAAAATAAGCAACATGGCATTTGATAGGATGATAGAGCCTTTTCAATGATGCTCCCATGGTTTTTCGGTTGATCTATTGTAGCATATGAAAAAGTTTCCATAAGATGATTCTTGGAATTGTATATAAAAGTGTTTCCTTAGGATTGTTCTGTGACTTTTGCCCCACCTAACCCTTCCAGGTGGGGCGCTGTGGAGTTGGCAATAAATAGCTTGAGGGACAGGAGTGAGGGGCCTTCTGTGAAAAGCTGCTGGCTGCAGGAGGATTCTCTGGCTCTCCTTGCCCGATCTTTTAAACCCTATCGTTCTTGTCTGTGTGGATTATTACTTGCTGCGGATAAATATTACCAAGGTCTTCCCCCGAAAGGGGACAAGGGGATGGGAAGTAATTTCTCATTCTGGGGACTGTTCTTGAATTCACAAATACCCAGCCAAGATAACGGCGAAGAAACCTTGCAATCTATGTTCTTATGTAACAGAGCTGCCTATTTCTAACTGGTGGCTACTCTTACACCTTGTAGAGACATCAGATATATGATTGGCATCATCCAAAGACCAGACTTCAAATCCCAGTGGGTAGTATGTAGTATGTGACATAGGTGGGAACAGTCAGAACTCCACACCTCACTGAACTGGAGATTTATTCTAGAAGTTGATTCCAAGTAAAACAATTGGAAATATAGAAATGATGTATAATGTTATAGTAGCCCTGGAGTTATTATGATACTTAAATGAATGTCTGCTGAAAAATAGGCTCCGTTAGGCTTACTGAAATCTAGGAGGCAGTGAGACAGTCATCTTTATTACCCTAAAAATGGTGAGTTCCTTTGAAGGATGAAAATAACACAGAAGGAAGTGGACACTTAACCAAGGTTAAGTTATGGTGTGTAGTGGGAATTGATAGATGTAAAGTGACTCTGTCACTTTGGTAGAGTGACCAGTTTTTTCTTTTAATTTATTTTTATTTTTAGTGGTGAGAGAATTTTCTCATCAGTGTTGGGGGCCAGTACTTGTCAGGAAGGGAAACCAGGAAGTGCTGGAAATTGAACTTGAACCCTGTGATTTCCAGACACATGCTCCAGTTCTTGAGCTATTTTACAAAGCTCTCTGGTATTGTAATTTCTATCATTTCAATGTATCACTGAACTTATTTATATTTTCATTTGACTAGAGCCTTCCAATGAAAGCTTCACTCATACAGAAATATACTTTGTAAGGATTCCTTATCTTCAAGGAAGATTGCAAATAGAACTGTGATTTTTCTTTAGTTTTATAAAAATCTTCTAGTGTTTCAAAATGGTCTAAAATCTACAAAAATTGTGATCATAATAGGAGTAGAAATCATAGTTTATCTAAGTCACCCTGTTAAAATATTAGCCCACTTGGTTTTTCATTTTTTCTCTCTCACTTTGTCCTGCTTTCTTAAGTGCATGTACTTATGTACATAAATTTTTCACATACAGTATACATGCAGTTGATTATTTGGGGGCTATTTTAGGGTAAGTTAAATATGTAGCATGCATTTCCTAAGAATGGGGATATATCTATTTATGTAGACTTGAACCTCATTAGCAGTGGCTCAATAATTGTGCCACTTATCAAGGTGCTTTGTCAAATTCCCTGCACCCAACCAGAAGACTGCTTTTCCAATCATTTATCTTGAGATTATTATAGATTAACATGCAAGTTCAAAAGACAAGAATGTCTATTTGTCCAGTTCACCCCAGTAACAACTTTCGAAATTATAGTAATTACAGCAAAATAGATGTTATTGTTGCTGCCTCTGGAAACGTCAATATATTGGATATTTCTTCTCCAAGGAGAATTGGACTTGGCTTGTATTTTTATGAGCAAATTCACAATTTCTCCCAATCCCTTCCTCCTCTTTAGATGATGAAAGCATGAATGTGCATGCATTAATGTGCAATGGAAGTACTATATCCTGGGAGTAGTATCTTCATTCAGAATTATTTATACGATGAATTTGTATCCTGTGACAGTTTGATTCACTAGGTCCTCATTAAAGGACATTTGGGTAGTTAGCAGTTTTTTTTCAAAGTGAAGAAAGCTTTTCTAAACATCCACGTACACGTATTTGCATCTCCATTTTCTATTCCTGTGAATTCCAAGCTCAGGAATACAGCCCAACTTAAACCATATTTTAAGAGCTGACATGCTGTTTTCATTCCCACCACAAATGTAACAGAAATCCACTTTATTATTTACAGTTTAGAGGATCTTGTTATTCTCTCACGTACATGACAGTTTTCACACTTGGCCAGGTACACCTCTGGTTAGGTCAGGGAGTGCTAGGGGGAAATACTAGGACCCCAATAACTGTGCTGAGAGACTCTCAGGATTAGTCCTACTTGTGCTGGGGATCAAACTGGATGAAAGTTGAGACTTTATTTAAGCCAGATATATGCTCCAGCCCTTCATATTATCTTCCTAGCCCCTTCTCAAAAACATTCATTCTCTCTACATCCTCAGCAGCCTGCGGAATCGTCCTTGGTCTAGGGTGGTTATGGTCATTCTGTATGACCTTATATCATTGGTTTCATTTGCATTTCCTACTTGACTGCTGATCCTAAATTTGTCCTGTGCAACTTTCCTTTCTGTGTATAATGATCTCTGTCTATGGCCTCATTTTGTATATTTTTCAGTCAATACTCTTTCTGTCTTCTCGCTTTTTATCTTCAATGATTGATTTTTGACAATTCTTTTTTTTTTTTTGATTTTTTTTGGGCCACAACCGGTAATGCTCAGGGGTTACTCCTGGCTATGTGCTCAGAAGTTGCTCCTGGCTTGGGGGACCATATGGGACACCTGGGGATCGAACCGCGGTCCGTCCAAGGCTAGCGCAGGCAAGGCAGGCACCTTACCTTTAGTGCCACCGCCCTGCCCCGATTTTTGACAATTCTTTATATGTTCTTGGATAGATGCCTTGTAAGTATTTTTCTCTTTTATGAACATATGTCATCCCTTTTACAGACGATTTTACTTGTCTTGGAGAATACTTTTAATTCTTTTTACTAATTTAGTAGTATTTCCTTACTTAGGGCTGTTGATGGGAGACTAGAATAGGTCAAGTGTGCAGAAGGTATAGACTTTCAATTATAAGATAAATAAGTCATGATAATAAGATATGCATTGCGGTAAGTATAGTTATAGTATGGTATCTTAAGTTGGAAAATTGCTGAGAGGATATTTTATAAGTTTACCTCTCTGTGTTAGCTAAACATATGATGATCTTTATGTAAGCACGAAATCATTACTTGTACACTTTATATTTGTACAATGTTATACAACATGCCAATAAAGCTAGAGAAAAATTTTAAAATATTTTCTGCATCCCAGATTACATTTCATTTTCATTAGCTCATACTCACTTGGAAAGGAATAAATGAGAACCTTCAAAGCAGTATAAAGTGAAATCTATGCATTCTCAGGATAGAATAGTTTGTTTGCAGCAGGTTCTAACTATTATACAACTTTATTCTATGAGAGACCATCAGTTAATTCCTGCAATTTTTTTTATTTTCCTCCTGGCTTTCAATTTAGCGTGTCTTCTGTTTAAGCACCATGTTTTTTGGGGGGGGGGTTGTCAAACTTGGCAGCACTCAGGGGTTACTCCTGGTTCTACACTCAGAAATCACTCCTGGCAGCCTCAGGGACCATATGGAATGCCATGCAAGACATACCTCCATGCTATCTCTCCGGGCCCCATAGTACCTATTTTTAAAATAATGTAAGAGGTCCCATTCTATCATTTTTGTACATTATATGTAATTACAGTAAGAGAGTTCCAGTGCCACACTTACTCTATCTCATTGAGTCATTCTATCAGAGTGTGGAATTGGGTCATATTTCTGCCTTCAGCATGGATTTCTTTCATATTGAATTATATTATTATTTTTATTATCATGTGCCAGTTTTTTTTCAAAATGATCAGACCTCCCCATCGAGAGATACTGGTACAATTCAGGGGACAATTGAAGCCTCAGATACAACTGGGAAGGTGATGATTTCTGTGTCTTTACTTCAGATTTCCTGGCCATGGCTCATTGTTTTCTTCTGAAAAGGCTGAGTAAGGTCAAATATGGTAGCGACTTTCTGCAAATTACATTCTCTTTAATTTTTCTAAATGTTATAGTTTTGTATTTGACGTATAATATTTCTTGTTTAAGTTTCAATTGTATTGTATAATAATTGACAAATATCATTGTATAGGTTTAAAGTTCAGCATGATGGATTTACTTATACTGTATTTTGAGATGATTATCTTTACTTTCAAGTAGCATCCACCTTCTCAGAATCCACCTTCTCATAAGAAATACAAACAGGAAAGAAAAAAAAAAACAAAAATGCTCTTGTTGATGTTAAAGCCAAGGGTTGACTTTACTAATTGCCTCCTTTCATATTATTCAGCAGTGTTGACCTCAGTAATCACAGTATAGGCACTGACAATTATTTCTCTTCCAACAAAAATATGTGGCCTTTTATGGTCTTTTTCTTTTGTCTTTCTCTTTCTGACTTCTTCCACTGTGTCTAAAGCCCTCAAGGTCCTCCCACATTGTTGCAAATGGCATGGTTTCCTACTTGAAAAGAATAGAATACTTACTTTTTTCTATATCTCTAGCTATCACAATATATACCCATCTTGGTTTGTGTGTCTAAAAAGCTGTTATTGTCAGATTAAAATGAAACAAAAATGTTCATTTTATCTAGTTCTATAAACCTAATTGATTAGATACATAAAATATCTACATTATTTTAAACATCTCCAAGTTTTTTCTACTAAAATTTGAAACTCTAAATCTATTAAATAAAAACACTCTATCTTCTTTCTCCTTATTGATCCGAATTGCTTTTTGTTCCTACCAGTTTAAGTATTATTATTGATAGCTAATCTGGTGCAAGTGTTCAGAATTTATGTTTGTTTGGACTAAAATAATTTTATTTATAATATGCTACATTTACATTTTACATGTAACATGTTTTATTTAAACATACTATATTTATATACAACAAAATACTATATATTACTATAATATTTGGGTAATCTTTGTATAGTTTTTTTGGGGGAATGTGGGTTTGCATTGAAAGTCTTAAGAGACCTATGGTTCTATTTTCTAAGTTTTAGTCTTAGGATAATTTGAACGCAAATCATATTGGGTGAAGGACCAACTCTTTATTTTCTAGAAGAGCTTATAGAGAATTTTTAATAAGCTTTAAGTAACTGGCAAAGTGCTCTGGGAAGAGTTTTAGTTTTTAATAATGATACAAATTAAATTCCAATAATAGGTACAGTGTTTTGTTTGTTTTGGAGCCATGCCCAAATGTATGTTTGAGGGCTACTTTTGGGGTATAAACAATGTTCAGAAGCTACTTCCGGCTCTGCATTTAGAAATTATTCCTGGCTGTGCTTGAGGAATTAAAAGAGATTCTAGGGATGGAATCTGGTTTGACCACATATAAGGCAAATTCTTCTCTATACTATCTTCAGCCCTAATATACTGGTATGCTATTTTATCTGAGATGTCAAATTTAACTGTGTAGAATTGTTTGAAACACTCTGTGTCTGACACAAAAGATAAAAACTCAAAGCCTTGTTGATGGTCTGCCTGCACTCTTTCTTTTATTTAAATAATAATTTTTATTTTGACAAAAGTGGATTACAAATCTTTCACAGTAATACTTTAGGTATATAGTGACATTGAATCAGGGGCATTCCCACCACCAATGTTGTCCTCTCTCCACCCCTGTTCCCAGCATGCATCCAATATCACCCTCCTTTGCCCCCCAGGCTGCTAATATTAGCCGTCCCCTCTGTGTCTAGCTTGTTGTAGGTTGGGTCTCGATTCTGTTGTCATTGGATTTGGATTTGGTGTTTAAGTCTGATCATTTTTTTATTTCCACTCAATGTTCATACGACTGTTTGGTCTTGGTACCCTCCAATATTTCCCCATCAATTTCTGAGGCAGAACAAGATGGTTCAAGTTATGTGGTTCTGTTTGAAGAAAAGAAAAAAGAAAAAAAAGGGGGGGACAAAAAAAACAAGCAAGAAATGGAGGAGTCCTTTTAGAGGCTATAAATATCAATTTAAGAAAAGAAAGAAAAAAAGGAAGAAAAACATAAATGCAATACAAAAAAAATCAAACAAAGAAACCCCCAAAACACAGCAGTAATAAAGACAACAATCAAACAATAGCCACGGTCCCAAAATAAAAAGAAAACAAAGCACAAAAAACACAAACAAAACAAAACAAAAAACAAGCAACAACAAAAACAACAACAAAAAATTAATATGTGCTTTTTTTTTTTTTTTTGCATAGGCACACTAAATATTGGGGAGATTAGAAAGGGAATGCCCACACTCTTTCTATACCTGTGGTTATCTTCCCTATCTTGAAAATTTGTTTTAGGGCCCGGAGAGATAGCACAGAGGTGTTTGCCTTGCAAGCAGCCGATCTAGGACCAAAGGTGGTTGGTTCAAATCCCTGTGTCCCATATGGTCCCCTGTGCCTGCCAGGAGCTATTTCTGAGCAAATAGCCAGGAGTAACCCCTGAGCACTGCCAGGTGTGGCCCAAAAAACCAAAAAAAAAAAAAAAAAAGAAAGAAAGAAAATTTGTTTTAGGTTCTTGCAGAAGATCTTTAAGCTCTTATAATTTTCTGTCCAATAGAAAATTTTTTTAATCTTATGGGGCTCATCCACTCCCAGCAGTGTTTAAGGTTCACTCTTTGGTGTGCTCATGAGGAGCATCTGGGGCTCTGGGAATTGCACTCTGATTTGTCGTGTACTATGCAAACACACTACCCACTGTACTATATCTCTGACCCCAAAAGAACAATATTTGAGTTAGTAAGTCCGTTTGGTCAGTAGAGCATTGTAATTTAGGCTTTGGGCAGTAGTAAGCTGGTAGATGGTCTAAGGCTAGGCATGTGCTTAGTTAACTTTGCAACTGAGACCTAGTGAAACCTCAGAAGCTAAATCTTAGAGAGCTTCCTTGTATGCTTGCATTCTAAGTACTGCCATGTGCCATTGATGACAAGAGTTGACCCTGCCCGCAGTACCCCTAGGAAGCAAACAACAAATCCTTCCTTGGAACACACCTAATCTCAAATCTCCTTCTCTTTTCCTAGCTGATGTTGATTTTATCCTTTCACTGTAGTTATCACAGACATGAGAATTGCAGTTTTCAGTTGCTTCCATTAATTTTTCTAGTGAAATATCTAAATTGATAGCCTAGAAACCTTTGTGCTTGGAAGATGTATCATAGTTGAGTGTAGCTGGGGGAACCATGAATTCTGTAGACAGTATCACAAGAATACTCTGTACCCCAAAAAAATGCCCTGTACCCAACCCCAAAGTACTTAATCCCTATTCTTTTTGTTTCTTGGTTTTTGGTTTTGAGCTACATTTTACTATGCTCTGATGTTACTATTGGCTCTGAAAATTAATTCAGAAAATTACTCAGGGGATCATATGAAATGCTGGGCATCGAACCCAAGTCAGCCACATTCAGGACAAGCATCCTACCTGCTCTATGATCTCTCCAGCCTATTCCATATTCTTTATGTAAAGATTGAATGTACCCGTTTCATCTTTTAATCAGATGTGGTGAAGCATGGGTTTGCTCAGGGTTTTGTCTTTGTTGTAAGTTCAAAGAGAGTTGAGAGCTTTTCTTTTGTGCTCAAACTATATTTTGGGTTTCTTCAGAGAATTCTTAGCATAGGGTAGACACTTAATAAATTCTTTTGAAGAAATGCATTTTTATTTGCTTTTGAACTCAACCTAGATAGTGTTTTGAAAGTGTGAAAACTTAAATTTGTTTATTTAAATTGTCTTTGCAGAGTAGACTGCATAATCAAATATAATTTTTTCTATCTTAGATATAATATTGCTCTCACAACTCAACCATTCTGAGAATTTTTAACATTTGTCTATAATTAATGTGTATTGGTAACTTAATGGCAATAATGGGGAGCTATTTGGTGTAGTTGCCATTAAGTCATTGGTGATACCTTACTGATATTACAAAGTAATAAAAGATTAAAAACAAGACTGGAACCTGGTAAAGCACAGTGTGTTTAAAGCAATTTTGATCCTTAGAGTTTTCCTCGGAGAGGCACTTTACATAATTAAGTAGTAAATACTTGAAAAATGGTTAATATTTCCATAGTGACTCTTGTTAGTGAGAGAGGGAAATAGTAATAAAATAAGAGAATAATCTGAAAAATAATATTAGAATATGCTGTTAAAAGCATGCAATTGAAATAAATTATAATTCTACATAAATATGAGATATTTTATTGTTTGCTATTTCTTCTATGAATACTTATATTTGAGACCCATAAAAAGAATATTTTTTACTTTATTAAGTCTGTAAGTCATTAAAAATACACAACCCCACACTTTACTCATATTCCATTTATCTGTGAGGGAATAAAAATAATGGCTAAAAATGTTACTCATATTTCTCAGAGTCATACGTCATATTGATCGTTTGTTTACCAAAAAAAGGTGATGCACAATAAACTGAATTAAGTCATGTTTCTTATAACTACAAGAATCTAATTCATACAACCTGCTTTTGTGTCTTTAATCATTAGGTTTTTTAATTTAATCACACATACATAGTTTTCCATAGGAGACATATGACAATATTTTGAGAGAGAAAAATAGACAGTTTTTCATTTTTAAATTGCATTTAATAATTTATAATCTACACATGGATTGCTTTTCTTATAAATGGAAACTACATCACATATCTGTAGATTTGATTATTGAAGAGAAAGAATAAAAGTTGCACTATAATGTGTAAAAATGCTGATGAAGAAAAGTGAAATGCTGTGTGGAAAAATCTTTGATTTACAGATCACTTAGGGTGGACTGTTTTTGATCATTACTTGTGAATTATTGATATCCCTAGATCAATGAAATGGTTTTCTTTTAGCTCTTCTCAATTGGTACTTCCTTCAAATCGTGTAAATTTTATTGGGAGAGACACCTTTGTTTGATCTTCTAAAAATGTACAACTTAAAATCTGCTTCAGAGGAGGATTCATGGTATCTTGATGTTTTATTTTGTGTGTGTGTGATAAATCCAAGTGCCTCCATTGAAGGAATCTTTTGCCCTTTTGCCTGGTTCTTGTAAGTTCTGGTTATTTTTTAAGTCTTGGTCTTATTTTGGGGGGGGGTCACACCCACTGATGCTCAGGTGTTACTCCTGGCTAGGCGCTCAAAAATTACTTCTGGCTTGGAGGACCATATTGGATACTGGAGATCAAACTGAGGTCCATTGTGGATTAGCAAGGCAAATGCCCTCTACTGTGGTATCACTCTGGCTCTTAAGTCTTAGTCTTAATTATGAATTTAACTACCAACTTTTCTTCATTCTTGATCATTTCACATTGGAATCGTTTAGGAAAATATACACAATTTTCTTCTCTTTTTAAAAATTCTTGATATGATCACTTTGTCCAGTGACCAAAATCATCATTTTCTACGAGCTTAAAACTTGAGATTACTTTTTCATATTCTTCGGACGAAATCAGTTTTTAAGGTGTATCTCGAGTTTTCTTATAAGAACTCACCCACTTATGTTCCCTAATCCTAATTGTTGTTTCCTTAATTAGATGCATACAATAATCACTTCTCCCAGTGTCTGCCATAATCTAAGAGCCTCTTTATTTATAGGTCCCCATGATTCAATTCCTGAATTGATGCAACTTCAAATTTGTTGAATATTTTGAATTTGCACCAACTATATTATGCAACTATCTATACACATTTATGTATATATGGTTTTCTTAACATAGGAAAACATCCAAGACAGACTTAAAAGTAGTAGAGCACATGATTAGCAGGCATGGTATTTGTTCGTGCTTAGGTTAAACATGACTCATGAATTTCATTCTAGACCCCAAGTATCTGAGAATCAGATTTGAGTACTGTCAGATATTGTCCTGATTTGAAAGACAAGACAATGTTCAGGGGTGCTGTTGGTCAAAGGTTGGGAGGCTACAATTTTTATTAGAGTGGGGTGTCTCTTCAACAGACATGTAAGAAGATTTTTCTTCATTCGCACATTTCCTGATAAAATTTTTTATCGAGCATATTTGAAGCATATTTACTACTTGCTTGGAGAGTGACTGGCTGTTTATTCTAATGATCTCCCTTTGTGAAGTATATGTCTCACTTACACTGGAAGCTTTACCCTGAACACATGTTCTTTGGTTCACGGAGGTGGATCCTGAGCTTCCTTGAATATCTTCTATCATATTTGACTTTTACCACATTTATCATATTTAAAAACAGAATATTCTGAACTTAGTAGATTGTGCTAATCTAATTGTTTTGGCCAAAAACATGTCAATTCTATAATATTCTATAATTTAAATTGAGGTGTTTTCCTTAGCTTTTAAAATAATATAAGTTGTAAAAAAATAAGTTGAACAAAAAACAATACAGATGATCCCTATTATTACTGAGTCATTTTTTGATTCATTTTAATGGCTATTAGTACAACAAAATACTATCTTATAGATGAAGAGTTAGTTTTCTAACCAATTATAATAACTTTGGCACAAGTTTAACTTATCAACTACCTTGATGAAATGAAAATAAATGAATAATGAGCTTTTTATACTCTATAAAGCACAAGTCACAGATCTACAGAATTAAACCTTGGAACTCTCCAATTAAATAGACAAATTGGGTCATTTCTAAGCTGAGTTCCTGTCAGAGAAGGATCTTCATGTCTTAAAGTCTTAGACAATATGAATTGTCCTAGACAATTGATAGCTGTGCAGTGCCAGCTATGAAAAGCCAAGAAACATGAATATGTCAAAGCGAACATGAACTCATCTTAGACCATTACTTAGCTAGAAAATGGTATCAAATGATTCTAAATGGTTCGTTTAATATTTAATAACCTGACCCCCAGGACCATCCCTTGTCTTCTAATCACTTTTTCGAAGAAATATCAATGACTCCGTAGGAATGGTTTGACCAACAATAATACAGAACAAAAGCAGACCGATGACAAATAGATAAGTTGGAAGGGAGAAAAATAACGCTTATTTTGAACTAAGAATTCTGGAGTCAGTGATGGACAATAAAATAGTAGATGGAACATTACTTACCATAAACTCCCCTATGCTGCATAAACCAAGGTTTCATTGTGAGGATGGGACTGAAACTGTTGTCCCTTCATGGAAGCTCTGGTCTCACCATATCTAATTACTTCTCCAAGTGTAAAATCACCTCATTATGCTTATGGAGGTGAGGCGAGAATCATTTATACAAACTCAAAATTAGTCTCTGAAAACACACTTTGGTGATTTCATTAAATGCCAGACTAAATTCACCCAACTGGCCTCTGGGTACTCACATTTCACTTCCATGAGTATTTGGGGAGGGTAGGCGGTGTCATTTGCCAACATCCAGTCCAGCATTCATATGCCATAAAATCCTGCCACCATGGTACATGAGTTGAGAAACAATCAATCTAGCATTTAATGAGTAACATTAGCAGGCTATTTAAAACACTAATAACAAGTTGAATTACTGTTCATTTTAATATGGATGGCAGCTGTCCAAACGCTAATTTCTTACTACATTATTTTAGTAAAAGCAGAACATTATAAATAAAAGAACATTAAAATTGCAGGTTATGTTCAGCATTACATTTCTATTAACATGGTATTAATTCAAAACATTTATCTTCTATTTCTTAATTTTTTAATGATTAAAATATTCACTTAGGGAATCCTTTCATACACTGTTGGTCTGTACTGACTTCAATAATTTTTTTAATTACGTTATTATACTTTTTGGAACTTTAATTAATGGAGTAAAACCCTTTAGATTTGTTTTGACATGTGTTGAGGAATTGGTTATGCTCAGATACCCTTGGATCCTACCCTGTGATTTCAGCCAGTAGCCAATGACAAATTCAATGCAAATACTCAAGAATGTGGTACTGTTTGATTTACTTGTGTCATGTGTTATCCTTAGACCTCCAGAACTAATACCTGAAGCTCAGGTGACTGTCTGGTGCTGGGGAACAAAATGAGGTCAGCAACATAGCAGGATGTTCCTTAACATTTTTTCTATCTCACTGTAATAGAAAAAAAAAGTAGTTTATAAAACACTTCAAACTTTCCAACATTGTAATCATTTTAACTAGATTTTGCAATAAAACTAATGCAGACAAATAAATACCTGGCAGCATATCCTAACATCTCAAATGTTAATTTTGATTTATCAGGTTGTATTATTCTGAACATGGTTACTGGCTGTGACTAGATAAATTCAGAAAATGGGAATATGGATTAGATACTTTAATAGTAATTTGATTTTGCCGCATTTTTTCTTATATTTTATGAACATTATCCATCTGCCATGGGCTGAAAGAAAAAGATACTTATATATAAGGATCTCAGAGGAATATTGAATTTTATGGTTATGGAGCTGAGCTTTTCAAGTTTAATCTGAGAAATCAGGAAAGGAGCAGCCTTAAGTGTGTTTGTATTGTATGTGATCAGAATTGTTTTCTCTGAAAGGGATAAGCACGCACCTTTGCAACAGTTCCAATATTTGAAGTATCTCATACTCACCATTAAGCATTTTATTGTATGCTGAGCATAACCTTTTTTGCAAATTTATATCCGTGTGCTTCTTTGATACTAGTCATGTGTGCTAGCCTATCTCACTTTATAATTGTAGAGAGGTTGCCATTTACTGGAGTGAAATTGATATAAGGAATGAAGCAACAATGAGATTTTGTTAAATTTTACTTCAAAGAGTAAAGGAAGGCCAGCACAAACAGTACAGCAGGTAAGGATTTTGCCTTGCACACAACTGACCCCGGTTTCATATCTGAAATCATGTGATTTCATACCGCTAGGACACACACACACACACACACACACACACACACACACACACACAAAGGATGTATTGCACTTTCAGCCTGTATGGTAACTGATAAGTCAGAGCATAACTGTGCTTTGGATTGGGCAGCCAGGAAACTGAGTAGACAATATCCAGATATAATAAAATCAGGGTATCTAAGTCATTGACTTCTACATTGCAACACTTCTTTCACCAGCGGTATGTGGTGTTTCTATCACCTAAGCGTTGATTAATCTTTCTTCTCACTTTCAATGAAAATAATAGTTGTGGAAAGTGGTTCGTTATATCTACATCTCTGATTTTCTGTGTGCCTTCATATTGTAGTTACCTCTCTTGTGTTTTCGGTGGCCACTAGCTGCAATATTTTACCTTGCCAAATGTTTGTTGGGATTGATTTATTCCATCTTGAATGACAGATAGATTAGGTTAGCTCTAATATTCTTTAAGAGTTTCAATTTTGGAGACTCACATTCCAGATCAATTTATTTTCAATTTTTCAATAATTATCTTCAACACAAGGAATGGTCTCCTTTTTTAGGTGACTCATTATTTAAGGGGTACAATTGCAAAATTATGAGATTTTCTTTTAAAGCAATGCCTGGAAGAACAAATATAAGTGGCACTGAATTGTGTGCATTTGATGGTAAATTATTAGTTTGGTTTTAGGTATTATTAGTTTAGTTTAATTTTTCATACCAATTAAGGTATTTTTTATCATAGCAACTTGCTTTTGTGATAAGAATACAAATCCTGTGTCTGCTTGTTATTTGCCATTAGTACTAAAATACATAAAAAAGGTATTCGGATGGACTGAACTATCTAAGGTAATAGAATTTTTCAAGGGCATAGGAAATAAATAGAATCTCTGACAAGGAAAGTATGCCTTTTACAAAAATGGAATAAAAAGGGTAAAGTTAACAGAGCCTACAAATGTACCTAAGCACTGAGAAATCTGTCAAAGAAAGTACATCTCCTGGTCTAGAGCTATTTACTATATTGGTGCATGTCACAAATTTGTGAAAGTATCCTTTATTCTCATTCTGCCTCTGCTCTCTCCTCAATCCCTCACAAATCATAAAGAAAATTAAGGCGACCTTTTAGCTATTAAAATTAAACCTAATCTGTCCAAGACTGAGATTTAGATCAACAATTGATCAACTAATTTTGTTTGAGTAAAATGTTTGCATTTTTATTCCATTATAAAGAGGAATCAATCTGCTTATTTCAGAGAACAGTTTTGTTATTGTGACAGGTATTCAAGTTTGAAATGGAAAGTTGAGGAATAAAAATAAAAAATGTCCTTCCTGCTTCTGATTTTCTATGCATTCACTCTTTTTTTTTGCTTGCAAATCTGCAAAACTTTCTGCTCATTCTTGTCTTTAGCTCTTTCATTGTTAGAGATTGCCCATTTGTTCATGTGATTTCCTCTGGATTATTTCCTTTTTCTACAACACCCATTTTTCTCTATGATTTGTATTTTATTCTCATCTGTAAAATTGGGCACTTACCATGTTCGAACATGGAAAGTCTTTCTGCTCTATCTTTCTTAGAGAAGCTCCATCATTTGGGAATAGGTTTGAGGAAGAAATGATAGGAACTGCTAAGCTTTCTTCATTTATGTCCTCATTATCTTTGTTTATCAGTTATTTGAGTTTAAAGGGAGAGAAACTTAGATTTACATTTTAAGGTATATTCTACTTTTATGTGAAAGACAGCTGCTAAGATTTTCATTTTTATTCTTAGTGTTTTTATTTACTTGACTAACATCTACTGGGCAGTTATTCTCAAATGAAAACTCTTTGGCTTTTTGTAATCTTGAGCTGGTTTTGATGGTCTGACTTGGGAAAGAGTGGTTTCTGGCATCTAGATCTAAAGAAGCTGCTAACCTTTATATAAAGTGAAAGAGAATGTTCTACATTAAAGAAGGAAAACAATCAGAGAGAGAGAGAGGCCAGGAGAAAGCCACTTGTTTTATGTGTGACAACTCTAGTTTGACTTGCTCTACCACATATGATTATTCCCCTCAGTACCATCAGTGATTCCATTATACCACAGGTTGTCCCGTATCTTCCAAATAAATAAAAGTAAAAAAATGCAAACAAAAAGATAGGAAACAACAACCTGGCTTCCAAATGTTAGTAGTGCCAGAGATGCAAAATTGTTTCAAGGGTAAGTGAACAGTTATAGATTAATCAATGCCTGTATATTGAAACCCTCTTTTTTACTTATCAATTGTACCATTTTCATATTCCCATAAAAAAGACACTGTTAAATAAGGCTATGTGGGGCTTACATGGATTTATGTTAAATTATTTATTCATAATTATCAATAATATAATTCTATGCAACCTAAATAGTTATTAGTTACCTGGCATAAGCTATAATATATAAGACAGGACATATTATTACTAATCTGAAAAAGATAAGACCATTTTGTAGAAGATGAGATTAAACATTTTATGAAGGCGAATAAATTTAAAAGGAACTATTCCCAAATTTAGCAACTTTTCTATCTCAGAAACATAAACATAGGTTTATATATGTATTTTACGATGATAAACTTCAGTAACATGTATTTCAACTTTTAGTTTCCATATTAATGTATCATTTTTCATTAACTTTAAGTAAATGAAAATTTCAAATTATGTATTAAATTAATTAATTTTAATTAATTAATTAAATTAATAAACTTTTCTAGTACTTAAGTATCCTGGGGTTTCAAGATCTTTTATTCCCTTTTTTCTTACATCTCCAAATAGGAACTCAGAGGTGAGGTAAGGATATGTATTGTATGCATTATATAGTTGTTTATAATATAATTGTTCCACACCCAGTCCCACCACTATTATAAAATTACCTCCACCATTGTCCCCAAATTTTCACCCACTCCAAAGCCTACTACAGCCTTGGAAGACAGGAAAAGATATATTTTATATTGCTTGTTTACACAAAAAGGGGGGATAAAATTATTTTTAAAAGTACAGTAGTAATAAGCAATGTGTAAGGTTAATGTATAGCTCATCACCATCTGCTTTGATCTTCCTACTCTCTCTCTTTCCATCTCAGATTTGCCAACAAAGAAAGGGACCCTCCAGTCCTTCTCATTAGGCTTAGTCAGTGCCAAATCCAAACTATTTCCCATGGCAGTTTCCATATCCCATCATTTGTCCTGGAATTTACTACACAGTAAAACTCTTATTTTTATGGAAGGGATACAAACATTCTCAGACAAAAAAGAAATCACAATATCCATGCTAAATAACTAAATCTAAATGAACTACTCAAAGATCAATTATATAAACCAAATACCCAATTGTAACAGCAACAAACCCTATAATGACACAACAGACCTTTATGTCAATAGTTTCCTTAAATGCCAATGGACTAAAGTATCCCAATAAAAGTCACAGAGAAGCAAGTTGAATCAAAAAAACAAACAAACAAACAAACAAACATAAAACAAACCCAGTCATCTACTGCCTGAAGAAAACACACTTAAACTTTCAGGGTGGACATAGGCTCAGAGTTAAAGGATGAAAAACAATTAAACAAGCTACTGGAAAACAAAACAAAATCTGGGACAGCCATACTCATAACAGATCAAATAGCATTCAACATCAAGAAAGCACTTAAAAACAAGGATGGGCACTGCATATTTATCAGGGGAACAATAGAGCAAGAATTACTAATTCTGATCAAAATTTATGCACCAAATCTGGAGTCAACAAAATAGGTAAGGCTTATGCTCAAAAACCTAGAAAAATGTATGTACAGAAACGTGATAGTAGTGTAAATTTCAACATATCACTATTGCCCCTGGACAGATCCACTAGGCAGAACATATAAAGACAAAAGAGCCCTAAATGAGAAACTCTAAGAACAAGGAATAATGGATCTATACAAGGTCATTTATCCTCCAAAAGCTGAATACACATTCTTCTCAAGTGCACAAAAATTTTTCTCTAGGATAGATCACGTTTTAGGATACAAGTTTAATTTACATAAATTTACAAATATAAGTATTATTCATTCTAAACATTCTATCAGACCACAATGCCACAGATATCAAGATTGATTGTAAAAGGTATGTGGATAAATCTAACACCTGGATACAATAGCATGCTGCTCAACAACAGCTGGAACAATAAAGAAATCAAGGAACAAATAAAGAGATTCCTTGAAAATAATGATAATAATAATAAACAAATTATCAAAAGCTATTGGACATAGCAAAATAATTACTATTAGTGGGAAACTCATACCAATACAGCCTACATTAGGAAAGAAGAAAAAGACAAAATTAACAACCTAAAGGCACATCTTAAATATCTGAAAAAACAACAGCAAAGGAACCAAAACACAAGCAGAAGAAAAAAATAATAAAAATTAGAGCAGAAATCAACAATATAGAAACAAAGAAAGAATATAAAAGAACTTATGAAACCAGGATATGGTTTCCTAAAAAAAACCAAAATAGACAAATCATTGGCAAGACTCATAAGAAAAAAAAAGGGGGAAATACTCAAATCGAATCAAAAATGAAAGGGGAAAGATTACAACAGATCCCAAGATGTTCAATACATCATGAGAGCTTATTATGAACAATGGTATTCAGTTAAGCAAGAGAACCTAGAAGAAATGGACTTATTCTGAAAAATTTCTTCTACTGAATGAGGAGGAATCAAAAGCCTAAACATGTGAATCAAAAGTAAAGAAAATGAAACAGTAATTTAAGAAACTCCCCAAGAATACAAGTCCCAGACCAGACAAGTTTACGGGTGAATTTTTATCAAACATTCAGGAAAGAGTTACAACCATTCATCTTTAGACATTTACAAAACATCAAAAAGATGGAATTCTCCCTAATACAGTCTATGAAGCTAGTATTATGCTCATTCCCAAAGCTGACAGAAATAATACCAAGAAAGAAAATTACAGACCAAACTTACTGATGAACATTGATGCTAAATTCCTTAACAATACCTTAGCAAACAGTATCCAGAAACACATCTGAAAGATTATACATCATGACCGATTGCTTTCATCACAGGGATTCAAGGATAGTTCAATATATGCAAGTAAATCAACATTACACACCAAGTCAGTAAAAAAGAAGGATAAAAGCCACATGATCATTTCAATCAATACAGAGAAAGCATTTGACAAAATTCAATACCCATTCATGATGAAAACCCTCAGCAAAATAGGTGTGGGAGGAACATTCCTCAAGATAGTAACATCTATAAAAATCTCACAGCCAACATTATTCTTAATGGCCAAAAACTAAAAGAGTTTCCACTAGTGTCAGCACTAGGCAAGAATGTCCTCTATCTCCACTCTTATTCATCATATTATTAGAAACCTTAGCCATAGTAATCAGAAAATAGAAATTCAAACTCCAGTTTCTAAAAAAAAAAATAATAAAGTCAAACTCTATTTGTAGATGACATGATGATATATACATTGGAAACCCTAAAGAGTCCATAGAAAAGCTCCAAGAATCTATAAACCAATACAACAATGTGGCCAGCTGCAAAATCAATACACAAAAGAAGGTTGCATTCCTTTAGATTTAGACAAATAACGACTGAGAGGAAAAAGAGATCAAGAGTCTATCTAATTTAAATTAGTGTCCAAAAGTATCAAGTACCTAGGAAAAACCTAGCATGAGAAGTGAGAGAGTTGTACCACAAAAACATCAAAACACTAGAACAAAAGTGAAGAAGAACTAAGGAAAAGGAAGAACATTCCATGCTCATGGATTGGGAGAATTCATATAATCAAAATGACCATCTAACCTAAACTTCTATATAGATTCAACAAAATTCCTAGTTAAATTCAAACAATGTATTTCCCAAATGAGCTTAACAAATCATTGTCAGGAAGTCTGTTAAGTGATTTCTTGCAAGTTGATTTTCTGTAATTTGTCTTGTTTCTCATCATTTGGTGGCTTTGAATCCATGTTTACATCTAAATTGGTATATTTCTACTTGAATGACTGTATTTAAATTTTTTGGAGATATTATGTGGCCCCATAGGTGACTGCACAATCCAGAAATTCCAAGATCTGTGGCTGATACTGAAGCTTTTGTGGGGCATGCTTTTGACTACAAGAACTTCCAGAAGAGAAGGTTTGGAAGAACCAATACACTCACTCCTAAGAAGTCCTAGAGATGTCAGCCCAAAGACCAACATACCTGTACTCTTGGTCAATTTGGTGTCTCTGCAGAACTCTGTGCTTGATTCATGTAGCTGGGTAGTAATGCACTATTTGTGAATGGTAGCTTCATCAGGGCAGGGCCTTGGCTCTTTGTCTCCTCCCAATATTGCCATTTTCAACCCCGTGGCCATATTTTTTTTAGATTTGGTATTCAGTTTTTTGTGAATAGAGAATAGAGTGAGTGGCTAGAGTTGGCCAAATGCAGAAATAGCATTTGAAAGGTCTAGTTTTATCTCCCAGGGCTTCTAGAAGTTCAAGGTGGAAGGAATATATAGCCACTCTCATTCCTAAAAATATCAGGGTTTATTTAAAATTATCTTTTATTTGGTAGAACTGGGAAATAGTGTATCTGGTTCAAAGTTGCTTGTTTGTTTGTTGGTTTGGTTTGGTTTTGGTTTTCGGGTCACACCCGGCAGCACTCCGGGGTTACTCCTGGTCCATGCTCAGAAATCGCTCCTGGCAGGCTCGGGGACCATAAGTTGTTTTGTTTTTGAGAAGTAAATGAGATAATGCCTTCAAAGCAAATTATTTTGTGTATTTATATTATTTGGATAATTTAGCTATGCTTACATGTATAATATGTATATCATATATAAGCTTGTACTTTTATTTTCTCCATAAGTTATAGCAATTCATTTTAATACTAATAACTTTATTTTAGCACCGTGATTACACACAAGTTTGTAGTTGTGTTTCAGTCATGAAAAAAAACTCAGCCCTTCACCAGTGCAACATTCTCACCACCAATGCTCCTCTCTCCCCTTTCCCTGCCTGTATTTGAGAAAGGCATTCTATTTCTCTCACCCACTACCCTTGTCATGATATTTGTTAGTGTAATTATTTCTCTAACTGCACTAACCACTCTTTGTAGAAAGCTTCATATCATTGGCTGGTCCTTCTAGCCCTCATCTCTATTGTCACGGTATTATTACCATGCTGTCTTTTATTTTTCTTAAATCCCACAGATGAGTGAGACTATTTTGAGTCTATCTCTCTCCCTCTGACTTATTTCACTCAGCATAATCATTTCCATGTCCCATCCATGTATAGGAAAATTTCATGAGTTTCTTTTTCCTGATAGCTGCATAGTATTCCATTGTGAATATGTACCACAGTTTCTGTAGCCATTCATCTGTTGTCAGTGTTGAGTTTTCCCACTATTATTGTGTCGTTATTGATGTCTTCTTTCAGATTTGTCAACAATTGTATTAAATATTTTGCTGGTTCCTCATTGTGTACATATATTTTTAAAAGTATAATTTCTTCCTCTTGCACATATCTTTTGATTAATATGAAATGTCCATCTTTTTTTCTTATAGGTTTTTGAAGTCTAAAGTTTGTGATATCTGCTATTAATATGCCATTCTTTTTTAATGGAGTAGTTTGCTTAGATTATTGTCCTCTAACCTTTGATTTTGAGTCTATGTTTGTTCTGACTATTCAGATAATGTTTATAGGCAGCTGAATGTTGGATTCAGCTTTTTGTTCCATTTTGCCACTCCATGTCTCTTACTCAGTGCATTAATCTATTGACATTGAGAGACATAATTGTCA
Organism: Suncus etruscus; assembly: GCF_024139225.1. Lineage (NCBI taxonomy): Eukaryota > Metazoa > Chordata > Mammalia > Eulipotyphla > Soricidae > Suncus > Suncus etruscus. The sequence continues at coordinate 39,237,002 of NC_064867.1, read as the reverse complement.
TGGATTTAGTGTCATCTTTATGTAGGAGTTTTCTGTGTCTCCTCTTAGTCTGTCTTGTCTTAAAGTAGACTTTTAAGTTTGTCTTTTTAGGCTAATTTGTGTCTGGAAAGTTTCTGAGCTATTGTTTATTCGTAAAGCCATGTATGCTTCCTTCAAACCTGAACATAAGTCTGGCTGGGTGAAGTATTCTAGGGAAAACATTTATTTTGTTGAGTTTTGTCACTATAAGCCACCACTACCTTTGTTCCTTGAGGGTTTTTTTGTGACAGGTCTGCTGTAAATCTTAAGGATGCTCCTTTGAACGTAATTTCTCCTGTTGATCTTGCTGCTTTCAGTATTCTATCCCTATCTGTGAGATGTGTCTTTGTGATGTGTCTTGGGGTGTTTTTTTTTTAAATCTTTTTTAGTTGATACTCTTAGAGCATGAAGAATTTGGTTGCATGCAGTCTTTAGCTCTGGGCATTTCTCTGCAATGATTTCCTTGACTGTTGATTCATTCTGGGGATATTCTTCCTGAGTCTCTGGGACCCAATGATTGTCATGTTGTTTCTGTTGAGTTTATCAAAGACTTCTATTATCATCTGTTCAAATTCTTTGAGGTTCTTTTTCATTGTCTGATCATTTGCTTTAAGACTCTTTTTTTTTATTTTCTTTTTTTTCTTTTTTTTTCTTTTCATTTTTTCTTTTATTTTTATTTAAACACCTTGATTACATACATGATTGTGTTTGGGTTTCAGTCATAAAAGGAACACCACCCATCACCAGTGCAACATTCCCATCACCCAAGTCCCAAATCTCCCTCCTCCCCACCCAACCCCCGCCTGTACTCTAAACAGGCTCTACATTTCCCTCATACATTCTCAATATTAGGGCAGTTTAAAATGTAGTTATTTCTCTAACTAAACTCATCACTCTTTGTGGTGAGCTTCCTGAGGTGAGCTGGAACTTCCAGCTCTTTTCTCTTTTGTGTCTGAAAATTATTATTGCAAGAATGTCTTTCATTTTTCTTAAAACCCATAGATGAGTGAGACCATTCTGCGTTTTTCTCTCTCTCTGACTTATTTCACTCAGCATAATAGATTCTGTGTACATCCATGTATAGGAAAATTTCATGACTTCATCTCTCCTGACAGCTGCATAATATTCCATTGTGTATATGTACCACAGTTTCTTTAGCCATTCGTCTGTTGAAGGGCATCTTGGTTGTTTCCAGAGTCTTGCTATGGTAAATAGTGCTGCAATGAATATAGGTGTAAGGAAGGGATTTTTATATTGTATTTTTGTGTTCTTAGGGTATATTCCTAGGAGTGGTATAGCTGGATCGTATGGGAGCTCGATTTCCAGTTTTTGGAGGAATCTCCATATCGCTTTCCATAAAGGTTGAACTAGACGGCATTCCCACCAGCAGTGGATAAGGGTTCCTTTCTCTCCACATCCCCGCCAGCACTGTTTGTTCTCATTCTTTGTGATGTGTATCATTCTCTGTGGTGTGAGTTGGTATCTCATTGTTGTTTTGATTTGCATCTCCCTGATAATTAGTGATGTGGAGCATTTCTTCATGTGTCTTTCGGCCATTTGTATTTCTTCTTTGACAAAGTGTCTGTTCATTTCTTCTCCCCATTTTTTGATGGGATTAGATGTTTTTTTCTTGTAAAGTTCTGTCAGTGCCTTGTATATTTTGGAGATTAGCCCCTTGTCTGATGGGTATTGGGTGAATAGATTCTCCCACTCAGTGGGTGGCTCTTGTATCCTGGGCACTATTTCCTTTGAGGTGCAGAAGCTTCTAAACTTAATATATTTTCATCTGTTAATCTCTGTTTTCACTTGCTTGGAGAGTGCAGTTTCCTCCTTGAAGATGCCTGAAGTCTCAATGTCCTGGAGAGTTTTGCCTATGTGTTGTTCTATATATCTTATGGTTTGGGGTCGGATATCGAGGTCTTTAATCCATTTGGATTTTACCTTCGTACATGATGTTAGCTGGGGGTCTATGTGCAATTTTTTGCACGTGGCTAGCCAGTTGTGCCAACACCACTTGTTGAAGAGGCTTTCCTTGCTCCATTTAGGATTTCCTGCTCCTTTATCAAAAATTAGGTGATTGTATGTCTGGGGAACATTTTCTGAGTATTCAAGCCTATTCCACTGATCTGAGGGTCTGTCCTTATTCCAATACCATGCTGATTTGATAACTATTGCTTTGTAGTAAAGTTTAAAGTTGGGGAAAGTAATTCCTCCCATATTCTTTTTCCCAATGATTGCTTTAGCTATTCTAGGGTGTGTATTGTTCCAAACAAATTTCAAAAGTGCCTGATCTACCTCTTTGAAGAATGTCATAGATATCTTTAGAGGGATAGCGTTAAATCTGTATAACGCCTTGGGGAGTATTGCCATTTTGATGATGTTAATCCTGCCAATCCATGAGCAGGGTATGTGTTTCCATTTCCGCGTGTCCTCTCTTATTTCTTGGAGCAGAGTTTTATAGTTTTCTTTGTATAGGCCTTTCACATTTTTAGTCAAGTTGATTCCAATATATTTGAGTTTGTATGGCACTATTGTGAATGGGGTTGTTTTCTTAATGTCCATTTCTTCCTTGTTACTATTGGTGTATGGAAAGGCCATTGATTTTTGTGTGTTAATTTTGTAGCCTGCCACCTTGCTATATGAGTCTATTGTTTCTAGAAGCTTTTTGGTAGAGTCTTTAGGGTTTTCTAAGTACAGCATCATGTCATCTGCAAACAGTGAGAGCTTGACTTCTTCCTTTCCTATCTGGATTCCCTTGATATCTTTTTCTTGCCTAATCGCTATTGCAAGTACTTCCAGTGCTATGTTGAATAGGAGTGGTGAGAGAGGACAGCCTTGTCTTGTGCCAGAATTTAGAGGGAAGGCTTTTAGTTTTTCTCCATTGAGGATAATATTTGCCACTGGCTTGTGATAGATGGCCTTAACTATATTGAGAAATGTTCCTTCCATTCCCATCTTGCTGAGAGTTTTGATCAAGAATGGGTGTTGGACCTTGTCAAATGCTTTCTCTGCATCTATTGATATAATCATGTGGTTTTTATTTTTCTTGTTGTTGATGTTGTGTATTATGTTGATAGACTTACGGATGTTAAACCATCCTTGCATTCCTGGGATGAAACCTACTTGATCGTAGTGGATGATCTTCTTAATGAGGTATTGAATCCTATTTGCCAGGATTTTGTTGAGGATCTTTGCATCTGCATTCATCAGCGATATTGGTCTGTAATTTTCTTTTTTCGTAGCATCTCTGTCTGGTTTAGGTATCAAGGTGATGTTGGCTTCATAAAAGCTACTTGGGAGTGTTTCCACTTGTTCAATTTCATGAAAGAGTCTTGCAAGGATTGGTAGTAGTTCCTCTTGAAAAGTTTGATAGAATTCATTAGTGAATCCATCTGGGCCTGGGCTTTTGTTTTTGGGCAGACTTTTGATTACCATTTTTATTTCATCAATGGTGATGGGGGTGTTTAGATATGCTACATCCTCTTCTTTCAACCGTGGAAGATTATAAGAGTCCAAGAATTTATCCATTTCTTCCAGGTTCTCATTTTTAGTGGCATAGAGTTTTTCTTTTTTTTTTTTTAATTTTTTTTTATTTAAACACCTTGATTACATACATGATTGTGTTTGGGTTTCAGTCATAAAAGGAACACCACCCATCACCAGTGCAACATTCCCATCACCCAAGTCCCAAATCCCCCTCCTCCCCACCCAACCCCCGCCTGTACCCTAAACAGGCTCTACATTTCCCTCATACATTCTCAATATTAGGACAGTTCAAAATGTAGTTATTTCTCTAACTAAACTCATCACTCTTTGTGGTGAGCTTCCTGAGGTGAGCTGGAACTTCCAGCTCTTTTCTCTTTTGTGTCTGAAAATTATTATTACAAGGGTGTCTTTCATTTTTCTTAAAACCCATAGATGAGTGAGACCATTCTGCGTTTTTCTCTCTCTCTCTGACTTATTTCACTCAGCATAATAGATTCCATGTACATCCATGTATAGGAAAATTTCATGACTTCATCTCTCCTGACAGCTGCATAATATTCCATTGTGTATATGTACCACAGTTTCTTTAGCCATTCGTCTGTTGAAGGGCATCTTGGTTGTTTCCAGAGTCTTGCTATGGTAAATAGAGGTGCAATGAATATAGGTGTAAGGAAGGGGTTTTTGTATTGTATTTTTGTGTTCCTAGGGTATATTCCTAGGAGTGGTATAGCTGGATCGTATGGGAGCTCGATTTCCAGTTTTTGGAGGAATCTCCATATCGCTTTCCATAAAGGTTGAACTAGACAGCATTCCCACCAGCAGTGGATAAGAGTTCCTTTCTCTCCACATCCCCGCCAACACTGTTCATTCTCATTCTTTGTGATGTGTGCCATTCTCTGGGGTGTGAGGTGGTATCTCATCGTTGTTTTGATTTGCATCTCCCTGATGATTAGTGATGTGGAACATTTTTTCATGTGTCTTTTGGCCATGCGTATTTCTTCTTTGTCAAAGTGTCTGTTCATTTCTTCTCCCCATTTTTTGATGGGGTTAGATGTTTTTTTCTTGTAAAGTTCTGTCAGTGCCTTGTATATTTTGGAGATTAGCCCCTTATCTGATGGGTACTGGGTGAATAGTTTCTCCCACTCAGTGGGTGGCTCTTGTATCCTGGGCACTATTTCCTTTGAGGTGCAGAAGCTTCTCAGCTTAATATATTCCCATCTGTTAATCTCTGCTTTCACTTGCTTGGAGAGTGCAGTTTCCTCCTTGAAGATGCCTGTAATGTCCTGTAGTGTTTTGCCTATGTGCTGTTCTATATATCTTATGGTTTTGGGGCTGATATCGAGGTCTTTAATCCATTTGGATTTTACCTTTGTACATGATGTTAGCTGGGGGTCTAAGTTTAATTTTTTGCAAGTGGCTATCCAATTGTGCCAACACCACTTGTTGAAGAGGCTTTCCCTGCTCCATTTAGGATTTCCTGCTCCTTTATCAAAAATTAGATGGTTGTATCTCTGGGGAACATTTTCTGAGTATTCAAGCCTATTCCACTGATCTGAGGACCTATCCTTATTCCAATACCATGCTGTTTTGATAACTGTTGCTTTGTAGTACAGTTTAAAGTTGGGAAAAGTAATTCCTCCCATATTCTTTTTCCCAATGATTGCTTTAGCTATTCGAGGGTGTTTATTGTTCCAAATGAATTTCAAAAGTGTCTGATCCACTTCTTTGAAGAATGTCATGGGTATCTTTAGAGGGATGGCATTAAATCTTTATAATGCCTTGGGGAGTATTGACATTTTGATGATGTTAATCCTGCCAATCCATGAGCAGGGTATATGTTTCCATTTCCGTGTGTCCTCTCTTATTTCTTGGAGCAGAGTTTTATAGTTTTCTTTGTAAAGGTCCTTCACATATTTAGTCAAGTTGATTCCAAGATATTTGAGTTTGTGTGGTACTATTGTGAATGGGGTTGTTTTCTTAATGTCCATTTCATCCTTATTACTATTGGTATATAGAAAGGCCATTGATTTTTGTGTGTTAATTTTGTAGCCTGCCACCTTGCTATATGAGTCTATTGTTTCTAGAAGCTTTTTGATAGAGTCTTTAGGGTTTTCTAAGTAGAGTATCATGTCATCTGCAAACAGTGAGAGCTTGACTTCTTCCTTTCCTATCTGGATTCCCTTGATATCCTTTTCTTGCCTAATCGCTATAGCAAGTACTTCCAGTGCTATGTTGAATAGGAGTGGTGAGAGAGGACAGCCTTGTCTTGTGCCAGAATTTAGAGGGAAGGCTTTCAGTTTTTCTCCATTGAGGATAATATTTGCCACTGGCTTGTGGTAGATGGCCTTCACTATATTGAGAAAGGTTCCCTCCATTCCCATCTTGCTGAGAGTTTTGATCAAGAATGGGTGTTGGACCTTATCAAATGCTTTCTCTGCATCTATTGATATGATCATGTGGTTTTTATTTTTCTTGTTATTGATGTTGTGTATTATGTTGATAGATTTACGGATGTAAAACCAGCCTTGCATTCCTGGGATGAAACCTACTTGATCATAGTGGATGATCTTCTTAACGAGGCATTGAATCCTATTTGCCAGGATTTTGTTGAGGATCTTTGCATCTGCATTCATCAGTGATATTGGTCTGTAATTTTCTTTTTTGGTAGCGTCTCTGTCTGGTTTAGGTATCAAGGTGATGTTGGCTTCATAAAAGCTATTTGGAAGTGTTTCTGTTTGTTCAATTTCATGAAAGAGTCTTGCCAAGATTGGCAGTAGTTCCTCTTGGAAAGTTTGATAGAATTCATTAGTGAATCCATCTGGACCTGGGCTTTTGTTTTTCGGCAGACATTTGATTACTGTTTTAATTTCATCAATGGTGATGGGGGTGTTTAGATATGCTACATCCTCTTCCTTCAACCGTGGAAGATTATAAGAGTCCAAGAATTTATCCATTTCTTCCAGGTTCTCATTTTTAGTGGCGTAGAGTTTTTCAAAGTAGTTTCTGATTACCCTTTGAATCTCTGTCATATCAGTAGTGATCTCTCCTTTTTCATTCCTGATACGAGTTATCAAGTTTCTCTCTCTCTCTTTCTTTGTTAGGTTTGCCAGTGGTCTATCAATCTTGTTTATTTTTTCAAAGAACCAACTTCTGCTTTCGTTGATCTTTCGGATTGTTTTTTGAGTTTCCACTTCGTTGATTTCTGCTCTCAGCTTTGTTATTTCCTTCTGTCTTCCTATTCTTGGGTCCTTTTGTTGAGCATTTTCTAGTTCTATTAGCTGTGTCATTAAGCTACTCAGGTAAGCTCCTTCTTCCTTCCTGATGTGTGCTTGCAAAGCTATAAATTTTCCTCTCAGTACTGCTTTTGCAGTGTCCCATAAGTTCTGAGAGTTTGTGTCTTTATTGTCATTTGTTTCCAGGAACCTTTTTATTTCCTCCTTGATTTCATCTCGGACCCACTGGTTATTGAGCATGAGGCTGTTTAACTTCCAGGTGTTAAAGTGTTTCTTCTGAGTCCCTTTGGAGTTCACAAATAATTTCAGAGCCTTGTGGTCAGCGAAGGTATTCTGCAAAATTTCTATCCTCTTGATCTTATGGAGTTATGTTTTATGTGCCAGCATGTAGTCTATCCTGGAGAATGTCCCATGTACATTGGAGAAGAATGTGTATCCAGGTTTCTGGGGATGGAGTGTCCTATATATATCCACTAGGCCTCTTTCTTCCATTTCTCTCCTCAGGTCTAGTATATTCTTGTTGGGTTTCAGTCTGGTTGACCTGTCCAGTGTTGACAAAGCCGTGTTAAGGTCCCCCACAATTATTGTGTTGTTGTTGATATTATTTTTCAGATTTGTCAACAGTTGTATTAAATATTTTGCTGGCCCCTCATTCGGTGCATATATGTTTAGGAGAGTGAATTCTTCCTGCTCTACGTACCCCTTGATTAATATAAAATGTCCGTCTTTGTCCCTTACAACCTTCCTGAGTATAAAGTTTGCATTATCTGATATTAGTATGGCCACTCCAGCTTTTTTATGGGTGTTGTTTGCTTGGATAACTTTTCTCCAGCCTTTTATTTTGAGTCTATGTTTGTTCTGACTATTCAGGTGCGTTTCTTGTAGGCAGCAGAAGGTTGGATTGAGTTTTTTGATCCATTTAGCCACTCTGTGTCTCTTAACTGGTGCATTTAGTCCATTGACGTTGAGAGAAAGAATTGTCCTCGGATTTAACGCCATCTTTATTTCAAAATTTGGTGTGTCTTTTGGGTAGTCTTGTATTAGATTAGGTCTTTCAGTTTTTCTCTTAAGACTGGTTTTGTGTCTGTGAAGTTTCTGAGCTGTTTTTTGTCTGTGAAACCATGTATTCTTCCATCAAACCGGAAATTGAGTTTTGCTGGGTATAGTATTCTGGGTGAAGCATTCATTTCATTCAGTCTTGTCACAATATCCCACCACTGCTTTCTGGCATTGAGCGTTTCTGGTGACAGGTCTGCTGTAAATCTCAGGGAAGCTTGCTTGAACATGATTTCCCCTTTTGATCTTGCTGTTTTCAGAATTCTGTCTCTATCTGTGGGATTTGTCATTGTGACTAGGATGTGTCTTGGGGTGGTTTTTCTGGGGTCTCTTTTGGTTGGTACTCTTCGGGCATGCAGGATTTGATCACATATATTCTTTAGCTCTGGAAGTTTCTCTTTAATGATGTTCTTGACCATTGATTCTTCCTGGAAATTTTCTTCCTGGGTCTCTGGGACTCCAATGATTCTTAAGTTGTTTCTGTTGATCTTATCATAGACTTCTATTTTCGTCTGTTCCCATTCTTTGACTAATTTTTCCATTGTCTGCTCATTTGCTTTAAGTTTTTTGTCCAATCTCTCCTGCTGTATGGAATTGTTATGTATCTCATCTTCCACAGCACCAAGTCTATTCTCAGCTTCTGATACCCTGTCCCAGAGCTTATCCATTTTGTCATTCACTTCGTTTACTGACTTTTTCAGTCCTGTTAGTTGCCATGTTATTTCAGTTTGGAGTTTTGTCATTTCTGCCTTCATATTTTCTTGGTTCTTATTAGTGTTCTGTTCAACTCGATCCATGGTTTCTTGGAGTCTGTTGAGCACCTTCCATATTGCTAGTCTAAAGTCCTTATCTGAGAGGTTGATTAGTTGTTCAGTCATTATCTGGTCCTCAGAATTGTCATCTTCATTCTCTATGTCTGATGCTGGCCTGCGTTGTTTCCCCATTGTCACACTTGTATTGTGGGTTTTTCTACGTGTTGTGGTGGTATTCATTGTCTATATGATGTAGGCAGCACACTCCTCTGGCTCCTCCCTTTCTGGATGGGCTGACTTGCCTCTAAGGGAGGGGAGTCCTCTGTGGATGAAGCCTCACACTGGGTCAAATCTTAGGCCCGAGCATGCAACAGAGAAGACAGTCCAGAGAGAAATGTTTGCTTCTGTGATATAGCGCCGTTCTTAGTGTGATTTTTCCTTCTTGTTGCAATGGAGTTCTTTCCTTAGAAAGAGTGCACGCCGCTCCGCTTCGCTACGTGGCCGTGCTCCTCTGAGCCTCTTTTTGCCCCACTCGCAAGAGTTTCACGCAAGAGGACAGTAGACAGACATAGACAGGTCACACTCACAGTCTTTCACAGCTGAGCCCCACTGGGCCGGTGTACTTTCGCGGATTTTCCCCACCTGGTGTCACACACAGGGAGCCAGCTTTTGCAAAGGTTAGCCGGTTTTTATGCTCTGAAGTCCCTCCCTGAAAATGTCGTCTGGGCGAGCGAGGTTTCTGGAGGCTCTTTTTGCCCCACTCGCAAGAGTTTCAAGCAAGAGGACAGTAGACAGACATAGACAGGTCACACTCACAGTCTTTCACAGCTGAGCCCCACTGGGCCGGTGTACTTTCGCGGATTTTCCCCACCTGGTGTCACACACAGGGAGCCAGCTTTTGCAAAGGTTAGCCGGTTTTTATGCTCTGAAGTCCCTCCCTGAAAATGGCTTCTGGGCGAGCGAGGTTTCTGGAGGCTCTTTTTGCCCCACTCGCAAGAGTTTCACGCAAGAGGACAGTAGACAGACATAGACAGGTCACACTCACAGTCTTTCACAGCTGAGCCCCACTGGGCCGGTGTACTTTCGCGGATTATCCCCGCCTGGTTTCACACACAGGGAGCCAGCTTTTGCAAAGGTTAGCCGGTTTTTATGCTCTGAAGTCCCTCCCTGAAAATGGCTTCTGGGCGAGCGAGGTTTCTGGAGGCTCTTTTTGCCCCACTCGCAAGAGTTTCACGCAAGAGGACAGTAGACAGACATAGACAGGTCACACTCACAGTCTTTCACAGCTGAGCCCCACTGGGCCGGTGTACTTTCGCGGATTTTCCCCGCCTGGTGTCACACACAGGGAGCCAGCTTTTGCAAAGGTTAGCCGGTTTTTATGCTCTGAAGTCCCTCCCTGAAAATCGGCATAGAGTTTTTCAAAGTAGTTTCTGATTACCCTTTGAACCTCTGTCATATCAGTAGTGATCTCTCCTTTTTCATTCCTGATACGAGTTATCAAGTTTCTCTCTCTCTCTTTCTTTGTTAGGTTTGCCAGTGGTCTATCAATCTTGTTTATTTTTTTGAAGAACAAACTTCTGCTTTCATTGATCTTTCGGGTTGTTTTTTGGGTTTCCACTTCGTTGATTTCTGCTCTCAGCTTTGTTATTTCCTTCTGTCTTCCTATTTTTGGGTCCTTTTGTTGAGTACTTTCTAGTTCTATTAGCTGTGTCATTAAGCTACTCAGGTAAGCTCCTTCTTCCTTCCTGATGTGTGCTTGCAAAGGTATAAATTTTCCTCTCAGTACTGCTTTTGCTGTGTCCCATAAGTTCTGATAGTTTGTGTCTTTATTGTCATTTGTTTCCAGGAACCTTTTGATTTCCTTCTTGATTTCATCTCGGACCCACTGGTTATTGAGCATGAGGCTGTTTAACTTCCAGGTGTTAAAGTTTTTCTTCTGAGTCCCTTTGGAATTCACAAATAATTTCAGAGCCTTGTGGTCAGCGAAGGTAGTCTGCAAAATTTCTATCCTCTTGATCTTATGGAGTTATGTTTTATGTGCCAGCATGTAGTCTATCCTGGAGAATGTCCCATGTACATTGGAGAAGAATGTGTATTCAGGTTTCTGGGGATGGAGTGTCCTATATATATCCACTAGGCCTCTTTCTTCCATTTCTCTCCTCAGGTCTAGTATATTCTTGTTGGGTTTCAGTCTGGTTGACCTATCCAGTGTTGACAAAGCAGTGTTGAGGTCCCCCACAATTATTGTGTTGTTATTGATATTGTTTTTCAGATTTGTCAACAGTTGTTTTAAATATTTTGCTGGCCCCTCATTTGGTGCATATATGTTTAGGAGAGTTATTTCTTCCTGCTCTACATACCCCTTGATTAATATAAAATGTCCATCTTTGTCCCTTACAACCTTCCTGAGTATAAAGTTTGCATTATCTGATATTAGTATGGCCACTCCAGCTTTTTTATGGGTGTTGTTTGCTTGGATAACTTTTCTCCAGCCTTTTATTTTGAGTCTATGTTTGTTCTGACTATTCAGGTTCGTTTCTTGTAGGCAGCAGAAGGTTGGATTGAGTTTTTTGATCCATTTGGTCACTCTGTGTCTCTTAACTGGTGCATTTGGTGCATTCACATTGAGAGAAAGAATTGTCCTGGGATTTAATGCCATCTTTATATCGAAATTTGGTGTGTCTTTTGGTCAGTCTTGTCTTATATTAGGTCTTTCAGTTTTTCTCTTAAGACTGGTTTTGAGTCTGTAAAGTTTCTGAGCTGTTTTTTGTCTGTGAAACCATGTATTCTTCCGTCAAACCGGAAAGTGAGTTTTGCTGGGTACAGTATTCTAGGTGAAGCATTCATTTCATTCAGTCTTGTCATAATATCCCACCACTGCTTTCTGGCATTTAGTGTTTCTGGTGACAGGTCTGCTGTAAATCTCAAGGATGCTTGCTTGAATGTAATTTCCCCTTTTGATCTTGCTGTTTTCAGAATTCTGTCTCTATCTGTGGGATTTGTCATTGTGACTAGGATGTGTCTTGGGGTGGTTTTTCTTGGGTCTCTTTAGGTTGGTAGTCTTCGAGCATGCAGGATTTGATCACATATATTCTTTAGCTCTGGGAGTTTCTCTTTAATGATGTTCTTGACCGTTGATTCTTCCTGGAAATTTTCTTCCTGGGTCTCTGGGACTCCAATGATTCTTAAGTTGTTTCTGTTGATCTTATCATAGACCTCTATTTTCATCTGTTCCCATTCTTTGACTAATTTTTCCATTGTCTGTTCATTTGTTTTAAGTTTTCTTTCCAATCTCTCCTGTTGTATGGAATTGTTATGTATCTCATCTTCCACCGCACCAAGTCTATTCTCAGCTTCTGATACCCTGTCCCAGAGCTTATCCATTTTGTCATTCACTTCGTTTACTGATTTTTTTCAGGCCTGTTATTTGACATGTTATTTCAGTTTGGAGTTTTGTGATTTCTGTCTTCATATTTTCTTGATTCTTATTAGTGTTCTGTTCTATTCTATTCATGGTTTCTTTGAGTTCTTTGAGTATATTCCATATTGCTACTCTAAAGTCCTTATCTGAGAGATTGATTAGTTGGTTGGTCGTTAACTGGTCATCAGAATTGTCATCTTCATTCTCTATGTCTAATGCTGGCCTGCGTTGTTTCCCCATTGTCACACTTGTATTGTGGGTTTTTCTACGTGTTGTGGTGGTATTCATTGGTTATATGATGCAGGCAACGCACTTCTCTGGCTCCGCCCTTTCTGGATGGGCCGACTTGCCTCCAAGGTAGGGGAGTCCTCTGTGGATGAAGCCTCACACAGGATCAAATCTTAGGCCCAAGCATGCAGCAGAGAAGACAGTCTGGAGAGAAATTCTTGCTTCTGTGATCCAGCACAGTTCTTAGTGTGGTTTTTTTCTTCTTGTGATGGTGTTCTTTTTTTAGAAAGAGCGCACGGCTGCGGCTGCGTAGCGAAGTGGAGCTAAGTGCCTTCTGGAGCCTCTTTTCAGCCCACTCTCAGGAGGTTCACGCAACAGGATAGCAGAGAGACACACATAGGCAGCACTCACAGTTTTTCACAGTCGGGCCCCACTGGTCAGGCATAGTTTTCACTCGCTAGCTGGGCAGCTTCAGAATGCTGTATTTTTGGGGTTCACTTCCCAGGACTCTGAGGAGAGTCACTGGCTCGCTGGGTAGCTTCCAAATGTAGTTTTTTTGGGGTTTGCTTCCCAGGGCTCTGAGGAGAGCTTCCAGAGTTCAGGAAAGACAGAGAAGGGTAGGACAGGGCTCCCTTCCGGTGCTCAGTTTCCTCAGAAGAAGCACAGCCGGGTGGAGACTCTGCAGGTAGAGCAGTCAGCACTCTGTCTGGAAATCCCCACATCCAGCCATTTCTTACTCACTCCCCTGCTCGCTGGGCAGCTCCCAAATGTAGTTTCCTTGGGGTTCGCTTCCCAGGGCTCTGAGGAGAGCTTCCAGAGTTCAGGAAAGACAGAGAAGAGTAGGACAGGGCTCCCTTCCGGTGTTCAGTTTCCTCAGAAGAAGCACAGCCGGGTGGAGACTCTGCAGGTAGAGCAATCAGCACTCTGTCTGGAAACCCCCACATCCAGCCATTTCTTACTCCTAAGACTCTTTTTCAATCTCTTCTGTTGTATGGAGTTTTTTACATCTAATCTTCCAGTTTACGGTTTTAGCTCTTTGCTGCTGCTACTCTGTTGGAGATGTTTTACAGAGAGGTTTTCATTGTACCTATGAAGTGTTTCAGTCCTGTTATTTCAGTTTGGAGTTTTCTGATTTCTATTTTTATACCCTCTTGTATCTTATGTATGGTTTGTACAGTTCATTCCATGCTTTCTTTGAGTTTTATTAATATCCTCCTTATTTCTTCTCTAAACTCCTTATCTGAGAGACTAAATAAGTAGTTGGCACTTTTCAGGTCAGCAGAGCTGCCATCTTCATTCTCTGCGCATGGTGTTGACCTGCGTTGTTTCCCCATTGTCACACTTGTAGTGTGAGGTTTTCAGCATGTTGTGTTAGGGTTCATAAACTAGGAGATGTTCTGGGGTGCATAGTGAAGTAAAGCTGTTAGGCTCCTCTGGCTCCATCCTTCTTGGGCAGGGTCATCTCACCTCTAATATTATGGCTTCCGCAGTCTCTTCTGGGCAAAATTCATCCCAAAACTTGTAGCCAGGTTAAATGGTGTGAGGCTACAATCAGGCTCCACTTCAAATTTATTTTTAATAAATAAAATTTTAATTTAATTACTGTGAAATACAAAGTTATGCATGATTGCATTTTAATCATTCAATGGGCAACACCATTCAAAGTGTAAATTTACTACCATCAGTGTCCCTAATTTTTCTCCATCCTCCCTCCTGCCTTTGTGGTAGATATTTTTCTTCTCTCTCTCTCTCTCTCTCTCTCTCTCTCTCTCTCTCTCTCTCTCTCTCTCTATTTTAGACACTGTAGTTTGCTATATTATTACTGAAGGTGTATCTTTCAAATAGCTGCTATCAGTTTTAGTTGCTATTTTCACAAGAGTTATCTATCATTATTAATATATTTTGAGCTTATAGCAGGATGCTTATATCTAGCAATTATTAAGTCTCTGGTAACTAGTTTTATGTACAAATATGTATTATTGCTAGAAGTAAGAAACAATATTTTTGACAGGGAAGACTCCAGTAAATAAACTATAAACATCTGTTCGTGCCTATGCTGATGATCTCTTGATAGTGGTTAATCTGGTTGGTAAGCCTTCGGTTAAGCAGAAAGAGTGAGGCTTGTACATAAACTCTTTGAATCCACATGAGAGCCATTCTAGTAAATTTGATGACATTTTGGCTAGAGACATAATGACAATAATCGACCTCTCTCAGGTATCATTTATAACAACAACGTACCTGATAACTGTAACTGATGTGGTAAATCTCCATCTAATGAGTGTACCACTCACTTTTGGATCCATTGGCATAGTTATACCAAATCGACAGAATCCTTCCATTCTGTTCATTTTGTACACTGTCTATACTGCTCTAACGTTGTCAAATAAACATTTTTATAAGTAGCAACCTCTCCTTACAACACATCAAGGTAATAATTTTGAGACAGTGTTTAAATGGGAAACAAAGGTCCAGAATCTAGATTTGTTTGATTTTTGTTTTGTTGTTTTTTCGGCCACACCCAGTGACTCTCAGGGGTTACTCCTAGCTATGAGCTCAGAAATCGCTCCTGGCTTGGGGGACCATATAAGACACTGGGGTATTGAACCGTGGTCCGTCCTAGGCTAAAGCATGCAAGACAGATGCCTTACCCCTTGATCTACCACTCCATTACAATTTAGTAGATTTAATTGTAGTGAATATTCTTAAGGATGCAGCATTTCATTTTAAAAACATTTCTCTATAAATATCTCCATGAGTTTATTTACTTACATATTAATAGTATAAAAAGGATAAAAGATTATTATCTCCGTGTCTCAAAGCAGATTTCTGGCACTTATGTAATGAGATTGAACTCTTGTCGGCAATGTTGTATTTTCACTGCTGAGTAGAATGCTTGTTTGACTTGAACCCAAAATAACATTTTGATGAGGGCTTTAATATAAATGACTAAAGTTAAGTTCCTGTTAGTTATGGATTATATAGTGGTAGGTATTAAAAGATAAATATGGGGCAGGCGAGGTGGCACTATAGGTAAGGTGTTTGCCTTGCAAGCGCTAGCCAAGGAAGGACCGCGGTTCGATCCCCCGGGGTTCCATATGGTCCCCCCAAGCCAGGGGCAATTTCTGAGCGATTAGCTAGGAGTAACTCCTGAGCATCAAACGGGGGTGGCCCGAAAAACCAAAAAAAAAAAAAGAAAAAGAAGATAAATATTTTTATGTAAATTAAATATTATATATGCCATTTTCCATTAGCCTAAAAAGTTCTCATTGGACATATGGATTCCAAATTAGGGATGACTCTTTTCTCCAAACCCCATTTTTGTCAGTAGTTCTAACCATTATTTGCTGTGAATTCTAGAACTTTTTTTAAAAATCCTTTGTAAATTGCTTTTGGGCTATATGCTGGCAGTGCTCAGGGAGCATTCCTTTCTCTGTGCTCAGGAATCAGTTATGATGATGCTTGGGAGATCATATGTAGTATTGGATATTGCCCTACTCACTATACTATCTCTTTGTCTCTTTGGCCAATAACTCTTTTAATTTTATTTTAATTACTAATGAGTTATTGGTTTTAACCTTAGTTGAGTTTGATTTCATGTTATTCAGAAGAAACTTACGTTGTTGGTTAATAGAAAAGTATGCTTTAAGACACATAAAAAATAGAGCATGGCAGCTAATGAGGACTTACCAAATAAACTGAGAAAAATTATAATTCAACCTGAGACTGCACTATTGAAGAATAAAAATAACTCAATTCTGTATAAGTTCTGAACTGCCAGGATTTGATCATAGCATTGTCTTTCCTTATTTTTGGCAGAGATGGTGGAAGGGAAATTAGATTCTTTCTTCATTTGGGGGTTTGACTAACTTGGGATTTTTTTCCCTCCAAGAAATGGAGGAGACTTAGGTGGGAAAGATTTGCAACAGGGGATAATAGATATTTATTTTTATTTTCCTTTTTGGGATTTTTGCACCATAACAAAAGAGCTCAATGCTGACTGTGGATGGTGCTCTGGAGATTGTATGTAGTATAGGGATTGAACTAAGGTTGTATATAACTTAACCCCTGTTTTATCTTTCTGATCTAGGATAGAACAAGTTTTTAAAGCAAAGTATAAATACACTTACTGAGTTCTTTATGTTTTACCTTGCCTATAGTAGAGGTTCACTATATTTTCTCCCCTGAACTTGAGTTTATTTTGTGATATATATCTCAGGTAGGTATTTGTTTAGCATTCTTGTATAAAACAGTGTGCGTTCAGTGGAAAACTTTATCTTCTTTAGGCTACTATTTCTGGCTATCATATTTTATCTCCATTCATTTACTGCCTTTGAGCTATTTTTTCAATTCTTTGCAAACTTTAGGTAACTAATAGATCAATACATTCTTCTCTGTTAGTAGTGATTTTATTTGACTTTATTTTTTGGGAAAGAATAGTTTTGTTCTTATTTGTGATTCAGCTCAACTTTCTTTTATTCCAAATGGATTATTCTCTGTAACTTTTCCTTTGAATAATTTGGAATAAATGCCTGGTTCCCTTACATGAGTAAAGTAAAATATTTTACACTTATATGTGTTCATTTTTATAACTGTATGGGAGTCATTTTACCTTTCCTTGAAAAATATTTCAAGTGTCTCACCAGTGACTCATACTATGATTCTGAAAAGAATTCCAATGCTTTTTCCACATAATTTGCTGTAATTATGTGTTTTTAATTCATATACTAAACAATACAGCTTAACACATTCCATTGAATGTAATAACAATTTTTAAAAAGATTCTAAACACAGGAATGAATAATTTTTTTTATCTAATCATGAATTCAAAAAGTAAAATTACTCATTTTATTCCTCAGACCCAAAACACTACATTCTTTATTTGGAAGGAAGAATTTCTTAGCTGTTACACTCATCAGTTTTTGTGATTTCATAAGCCTTGTCAACCCTGACATACAGCAGAATTTGTCAGTAAAAAGACATCAGTCGTTGTTTCCAAGCAAATTCACATGTATTTCTTTTCTCGAAGTTGAATGCCATGGTGACAAAGGTTCTAAAAGAAAGTCAATACTTTTTAGGAGAAAGCAACTTGAAGCTATCTACTAAAGTTATAATTTAAACGTGATTAGATTCTGATTCATATATCAGAATGGTTTACTTATGGCACGGTGAAGGAAAATTTTAAAAAAGTTTTCATTAACTAGGAAGACTAGCCACTGCTTCTTTGGAAAAGTACAGTTTAAATATTTAGAAATGTGTGTTTCATAGCAAAAGAAAAGTCAGGATCTAATATTCAAGACAAGTAAATGGGAAAACATATACTCAGCTAGCATTAATTTACTGAAGAATGTCCTAGGATATTAGTTGTAAAATATTATACAGTTAATTGGCGCCGGAGCTATAACAGCAATAGGGTGTTTGCCTTGCATACTGCTGACCTGGGATAGACCTGGGTTCAATTCTTAACATACCATATGGTTCCCCAAGCTTGCCAGGAGTGATTTCTAAGCACAGGCCAAGAGTAACCCCTAAGTGCTCCCGAGTGTGGCCCCCCACTAAAATATATGTGTGTGTGTATATATATATATATATATATATATATATACTAATCTCTTATTTAATGATATGTATTTTAATAGTATGCCAGCTCTGACAAATTTTAAACAATATTTTAATGCATTATAAAATAATTTTGAACATGGAAAATTTTGAGGGTTTATACATGAAGATATATTTATATGGTTGGTTTGGGTCACACCCAGTGATTCTCAGGGGTTACTCCTGGCTATGCACTCAAAAGTCACTCCTGGCTTGGGGGAGACTCCGGGAGATCGAACCGTGGTCTGTCCTAGTCTAGTACAGACAAGGCAGACACCTTACCGCTTGCTCCATCACTTTGTCCCAGAAGATATAATTTTAATTTCAAAATAAATATATATATAAGAAGAATCATGGACATTATAAGGACAGATAATATGAATGAGCAATATGAATCAGTTGTGTTAGCAATAACCGATTTTGTTAGAATCTTATAATAGTACAAACTATATATTACATAAAACATGAGAATCTTACTTGAACCTGATTATTCCAGCATGAGTTAAAATGTTTAGTGTATTTTGAACAATTCTGAAACAATACCTTTCAATGGTCACTGACATTATAGCATGCTAGTTTTTAACAGGGCGCTCTCAGTGACAAAGCCTTTCTTTTGTGCTTTCTCACTTATAAAAGAGAAAACGTTTCAGTTCTAAAAATAGGGCTATCCACTCCTTATGTTAGAATACACAGTGGAGAGATAGGGAAACTGTACAGTTGCTAGCATGTTTTTGCTTTGCACATGACCAACACGGTTTTGATTCCAAACATTCCATATGGTCCTTTGAGCAATGTCAAGAAAAATCCTGAATGTAGAGTCAGGAGCCCTGAACATGGCCCTGTGTAGACAACTCCTCCCCCGAAAAAAAATACAGAATAAAAAGAAAAGACAAAGAATACATATTGCATGAACTTTTAATCCACTTAATTTATTTTTATTTATTTATTTATTCGGTTTTTGGGTCACACCCGGCAGTGCTCAGGGGTTACTCCTGGCTGTCTGCTCAGAAATAGCTCCTGGCAGGCACGGGGAACCATATGGGACACCGGAATTTGAACCAACCACCTTAGGTTCTGGATCAGCTGCTTGCAAGGCAAGCACCGCTGTGCTATCTCTCTGGGCCCACAATCCACTTAATTTAAATACTAAAGGAGGGAATAGGTATTTCCATGTTGTGCAAACTCGTTGTGTGAAGAAGAGATACTATTTCCTAATTTAGTTCCAAACACTACATTTTTAATAACTTTTTGCCTTCCAAGATTTTTTTTATTTTTTTCATCCTTAAATAATGTTGTGTATGTAAATATTTTAGGGGATTATTATGTTACTGACCCTACCCTGATCAGTGATTGTGCCCTACCCTAGGGTGTGACCTGGCATTCTGCCCCCACCCTAGGGTAGTACCTGATTCTGCTTCCACCATTGGGTGGTATCTGATCCCACCATTGGGTGGTACCTGATTCTGGGGGATAAAAACAAGGGTCTGTGGAAGGCGAGGTAGGGCACAATCACCAATCAGGGTAGAGTCAATAACATAATAATTCCCTAAAATATTTACATACACAACAAATAATATCTTTATTTAAGCACCATGATTACAAACATGTTTGTAGTTGGGTTTTAGTCATAGAAAGAACACCCCCTTCACAAGTGCAACATTCCCACCACCAATGCCCCCCATTTTCCCCACCAACCCCCCTGCCTGTAATTGAGACAGGCATTCTGCTTCTCATACTCATGAACATTGCTAAGACTGTTTTTAATCTACAGAGATAAAAATGATAGCGATTTCTGCCATTTTCTAAGGACTGTGTGAAAAAATATTGAATTATGACACATCTACCATGTGTTGTATATGAGGATATAGGAAATATATTTTATATAAGAAGTAATTTTAAAATGAAGCAAACATAATTTATAATAAAAAAGATTTTTTTCAAAGGAATTTTACAAATAAATGTGTTATTTTCCTGTGAGATGAAACTAAAGACAGTCTTCTAGAAACATGTACTACTTCTTAAGGGAAAAGTACTCTAGACAATTCTATTTAATTCTCAATAAAAAATAAAATGTTTGGGTATCCAGGGTATCTTCAACTTAAAATAGATATTTTTTATGAATATTTATTTAAACACCATGATTACAAGTAAGTTCATAGTTGGGTTCAGTCATAAGCAGAATATCCACCCCCTTCACCAGTGCAGTAGACTTGAGTGTGCAAAGTATGTTCCCCAGACATACAATCAACTAATCTTTGATAAAGGGGCAAAAAATCCAAAATGGAGCAAGGAAAGCCTCTTCAACAAGTGGTGTTGGCACAACTAGTTAGCTACTTGCAAAAAAGCTAATTCAAACCCTCGTCTAACACCATGCACAAAGATCAAATCCACATGTATTAAAGACCTGGATATCAGGCCTGAAACCATAAGGTATATAAAATAACACGTAATGGCATCTTCAAGGAGGAAACGCACTCTCCAAACAAGTGAAAGCAGAGATAAACAGATGGGACTATATTAAGCTGAGAAGCTTCTGCACCTCAAAGGAAATAGTGCTCAGAATACAAAAGCCACCCACAGAATGGGAGAAACTATTCACCCAATACCCATCAGACAAGGGACTAAAAACAAAAATATACAAGGTGGTGACAGAATTTAATGAGAAAAAAATATCATATAACCCCTTCAAAAAATGGGGAGAAGAAATGAACAGACATTTCCTCAAAGAAGAAATACAAGTGGCCAGAAGACATATGAAAAAATGTTCCATATTACTAATCATCAAGGAGATGAAAATCATAACTACTATGAGACACCATCTCACACCTCAGAGATTGGCACACATCACAAAGAACAAGAACAATCAGTGCTGGCAGGGATGTGGAGAGAAAGGAACTCTCATTCACTGCTGGTGGGAATGCCGTCTAGTTCAGTCTTTATGGAAAACAATATGGTGACACCTCAAAAAAGCTGCAAATTGAGCTCCCATTTGATCCAGTTATTCCACTCCTTGGAATATATGCACAATATATGTACAAAAGTACAATACAAAAATCCCTTTCTCACACCTATATTCATTGCTACGCTATTTACAATAGCCTGACTCTGGGAACAACCAAGATGCCTTTCAACAGATAAATGGCTACAGAAACTGTGGTACACAATGAAATATTATGCAGCTGTCAGGAAACATGATCTCCAAAATAGATACTTTATAGAAAAATCTTTATCAGTGAAGATTGGACACGGCTTTACTCTCCATGGTCCCTTATGACCTTATTTCCTGTCTGTCTCAAGCTGTAGTGTAATTTTAACTTGTGGCACTTTTGAACTATCCTAAGGGTCATAGGGATAGATGCCCCCCCTCCCCCAATTGAGAAATACTGAACCGGGTGATGTTTTGTCTATGACTCTATTTTGGTACTTTCTACTGTATTATTTTTGTCTTCCCTGCAAGTAGGTGGCTTATCTTGACTAAATTAATTTCATATGACCCATGCTTGAAAGATTTGTAAAGTGGGAGAAAGGTACTATGTAAAATTATTTTCTCGGGCTCTAGGCACTGGTTTCTGATTTCAGGACAGTTTGTGGATGGTGAAACACAGAAAATAAAGTTCACTCTATAATCTTGGAGGTCTAGTCTTCTAACTTACGTTGAAATAAGTTACTTTCATAACCTAACATTTTGAGAGCAGTAACATGAGGGAACCTGGCGTAGGATTTTACAAGCTTTCTGGTGTTATGTGAGACTAGATGCATAGATTTGATGATTAGATATCTCTTATGCTATCATGATTTTGGGAAGAAGTAACTCAGACTTGACTGGTTCCTAGTAAATCATCATGGGCCAATTACTCTTCAGATAAATAAATACTTTTAAGCATAATTTTTAAGCATTTTTTAGAACATAAGTGGTTAGTTTGATAAATAGAGCCAATAAACAGTTCAAAATCTCTTATAAAATACTGGTTTGATTGGACTCGAAGTATAGAAAAGATCTAATGAATATATTCAAAAGTAGTCTTAATCTCCGTAGCAATAAAATTGCCCAAGGCTAATTTTAGCAATGAGTAAATTATACAATAAGTGGTACCAAAGATATTGAAAACTATTTGAAGATCTTCTTTTCATTCAAAATACCTATAGGTTTAATCAGTTCCTCTGTGTATATGAGACATAAAATAAAACAAAGTATAATCATAAAAAATGTTTATATTTCAATTGATGTAAGGAAAACCTGTGTTCATTCATTTGATAATTTCCCAAGTTATAATTCAAAGATATCTTGGACTAGACCAATTCATTTTAGTGGTATAATACATTTTCAGAGTAATTTAAATCTAGGAACTTTTGTTTTTTTAAACAGAATCTGTATAGTTAAAATTAATCAACTGTCATAAATTAATTGCTATAGGTCTATCAATATATAGTTATATCAATATTTATAGTTATAAGCAATAGTTATAAATAAAATAAGGTATCAGCTATTATAAGAAAAGAATAAATATTACTCTTGTAGAAAATTTCTGAAATTGGGGCCAGAGCAGTGGTGCAGTGGTAGGGCATTTGCTTTGAATGAGGCTGACCCCCACCATCCCATATGCTCCCCCAAAGCCAGGAGCAATTTCAGATCACACAGCCAGGAGTAAGCCTGAGCATCACCAGTTGTGACCTCCCAAAAATGTTTTCTGAAGTGAAAAAAGTCTTTAAAATATAAATTATGCAGACATTCATTAATGATAATAACTTTCTATGGCAACTGTAATTTTTCAAATTATTATGTTAATAATAGAAATAGTAGTAATATGCAGAAGTAGTATACCTGTTTCATAATTTTTTTCACTATTAAAAAAGTCTTTCCACTATTGTTCCTATGGGTGGTCATTTTTCCAGGGGCAGAAACTGTGACAAATTATCCAATTCCCCAAAACTAAAGCTAGTCCACAGTTCTCTAGTCAATGGAAGGCACAATTCATCTATAAACTGTTCTCATTGTGTGGTTCATGGATAGAAAGAAACTAAAATGTGTAAACGTGCTGCAGTTATTTTTCGTTTCTTGTTTCTGCAGCAGTAAAAGAGAGAGTCAAATATTTATTTACTTGTCATGCTGGACAAAATTCTTCAAAGAGAAAAATTGTATAGGGCCTTAACCACTTTAGCAATTTTAGTAATCTTCAAAGGAAAAAAAGAGATTGATATATGTTGAACCACATTTTTATGTTGTGTCTAATGTTTTACTTTCATTTTTTTATTTTTATTTAAACACCCTCTCTCATAATCCAGGGATATGTTACAGTGACTAGAAGATGGTAAGGATTCAGCACAGTACTAAATCACTTGCTTGTAGGTATGAGGTCCTGGGTTATAATCTAGTAAAAACAAACAAACAAACAAACAAACCCAAACACAACAGTTCTTCAAAAGCAAACTTTTTTTCTAGAACATAATTTATTTCTATTTTTAATTTTTATTTATTGGGAGGGGGCTTTGCTTACGGGTTACTCCTAGCTCTGTGCTCAGAAATTGCTCCTGGCATGCTCAGGGGACCATGTGGGATGCCTGGAATCCAATCTGGGTAGGTTCAGTGCCAAGCAAATACCTTTCAATGTAAGGTATCTTTTTTCTGAAAATTGCATCCTAAGATATGCTAGACATTCTAGAGACTGGACTTCTTCTTGGTTTTATTAAATATCAGACATTATTAATTGATCCTTTCTATAACAAATTGCCATTTGCAAACATATGTATTTGTAAATGAAGCAGGCATTGCTGTGATTAAATTGTCTTGGGCTTATCCCCTTAATTGTGTTTCTTAAAGCTGGGATGGAGATTTACTTTTGGAATATTTGATTTGTGGCTGATTAAAAACACTTCCAAAATAGCTCTAAGATATCATTGACCATTGTTTTCCGATGTAGATTTTCAAATACACAACTATATTGTATATTGCCAACATGTGTCAAATTTTATTCTTGAGGAAAAGAATAAAAAACATACTTACATCTCTACATGATGAGTCTGAGTGCTGTTTTTGCAGTACTTAGTCTTGTATCTGTAAACCAAATCAGGCCTTAGTCTTTTTCCTATAGCCTGTAAAATAAGAATTATTTTTTGCAGCAAAACAATTTATAGTCAAGACTTCTATGTGGTAAAGAATTTATGTCTTAAGGGATTGAAAGATGTCAAATGGAGGCAAACTCTTGGTACTTTTACTTTTTTTTTGGTTTTTGGGCCACACCAGGTGACGCTCAGGGGTTACTCCTGGCTATGCACTCAGAAGTCGCTCCTGGCTTGAGGGACCATATGGAATGCCGGGGGATTGAACCGCGGTCAGTCCTAGGCTAGCACTCTCAAGGTAGACACTTTACCTCTAGCGCCACCACGCCGGCCCCAAACTCTTGGTACTTGATTTCAGAAATAAGAATGTCAAGTTGAGGGAGTAGAGGGCTTAGGCAGAGAGAAAAAGCAAAGTCAAACTCTTAGTAACATGGGGGCATTGGTCAGAGGCTGTGGACCTCAGTGGTTTAGAGGTGAGATAGGCACCTATGTATAGCAAAACCATTAACTCTAACAGTGTTACAAACACGTGTCCCAAACTATAATCATTAAATCAGTGATTAAGTTTGCTAAGGAGGTGGAGTGGAGGGTGGATGGGAGGGTGATCTGGGACTAGGGTGAAGGAGCACTGTAAGTAAGGGTGATAAGTTCAGAGTTGGACCAAAGTATGCCTGATAATCTGTTATTAACAGGTCTATAAATTACAAGGCCTAAAGAAAAGCATTCAGGAGAAGAACATGTGTCTTGAAAATACTAGAATATTTACCATCTGAACAGTTAAGAAAATTTGAAAGACTCCTCTTCTGAAAGTATTTATATACACAAACACACAAAATATAACTCTTTTTTAACACCTTAATTTTCAGCCCTGGTAATATACAACTCTCATTTTAGAGTTCTCCCTTCTAAGTTTATGTCTATAACCATAATGTATGCCAAAAGGTTCTAAAATAGCTTGTGCTTTAGGCACGAGAGAAGTGGTATGTTGACCTTGATGTAGAAAATTAATTTTATTACAGTTGGTATCTATTATTATATTTATTTTTAGAATTCTGTATTTAATATTATATTTAATTTAATAAGATAAGATGAATCTTATTACAGTTGATATACACCTCTTATTTTAATTCTCTGTAATAATGTAATGATATTTGTAAATTTTTTAATTTAAACACCATAGTCATAAAGTTGTTCATAAAAGTTTATGTTTGTGATTTATTTTTTCTTGTTCTAGTCTAGTTAGCAAGTATTAATAAGCTATTTGTATGCTATTCATGTATGCCATGAATACAGATACAAACTCCCAACCTCATTTGATTATGGTTTGTAAAGAGAATTGAATTGCAATTACAGTAATTTTAAAACTTTCGATTTAAATTTTTTTTTTAAATTTTGATGCATGCCACAATAGCATGGAGCAACTCATAATAGGGAGATTAAAAATCAGTTAACAAATATCAATTAAGGGAGACTTGAACACTCTATTCTGAAGGTATGTTTAAATGATCCAGATGTAGGGGAGGGAGAAGCACCTTATTTAAGGTCCTGTAGCTAATAGAGAAAAGGCCAAAAGGGATAAATTGCCTAAAACCATCAGATTAGCATCATTTGCAGAGAATTGGACAGGCAAACACGGAGGGACAATCTGAGGTCACCTGGTCAACCCTTAGTGGTCTCACCGGGTGACCATTTATTTGGTAGAAACACATGAGCAATTGTTGACAGACAGAAAGGACACATCCGCATTCAGTAGGAGAGCTATTGAAATATAAAATTTTGGCAATTTTCTAATCTGATTTTGCTCTTGTCATCTCTACAACTAAAAGACTTAAAACAATCTACTTCTATATTTGCCTGGCATAGTTTTGCAGTGGCAGATAATTATTATCTATTATATTCTTTTCTGAGTACATTTTTGCAAACACTTTGCATTTTAGTACCTAAAGTATCTTGCCTAGTGGCCTATCCAATTCTTTGAGATTTTATTTTTTTGTTTTGGGCCACAAGGGTTATTTCTTACTATCTGTACTCCAGAATCATGACTGGTGACTGGAAAACCTTGTGGCTGCTGGGGATCAAATTTAGGTCAGCTGTATGCAAGGCTAGCTCCTTTCTCACTATACTCTCTCCAGACTCCTTGGGTTTTTTTCTAAGAGGAACCAATTCCCACAGAAAGTCCTACAGTGACTGATTGAAAAAACTGGTCTCTTTTAGATTCATTTCTCATTTCATGGAGCCTTAAACAAAGGCACTGTGATTATCATCCCTGTACTTTAAAGAAAAATTGAATAACTTTCTGGGAGTTTTAGCTTGTTACTGCTTCTAAAAAAAATAGAGAAAAATGGCAGCAAAACATACATCTTTATGACAGCAAATCTTTAGACCTTTTGAAATGCCCCTTTAACTAGAAAGCATTTGTTCCATGTGAAGTTAAGCTCAATGGCTGTGTCATTTTGAACTTGGAAGTCACGTCAGTCAGTTTTCTTCTCTGGGGAGTAAAAGGTTCAGCTGTGAATGTGTGAGCAGATTTTAGAGAGCTCTTTAGCCTGCGAGAAAGGCCTGGACATCAGAATGTGGTGATTTTCATGAGACAGAACTTTATTTATACTTGTTTTTTGGGGGAAACTTTGTTTTGGGTTACAATTTGAGCGGTAAATATAGCTAGATGTGTCTCAGACCCCCCCCCAATTCAGAAAAAAATGCCATATAAGGCCTATTGAGTGCCAAAAATATGAATCAGTTAAAGTAAAAAGTCAACAAAGCATTATTATATGAAAAGAAATAGAAAAGATTAAAAAAGATTGCTGAATAGATCTCCTATTTAAAGACCTCTCTGTGTCAGTTTATTATGTGGCCGTTATGAGTTTTGCATCTTAGCCCTGTGCCATGTGAATATGAATGGTTCTTTATTTATCAGTATATGATAAAGGGATATTTGAACCATATCGGAAATATAACTTCCATGAGCCTACTCCAGTATACCATTTTTAATTATTAGGTGCTTAAGAGCAATTCTAGTTGAATAATTTGAAGTCAAATTGATTGCAATAATTGCTACAAATGTTTATCACAGCTTAACTTGATGTAGAGAACAGTGATACACTCAGTATGAAATTTAAAATATTCCAACTTCCTGAAGTTACGTACCCACCTAGGATTTTGTACACGACCTAGTGGGCCCATAGATCATGAATCTTCATTTATAGTATTTGGTTTTGTCTTCTCTGCTTACTACCTACTATCACTGTCTAGTTTCAAGTTCTCACCTTCTCTTATATGCAGGTCTCTTGGGCAATTGCTTGCCCCATTAAAGTCATTTCTAATACCACCATTTGAGAACTAGAGAAGCTGTCAAAACGACAAAGTGGAAATGAACAGAGCATTTGATTTTATTACATTTTCAATTCCCTTTGTAAAACAAGGGTCACTATTGCCTGGTTCATTTGGAAGAATTCATTTTCTCTTCACTTTAAATCTGATGTATTTCTACTCTTTGAAATTTCTTTCTTGTTCCTATCTATAAATATGTGACTCAATTTAGACCATTCAACTTGATGAAGACATTCCCTTTTATTATTCAA